>NC_081175.1:11392970-11729637 GCF_012432095.1 Onychostoma macrolepis
TGAAATATTTGAAATAAAACCGATAATTATTTTAATCTTATTGCAGATAACCGATAAATAGACAATATTAAAATATTATATTATTTTGTCTAAATAAATTATTTAAAAAAATAAAACATTAAAAACTAAAGTCAATTTAAAAGTAACTAAAGATAACTCAATTTAAAAATAGAAGAAATAAACATGCACTATTAAATAACCATTGGCCAATAACTGATAAGGTACTATAATATTGTGCATCCCTACATGAATAGCACTAAACTGACAGGCCTAGTACTATTTATTAAATTTCCCATAGATTGACCTTAATCATAATACTAATTATTTAAATGGCAGGAGTATCTCTGTAGGCCAGTACTGGTGTCTCAGGTTGGCTTCAATAGTCAGTGCTGTGTCTTACTCTGCCAAACACTCGTCCTGCTTTGCTGCGGATGAGCTCCAGGCTGTCTGCGTTCTTCTTCTGAGGCATTAAACTGCTCCCAGTGCTGCTCTCGCAAACACAAACACAACAGCTCTGATTAACTACACACACTAGGCACACGTACAAAGCAGAAGTGGATTGAATCCCTCAGTACACATCAGCCAGCTCGTGTTCACAGTATCTGTGTTGAGTATCATCCACCAATTAAGACAACACACTGAATCCTGCACACCGTGGCAGATAGTCAGCTTTTCCAAACATGATAATGTTGTTAATAAATAGGCAATAATTATTTCTGAGTGAACATTTACTATTTAACTAAGGTCAGTAAAGGCTGTGCTGCAACCAGTTTGTGGTTAATAAAGATAAATCAGTTAATGTTAACAGGCTGAACATTTCACAGGCCATAAAGAATTATAGTATGAGATATATACTCACTAACATTTCTTGGCAACTGTAACATAAAAGTCATTTGATTTACTTAACTTGCAACTCTGCCTAAAGCCAGCAGCTCCTACAGCTTCATGATGGAAATGTGCATTCATGACAAGTGGAGTGAAAATAATGCAGAACATGGTAGTAATGTAAGGAAAAATACTGTTAACCCAGGGCTTCAAATGAATGATTTCTGTCTGCTGTGACTTTATGACGCATTACGGGGCCTACACACGAGACTCGTTCTTGAGTTCAAACTACTCTTATGTTCATCTTAAAAATACATTCAAAACAGTAATACTGCGAAATATTATAACAATTTAAAATAACTGTTTTATATTTGAATACCGTATATTCAAAAATGTAATTTATTCCTGTGATGAATTTTCAGCAGTCATTAATCTAGCCTTCAGTGTCACATGATCCTTCAGAAATCATTCTAATATGCTGATTTGCTGCTCAAGTAATATTTCTTATTATCAATGATTAAAACAGTTTTGCAGGTTAATATGTTTGTGGAAATCATTCAATGATTCAGTTTTTTCAGGATTCATTGATGAATTTCATTTTGTGCTTTTTGCATTTATTAAGTAAAGCAATGACAGAAATAGGATCGGAATATCACCCAGGTCAGACCTGGGAACTTTTTTATGTCAGGAGCACATGCAAAGCCTGACGAGCATAGTGAATGAATTTCAATCAGTGTGAAATATTTGGAAGTTCTGAATGATTTTTATTGTGTTTTCAAGATTGCTCCTTGCTGTCACTTCCTATTATGAAGCATGTGCTGTCCTCACCTGTATGCATCAGTCAGAGTGATGAAGGAGAACTCCTTTGTACTGTACAAAATCAGATCCTCTGCCATCTTGCTGAGGTGTGTGAGACACATTGATCCCCAGAAGAGAAACTCAGCTGTCCAAAAACATACACAAACACATTGAGTTAAACAGAATATTCACCAAAAATGAAAATTCTGTGATCATTTACTCTCTGTCATGTTGATCTGATCTTTATTCTGTGGAATATAAAGGATATTTTAAAGAATGTTGGTAACTAAACAGTTTTGGTGACCAAAGATTTCCATCTTATGGACCAAAAAAGCACTGTGACGTTTTTCAAAAGATGTTTTTTTATGTTCCACAGAAGAATTAAAAGACATACAGGTTTTGAACAACTTAAGGGTCAGTAAATGTTGACAGAATTTTCATTTTTTGGTAAACTATCCCTTTAATTACAAGAGAAACTGATGACCTGTGAAGTTAATTAACATACTTTTAGATTAATTTTGCAGTATTATTACACATACCAACAAAATCCCTCTGTCCAGTAGCATCCATACTGTTAATGCTGACACTATCAAAATTTAGTTCTGGGGAGTGATAAAAAAAAATACATCAGATGAAAAATTCAAATAGGTTTGACATGTATACACAAACATACAGTGGGGGAAAAAATTATTTGATCCCCTGCTAATTTTGTGCGTTCGCCCACTGACAAAGAAATGATCAGTCTATAATTTTAATGGTAGGTTTATTTGAACAGTTGCATGTCAGGGACAAGATTGTAGACCTACACAAGGCTGGAATGGGCTACAAGACCATCGCCAAGCAGCTTGGTGAGAAGGTTACAATGGTTGGTGCGATTATTCGCAAATAGAAGAAACACAAAATAACTGTCAGACTCCCTCGGACTGGGGCTCCATGCAAGATCTCACCTCGTGGAGTTTCAATGATCATGAAAACAGTGAGGAATCAGCCCAAAACTACACGGGAGGATCTTGTCAATGATCTCAAGGCAGCTGGGACCATAGTCACCAAGAAAACAATTGGTAACACACTACGCCGTGAACGCCTGCAAGGTCCCCTTGCTCAAGAAAGCACATGTACAGGTCCGTCCGACAGGTCCGTCTTGCCAATGATTCAGAGGAGAACTGGGTGAAAGTGTTGTGGTCAGATGAGACCAAAATCGAGCTCTTTGGCATCAACTCAAATCGCCGTGTTTGGAGGACGAGGAATGCTGCCTATGACCCCAAGAACAGCATCCCCACCGTCAAACATGGAGGTGGAAACATTATGCATTGGGGGTGTTTTCTGCTAAGGGGACAGGACAACTGCACCGCATCAAAGGGACGATGGACGGGGCCATGTACCGTCAGGGCCAGGGCACTAAAGCCAGCCAGGGCATTGAAAATGATTTGTGGATGGATTTTCAGCATGACAATGACCCAAAACACATGGCCAAGGCAACAATGGAGAGGCTCAAGAAGAAGCACATTAAGGTCCTGGAGTGGCCGCCAGTCTCCAGACCTTAATCCCATAGAATATCTGTGGAGGGATATTCAAACGTCAGCCGCGAAACCTTAATGACTTGGAGAGGATCTGTAAGAGGAGTGGGACAAAATCCCTCCTGAGATGTGTGCAAACCTGGCGGCCAACTACAAGAAACGTCTGACCTCTGTGATTGCCAACAAGGGTTTTGCCACCAAGTAAGTCATGTTTTGCGAAGGGGTCAAATACTTATTTGACTCATTAAAATGCAAATCAATTTATAACTTTTTTTAAATGTGTTTTTCTGAATTGTTTTGTTGTTATTCTGTCTCTCACTGTTCAAATAAACCTACCACTAAAAATATAGACTGATCATTTCTTTTGTCAGTGGGCAAACGTACAAAATCAGCAGGGGATCAAATAAAATTTTCCCCCACTGTATATCACAGGAACATACTTCACAAATCATTAATTGCATTAGAATACAAATGACGTCAACCTTGACGAAGAAGTTCTCTATCAATGTTGAAGGGATTCCCAGCAATAGCTCCGCTGCAAGGCAAATAAATATATATATCATCTATCAATGTATCTCAAAAATAAAAGCACGTTCAGTGCCATTCAAAAGTTTTGTTTTTTAGTGTCAGTAAGACTTTTTGTGTAAACTTTTTATAAACATTTATAATAATTCAAATAAATGCTGTTCTTCCGCTGTTTTCAAGATAAAATGTATCACAGCTTTCACGAAATTATTAAGCAGTACAAGTGTTTTCAACATTGAAAATGATAAGAAATGTTTCTTGAACACCAAATCGGCATATTAGAATGATTTCTGAAGGATCATGTGACACTGGAGATGGATGCTGAAAATTCAACTTTGCATCACAGGAATAAATTACATTTTAAAGTATATAAAAAAAGAAAATGGTTATTTTTAATTATAATAATATTTCAAAATATTACTGTTTTACTGTATTTCTAATCCAATAAATTCAACCTTAATAAGCATAAGAGAATTCTTTTAAAGATGTAAAGTTTTGTATATACACAAAACTAACCTTCCTAGAGGCATCACATTAACACGTTTCCTGATGTCCTCCAGTCGTTCAACATCTCTGCTTAGTGCCGCTGCATGACTGCAAGAAACCATGAACAATTAACTGTTATGACCATACATATGTACCAACAAGTCCAAATATACAAGATCACAACACTTAACACATTATTGTTACCTCGCCTTCAGTAAAATATAATTAAGACAGAATTTTTCTACTGAAATGCACCTGAGAATCCAGTGACTCCATCTGATTGGCTGGGCCCTTTGCATGTGAGTGTATCCAGGGCACAGGATTTCAATCTCTCTGGATGGACAAAGGAAAATAGTTTGGGATGCGTGTTTGGTAATTGTACATTAGTCAGATCTCTACAGATATCTTGATAATTTAGATCATTCTTACGCTGCAGCTCTTTCCACCATAGTGCTGATGAGCTGCAAAGCTAGCTCTTTCAGAGTGGTAACAGCGTCCCGCAACCAGAGCCGCATATCTGTTGCAACCTATGCAACAAATAGAAAGAGTTCAGTCAAAAGCCTGTATGCCTGTAGATATCATGTGACAAATTCCTAAATTTAAACCTGATCATTTCTGCTCCTGCCTGTGTGAAGCTTTCCAGCTGGATCCCCAATAAATTCCTTTAAAAGAAGACATGAACATTGACTGAATTTTGGTTCCTGTAATATTATTCTTTATTGTACGGAACTATAAGCTACACCGTATTGATAAAATATCGTAAGTAAATGCTAGAACCAATGAGGAAAGTTTTCCTTTGACCTTCAGCCTGCGTTCATTGGCTGTGTGGATATCCTCGTCTCCTGGTTTGATCTTGAACTCGCCTTTGGACCATTCATCAAAGACCTGATAAATATATTTTTAAATACCTCAGTTATTTATATTGGGATAATGAATTAAAATGTCTGATAACTTTTTTCTTGCAATATTTACAGACATTATAGGGGAGACTGGGTTAGTTGTCAATAGAGATATATCTTTATTACAGTTAACTAACTAAAACCATTAAAAAAAAAACTTGATAAAACCAAGAAAACATTTTTCATTTTCATTTAGTTTAACTTGATATTAAAATGATACTAAAACTACAATAAATAGCAATCAAATCTACGTAGACATATACTGTATATAGACAAAAACATAACCAAATCACTAAACTTTAATTAAAATTAACATGAAAACAAAATATTTTAAAAATTTCAAAATATTTAGAAAAACTATAATATTATCTCAGTGGTTCTAAAATAACACTGCAGTAGCTATATAAAGGTTTAAAATATAAAGGTTTTGTATTAATAGTCCAGTTACACAAATTTGTGTTTTCTCTAGCAGATGTTTGTTGGTTTTTCTTAATTAGAATTATTAGAATAATTATTTTAAAAAATGCAATACTGTATAGAGTAAATATTGTGAATTTTATCATTCAAACGTCCAAAAAAAATAATAATAATAATCCAAAATCATCATATTTTGTAATAGCTGTTGGGTATTTCTATTTTATAATTTTTTTTAATTAAAGTTGAAAGTGTCAGTTTCACATATAGATTACATTTTTATTGGGAAAAGTTGTCATGTATGTGTTTTACATTTTTGTACAATACATTACACTATTTGTTGTTGAGTTAACGAGGTAATATTTTTGCACGTTACCTTTTACATTTCTGCTGTTTCACACCAGTCTTATCATTTAAATATCGGGCCATTTTGCATGGTCAATGTTTGGTGAATGAACTGTATCTTTTTTTCTTAGACAATAACTGTGGAAATGAAATATTTAAAGTGTGACAACTAGCCCCGGTCTCCTCTATTTGGCCAGTCATGCTGTCCTAATGCCATGTTGAATGGCAGTAGCTTTAGGGAAGTTAACAATAGGCATCATCAGCATTGTCACATGGCTATTGTTTTGTGCACACGGAGGTGTCTGTGTCAGGGCATATTTTTGTCTGTGATGTATTAAGCTTTGGTGTCAAAGAGGGAATGGACTATGGTACAGTATCCTGGTAAATATTTACAAAGCAGCATCATAGTTCAAGGGTAAATAAATGAAGTTTCACGAGAAAAATGACACTGTGAAACACACCTCAAACGGGTTTATGAGTCAGGTAATGTGGTAAATAATATAATCACCTTGTCGAGTCCAGTAAGAATCTGTTCCATCTCGTTTTGCGTGACCAGACCTGCTTTCTGTAAAGCTTTGACATATGCTTTACTCCCTTTAATATCAGCTTCCCACATGCGCTGGTCGTACGCGATTGACGCGTTGAACTTTTCCATTATAGGGTCGGTGTTTCCCACAAAGCGACCACCCCATAGTTTATTTCCCTGTTTAACACAAAATAATAAACATAAACATTACTGTAAGTCATCGCTCGCTGTTTCTGACAGGTTTGGAAAGACTGTGACACACACAAAAAATGCTCATAATCAGGTTGACTTTAGAAAGATGAGCGATCTTTACCTCTGAATTTGCCATTAGTCTCAAGCAGTCTTTATGGGCGATGAGCAAACCGAAAACTAAAGCTTATGATTAAAACAGAAACAGGAAATGTCGGATATTGAAAGGACCAAATCAGTGCCGTATGCTTTCACCGATTCATGAGAATGAATTACTGTTAAAGGCTGCACATCCAGTTGATTGTGAAATTCATTTCTTCCTCGTTTATTTTGGGAACGCAAAAACCCCGCCCACAATATGCTAATTAGATGCTCGCGAACCAACCAAAATGTAAAGCGCCATTTTTCGGGAGCTGTCAATCATTTTAGAGAACAAATCACCTTTACTGTATCGAAGCCTAAGGAACCGCCTCCCTAAAGAGAGAATACACTTTGCAGTTTCAGTTTTGAATGGTGGATGGCGCTATGTCCTTAAACCGAGAAGTTACACAAAAAAGAACGAATATAGCTGTACTTCATGTATTTTATTTCACTTTTATGTCTTTTTTGAGTATATCATTGTAATATACCTGTGTAAATACATCAAATCAACAGCTGCAGCAACAGTATTTAGGGGAAAGGTTGTCATGTTGCGTGTAGCCTGCAGTGACAACCTTAATATTTTCCCAACTTGCAGACAATAATACATTACAATAATACAACCTTATGTGTTACAATTGCTTGCGAAATGTTTGCACGATGAACTGAGATTTGTATGTTTGTTCTTGCATCTGTTTATTAGTCTATTTCTCCCTTTATCCATATTTGGGTCGTTTATTTATCAGAGATTCTGTTGATTCCTGCAATCATAATAGATTTGTTGAAAGTAATTCATAATATTACTTTTATATACTATAATCGTATATAAATATAATCTTACTATTTAACATGTAATCATTTTTAGTGTCACTTTCACAATATTTCGACCTGATTTATTGATTAGGTCGCAAGATTCATTTTGTTGCACGGGCGAAACATTATAGTCAGATCTTTATTAAAATTACTACTATACAAAATATTTGTAAACAGCAATGGTTACAGGAATATTTAACCCTACAAACAAATTTGAACACGACAACTGGGTGGGAACGTTTAACAGCAAGCTTCGTTTTCTTACCGGATCGTTGTTGGTTGTCGAACCAGCAAAGCAAGCGGGATGGAAGTGTACGCGATTTAATTTACTTTTATTCGTTTAAAGTCAAACTTAAACCATATAATAATCTTTTTGTTGAAAATACACAGTATATGGCGCTGTGATTAGAAAATTAATGTTTTCCGAGTTTACACGGAAATGGCGAGGATATGCGGCTCACGTGTACAATACTGTTGTAATTTAATGACGGAGAACGCTACATATGCAGTTGTTGCCATAAAGCTCAGATAAAATTGATTATGAGCTGATCTGTTTAAAATGTCATTTATTTTTACCAACAGAATACGTGGTTAGAATACATGTTTATCAGCGAGAGGGTTCCTTTACCATTTGAACTCTCTAAACATACTCTATTCTATATTGGCATATGGAAATCAGTAATTGATGTTTATTTGTAATATCGTAACAATAGTGCCATGGGTTGGAGCTTCCCTTTGCTCACACATGAGTTAATCCTAATGTTAACATTTTGTTTTGCAGAAGGGACGCCAATGCTGCTATGCTAAGCAATTATGAGGTCAATATTCATTTTAAACCTTTTTAGATAAATTTTGGTTCATTTGTAAGTTGTGAAATTCAATGTGTGTGTTATCTGAAATGAATGTTGTAAATCTCAAGTAAAATCATCAGTTGTTGTGACTGTACAAATGCACTGTATTCCACCAGGTCTATCAGTTGCTGACAGACCTGAAAGAAAAAAGAAAGGAGATGGTTAAAAATAAGCACAGCACCGGGCAGCAGAATCTCAACACCATCATGTATGAGGTGCCTGTTTTGATGTGATTTGAAGCATCTCGTAAACAAAGATTATATTAATTTTTCTGTCTATGAGAGATTGTTTTCTTCATGATCTTCAGACAGGGTTGATCACTCATGCCCTTTAACATTTGATGTGTCTGCCTCAGTAGACCCTGAAGTACCTCTCCAAGACGCCGTGTGCTCATCAGAATCCAGACACTGTGAAAGAGTTCCTCACATCTATGCTGCCTCACAAGCTCACTAAGTGAGTTACAGAAAACATTCTTTTTTATTCCTTATTTTGCACCGAAATGCCTTGTTTTATTGTGGAAAACACAGGCATGGGAAAACATATAGACCTGTGACAAGCACTGTCTGTGTCACACTAAATACAGTGTATTACAACCACTTTGTAATTTTAAGTTTGATATGTATCATTTGTGTCATGTGATGTTTGAGACTACAGTGCAGTTGATGTTTTGCATTTGATAGTGAGTCTAGTATTACTGCACCTGTTTTTAGACTGTGACAAAAGTTGACAGGGTGCTGGTTCTTTTTCCTGTTCCTCTTTAAAGAGCTGAGAAGTTGCAACTCCTTAACCACAGACCTCAGACTGCTGTCGAAATCCAGCTGGTGAGACAATTTTTCATACTTTTTTTAAATACCCTTTACGTCTTTGCCTATTTCTTAGAGAGTAGTAAGATTGTTCACTATGTTCAAGAGTTTGGGGTCAGTACGTGTGTGTCCCCCGCGCCCCAACAATGATGCATTAAATTTATGAAAAGTGACAGTAAAGACACGTATGATGTATCTATTTCTATTTAAAATGTTGTTCATTTGATCTTTCAAAGAATCCTGAAAAAATTTTCACTGTTTCCACACACAAAAAGTAGCATTGATAATATTGTTTCTTAAGCAGCAAATCAGAATATTAGAATGATTTCTCAAAGATCATGTGACTTTGAAGACTGGAGTAATTGCTTCTGAAAATTCAGCTTTGCCATTACAAGAATAAACTATATTTTGAAATATTAAAATAGAAAACGGTTATTTAAAATGTTAATAATATATCACAATATTTCTGTTTTTAATGTATTTTTGATCGAAGCCTTTCAAAGTATACTCCACTTGAAGTTGTGCTCGAATGCAGGCCGACCCATGCGCTCTAGAAAGCTTCATCCATGTTCAGTGTCTGCTCTAATTTTCCCTGTAAAGTCATGACTGATAACAAATATTTTTGAACTCTTTTAAACCAAAGCTGAGCTGTCTCATACACTCTCGTTTGTCTTCAGAACACAATTTAAGATATTTTGGATGAAAACCGGTAGGCTTGTGACAGTCCATCTGCCATCAGTGGTTCAATCATAACATTATGAAGCGACCACTGATGGCAGATGAAGTATTTAATTTACTTGGCAGTCAATGGGACAGTCACAAGCCTCCCGGTTTTCATCCAAAATATCTTAAATTGTGTTCCGAAGACGAACAAAGCTTTTACGGGTTTGGAACGACATGTGGGGTAAGTGATTAATGACAAAATTTTCATTTTGGGGTGGAGTATCCCTTTAAGAGACTAATTTAAAAAAACGTGAAGAAAATCTTACAAACCCCGAAATTTTGAACGGTAGTGTTTAATGTTGTAGAAAATGTTCTCTTTCTCTCAAAGAAATCTCTTGAGTCAAGAAATTCCTGATGCCAAAATTAGACACTATTGGTCTAGACCAGTGGTTTTCAAACTTGTTCCTGGGGACCCACAGCTCTGCACATTTTGCATGTCTCCCTAATTTACATACCTGATTCAGATCATCAGCTCATTAGAAAAGAGCTCCATGAACTCAAATGAGTATGTCAGATAAGGGAGACATGCAAAATGTGCAGAGCAGTGGGTCTCAAGGAACAGGATTGAAAATCACTGGTCTAGACTACAAAGCTGAGATGCCGGCAGAACATCTGACCATCTCACTTGTAGCTCACACCTGTATATCATTTTCATTATGGGTGTTATCCTCCTTTTTTTTGTCAAAGATATTTCTTCAATCTTCTAGCTTGTTTGTAATAGTGGCATCCTACCAGTCAGCTTTTTTTTTATATATATATATTATTCTCAGGAAAAATATTGATATCAATCTGACAGATTGGTACATGTATAGACTTGGAGCAGTAGTGGTCTTACAACATTCTAGTTTGGCCTACAGCCCAGTTTGGCCTTACTGTAGCTTTGCAGTGTTATATTTGAATAAGAAAGATATACATCATAAAAAGCAAATGGTATATTCAGATTGTTGTTTAGAAATAAGGCTTGAAGGAACATTAACTAAGATTAATAAATGCTTTAAAAGTATTTTTCATTGTTAGTTCATATAGTTAACTAATGTTGACACATGGAACCTTGCTGTAAAGTGTTTCTTCTGTTATTGTGTACTCGGAGTTTGTTAAAATGATGTGCTTGAGATGTCACAATGGCTATTGTTTTTGGTTTGAAAAAGTACGTTTATTTTGAATTTAGTGACTAATTTGGGACCAGAGGACACAGTGAGAGAAAGTGGATACGTTCTTAAAAAAGTAACAGTATTTAAGTGTTTTGACAAGATTTGTGAATGTTGGTCCAGTTTTTGATTGGTTAATGACACATTTATGTCATTGTCATGTCATTATGGCATTGCTTCACACTATACTTCCGCCTACATATATGTAACAAAAAAATGAAACTGTGAAATTATTTTCAGATAAACAGAATTTATAGTTGATGGGAATATTTTATATAATATTAACAATATTATTACAAGGAAAAATGTATCAATTTGGTACTTTTAAGCCCCAGGCTCTTTGCACCACATGCAATAAGTTAGTGGAAGGGATTGACGAGAGAAAGGATAGTTTGGATAATAGACCTATATATGACTTAACCTTACAGATGGTAGAGGAGAGTGAAGAAAGACTGACAGAAGAACAGATCGATGAACTTATACAGAAAGTCACAGACGTCCTGCCTGGTGACCCTCAGAAAGAAGGCAATGCATCTGCTGACCCTGAGATGGAGACAGACCAGTAGCATCACCCCTGGACACTCAATTATATATATTGTGTGTTTTCCTTTTCAAACACACAAACTTTCTTCAGACTTGTTGACAGTGCTAGTGCTAATATCTGCTAATATAAAGTGATGTCTAAGAAAAGTGTTAAAACATGTATTTATTTTTCCTGGTGTATATATTGCACAATCATACGATAAAGAAATACCATATATGACTTTGTCTGCTTTTTAAACCCATTTGTAGGAGTTGCATTCATCTTCTTTCGCGGGGAGGGATGTAATCTTCTGGAGTCAAGACCATCTCACTTCCTCACTTGCATCCTTCCTGTATTGCTCCTCTTTAATTTAGCACATAATTATACTGTTTAATCAGTGACAATTTGAGAGAGATTGAGCAAAGCAAACCTGGTCATTTAGTGTTAATTATGGCCATTTATCATGCATCTACTGACCAAACTGCCTGAATATAAGATGCCAGTACATGGCTGCAACATTGAGCTCTTGTAATAACTAAGTTTACCGAGTCTTTTATCCATAAAGCAGCTGAATGTGAATTTACTTGTAATCTTATTGTAAAAAGACGCTTTTCTAATTCCAGCCCTCCACAAAACGGGCAAATCTCATAATATTAATGATTGTATTGATTAATAATGTATTCTCATTCATAGTTCTTCTGATGAGAATAGAGACAGATTATATATTCAACACGAGTTTGATTTATGACAGCAATGCCATGTCATAAAGACAAAACCAATGAAAACCGTCTGATTGGCAAAAAGACGTTTGCTGTAGCCAATGAAATTTGAGAGTTCTTCAGCGCTGTGGTAACTGTGGTAGGAATATAAAATCTTTGCTCGTAATTTACAGCTTTTCGCTGGAATCGAAATGGTGTGACCCGATTTCTCGCGGATACACTGAAGATTCACGAGAAATGCGCTCGCGGTGTAAGACTCTCCTTCTCAAAGTCAGAGCTTCGTAGCTCCGTTTACACGATCTTCGCGTCTGCATTTCATCAGATGTGATTCCGGAGAATGTAGGATTTCGAGGAGTTGTACTTTCTGTACGGTAAGACACAACACGCTCGGTTTTCTTGCTGAACTATTCAAACTAACGGAGTTGTTTGGGGGTTTTACGTGTCGTGAGCGTGTTTCACTCTCATAGTTTCCTTGTCGCAGGCCGTCAGTCGTGCTGGCGAATAACTTTGATCTCAGGTAGATTCAGTCCTCGGTTTCCCTTACAACCATTTAAAACGTGTCTTCGTGTCACGCAGCTAATGCATCAGAGTGAAATCATACTTCTGTGCAAACGTATGCATATGAATTGAAAAACGCGTTCAGCTTTGTTTTTTTAACTATACACGGTGATGATCGTCGAGACGTCCACATATTATAATGTATCTGTCGACTTGTTGCATTGTTGCAGTACGTGCAGGTTTCCCACAAAATACACGGCAGCGGTCTGATGTCACAGAACATATTCTTTCTGCACGAGCGCCTATACGCCTTTATTAGTATTTTGGGAATTCAAACTCCGCTGTGAATGTGATACCAAAAATCGTGGTCCAATGTTTAACACAATTAAATATGCTGTCCAGGTAGAATGCATTTTCAGACATCTCTTTAGAAGGATGGAGACCACCAGTAAGCAACCAAAATAGCAAGAAAACACCCTTTTGATGTTAAAATTCTTATATTCCTGATTAATATACAGAGAAGGTACTTATAGATTATTAGCTGGTATTTGATTAGTTTCACCTGGCTCAACCAATGGCGTGAGTCTGGGGTGGGATTATCTTTTTGCTCCAATAGAAGAGAGATAAGTATTCAGTGGAAACCTGTTTAGGAACAGTCATTAGGGCCGTTTCTCAAATGGAAGGCTGCATCCTCTGGAGGTCGCATTTGTACAAGTACTCCATTTGTAGGCTGCATACGTTATCACGCCTGGTTTATTTCAGTTAACCGAGCATTACGTTCGCGGGTCAAAAGCATATTACAACAATTTACACTTAATCCTTTAGGCGCCAGGGATTTTTTTGAAAAATGCTGGATTTTGACATCAAGATTTCAAAAGCTTGTGGCTTGAAAGGGCTTAAAGATAGAGATCTACTGTAAACTAGAAAAATGTTGGGCGTGACCGAAAGTTTATGTGGGGTGTAAATATACTTATCTAATTTGCATATTATGACGTCATCAGCGGCGACCATCTTGAATTTCATAATATTCAGGAAATAGTAGATATTGAATCGATGTTTGAACTTATATGCATGTTTTTTGTTTTTGTCTTTTTATCCTCATTCCAAATGATCAGAAAAGAGGAAACCAACAATAAAACAGGATAAAGTACTAAATTATTACTATACTATATAGTAGTAAAACGCATGTTAAGAGTAGCCTACTTTTTGATCAGTTCATCAGTAATATTCAGGAAATAATAGATATTGCCCTGGCACCCCCATCCCCGTTGGGCAAAGGGTCGAAATGATCACTTGATGGTGCTTCGTGAACACTCTCGCCTTGCACGGCGGCACCATTGCGCTGCAAAGATGTACCGGGAGAAGCGCAATTATTAGACGACCGATCCTCATTTCCAAAAGGCAAACTTTATAAGAACTCAGAGCCCAGCTTTCTTTGCAGCAGTGGATTTTGGGTATTCAAATGGCATCTTCACATGTTGTCATCACATGGATGTGGCACATTTTGAGGCAAATGACAAACAGAGAAGGAGTCAGACAAAGCAGAACTAAAGGAATGCATCTGAAAAAACAGAAAAGGAAGAGGATAGCAACTAAAAAGAAATTTTTCTTCCAACACTATCAACAACTGTTGCTGCTTGCCACACTTCCACCTTCGACAACATTTGTGGGGCAAGCACAAGCGCTTGCACCCAAAATTTCATCCATCTTCGTAGAAGGGACGATTTTTATTTCCGCGGACTCTCCACTTCGACAGATTTTGTCCCAGATGGCAAGCCTCCAGGTACACATGTCGAAACGAAATGCGAAGCGGGCTGGGATCTCATTGCTTTCGCATATCATGAAGATATTGAACCACAAACGGACCCACAAATGAACCGTACTCAGACCACCTCCGGAGGTGGTCTGAGTACGGTTCGTGTTTGGGTCCTTTTAGGGGGGTCTGAGATCACATGGTTTGTTCACATATACACGCTGAACCGCTCTGAGAGCTTTTGAAAGGGTTAAACGAACTAGGTGTGAAAACACCCTAAGATCTTTATGACGTATGCAGCCTACAAATGCGACCTCCAGAGGATGCAGCGGCAGCCTTCCGTTTGAGAAACAGCCTGGGTCTCATTCACTGTTACTGGGGTGATTATTTATACACACAATAATAAAATGATTAAAATTTCCACCTAATTCACAACACGTACATACAGACATTAATTTGATCTTAACCTAGTTCTAATATTAATGCAGTTGTATTATTCTAAATGAGCGATGCATACTAACAAGGTTACATAAAAAGTGCCCAATCATCTACATATAGGGGATTTATATTCAAGATAAAATATCTACATTAAAAAAAAAAAAGTTTCAATGCATCGCATTGTGTCACAATAACACCTATGTGCATTTCAAAACAAAACCAACCACAGATACTTGCCACAACAGGATGCTTTAGCGCTTAAAGGTGTTAACGTGCATGTTTTGCCAAAGTTTAAAGTTGACTTGTGTGAAAGATGCTGTTGACGCTCAAAAGCGGAGGTAGGAAGTGTAACCTGCACACATGGAGGTAGCAGTGTAACCAAAACGTACCTGCTTGTGCGTGCAAAGGGGAAACTAGATGTTCTAGTAGATTAGTAGGCCAACCGCTAAAAATCAAGATAAACAACATCTAAACTGACGTAATATTTCTTGTTTTCATTTTAATTTAATCAAAAACTAATTATTTTAATAATTTATGTCAATGAAATTTGAAAACATATAGCATTGTCATCATTGTAGCATATGTGTTCTGTTGAATATCGTCTTGGATGTTGAGTCCAGAAGATTGAGATCCACTATACAAGATTATTGTACTTTGACCTGGATAACTGAGAATCTACACAATCTTAAACTAGATATGACACCTACAAGATACACACAACATAATTTCCACAGCATTACATTGTTTGTCTAATTACATTTTACAGGACATTTTCCTTTGATGTGTTTTGGCCTGCAATTCAAGCGTAGTTCTTGAGTTACAGCACTCAAATTGGCAAACTCTAATTGTCTAATACTATTACAGTAATGTTGTACTGTAATGGTATTAGATGTGACATTTAATGTAACATGAGATGCACCCTAGTAGCCAATGCTGAAACAGACCTGACAAAATCTGTTTTTGAAAGTGTTTTTTCTTCCCCTTTTTACAGGCACAATGGTGCTGACAGAGAACATAAGGCTTGACTTACCAAGTCTGATTTTATTGAAGCTCCAAGCAAAGGCCTGAAGAGCTACTGGCTGAAAAACATTTGCCCATCCCTTCCCTCCCCCAAAAAACCTTTACCTAAGCTGCCTTTCAACATTCTTTCACTCTGAACCTTTCTGGAAAGCATTCGCTCTGTCTTTTTTCCAAAATCCCTCTTGACCTTCCCTCCCCCTTCTTTCTGCTAAATCTGTTTTACCAATTTTGTTGCCTCATTCTGCTTTTTTCTAACCACAAACGGCATACTCCCCTAACTATAAGTCATGAGAAAACAAACGTGCAACGTTCTTCTGGTCTGTGGGGTCATCAGCTCCATCACGGTATTTTATCTTGGCCTCAGCACGATAGAATGTCCAACTGCTCGTTCTCGCACGGCACAGCATGGGTGGGCGGTTAATCTACATGCTGGCCGAAACCTAAGTGACCCGTTACAAATCCCTGAGGAATACAATGAGGAAACCCCTCTCATTTTCATTGGCGGAGTGCCTCGTAGTGGCACCACACTGATGCGGGCTATGTTGGACGCTCACCCACTCGTTCGGTGCGGAGAAGAGACCCGTGTCATCCCCCGGCTGTTAGCCATGCAGGCCACATGGAGTCACTCCGCACGTGAACGGGTCCGTCTGGATGAGGCTGGCGTCACCGATGAGGTCCTGGATTCAGCTGTACGTGCCTTTCTGTTGGAGATCATAGTGGGGCACGGCGAGTTCGCGCCGAGGCTCTGCAATAAGGACCCTTTCGCTCTGAAGTCCCTTTCCTACCTCTCCAAGCTCTTCCCAAAAGCTAAGTTTGTTCTTATGCTCCGTGATGGCAGGGCCACCGTACACTCGATGATTTCCCGCAAGGTGACTATCACCGGGTTTGACTTGACGAGTTACCGGGACTGTTTGGTGAAGTGGAACCGGGCGGTGGAGGTGATGTATGACCAGTGCTTGGCTGCAGCAAATGGCAACTGTCTGCCTGTGCATTACGAGCAGCTGGTCCTGTACCCTGAGCGGGTGATGCACAAGCTCCTTCGGTTCCTGGATCTGCCTTGGGACACAGCCGTGCTGCACCACGAACAGCTTATTGGGAAAGCTGGTGGAGTTTCACTGTCAAAGTGAGTCAGTTTGATGCTTTCAGCTATTTGCTTTAATTGTCACACTTTTTGTCATATTCACATCCTTGATGATATCGGATAAAGCCAATATTAAAATTCTTTAATTTTTGTCTAAATAAATGGAAAATGAAACACTAAAATAAGTTTTGAATGCAACCTTCTAAGCACACCTTGGCAATAGAATTGCCATTTGGCTAGTACATTTTTTAGTTTTAGTTTACCCACCAGACTGATACTATTTTATATATTATGTAATATAATTAGACTACTTTTGGATTACTTTTGACCTAATTCTTTTATCACATTGATTTAAACAGGATAATCTTGCACCGTATTGATTTACCTGCATGTCATGTGACCATTAACCAATGTCAGAGAACCATGAACATGCAACTGTGATAATAATTATTAAAATATTTATTTCTCAGGCGTAAATATATTAGGTGAAAGAGATTCAGATGAGAAAAAATGTGCATTTTTAAGTGTTTGAAAGAAAAAAAAATAGATGGTAATGCATGCTTAGATAACCCACTGAGTGATAATTAAAATAAAAATTAATGTGTTCATTAGTAGTTGATGCAATGTTCAAACACTTCTTAAACCTGAAGTGATCGATTGCTGTAGCCACCTGATTAATGACTGGTCTTTCGGTGAATGTCCACAAAACTGCAAGACTTTCTGAGTGTATGTAAGTGGTAGGCTATTTTAGTAAGGAAAATGTAAAAGATGAAATAGAGGAATTGGGGAGAATCAATAAACTGTGAATAAAATATTGCTAGTGTGTGAATAATATGTAATCATCTAATCAATAAAAAAGTAACTGTTGTCTGATTACGAGAATTCGTTTTTTAAGTACACTATTAACATCAGCCAGTCAAGCAATATAATATAAGATATTATGATAATCAAGCATTATTTAATAATGGAACTTTTAATGATAGAATAGTAATTAATATTTGTAATTTTAATTGAACTTAGGACTGGTGGTGGTGCTTAAGATATTTTTGGTCATTCAGTGTTTCTTTAAAAAAAACAGTAATACTGATAAGATAATAATAATAATAATAATAAAGATAATAATAGTAAAAATTCTACTACTAATAACGATATAAAACCCACTAAGGATTAATTATCTGCTGGGTTCGTGAATATTAATCACATCTGCCATCGCTTGAACTGATTTGGTGAAATCAAAACAGGGACGACAATTGCCGTTTGCAATCTCATAATCTTTGTAATTAATAATGTTTTTGTAATTTATTTATTTATTTTATTATTATTTTTATTTTTTTATTTTATGAATATAGTCTTCAATTATGGATCCCTGCACATGACATACAGGAAAAATATTGTTATCGTAACCACAAATTAAGAATTCATTCCCACAACTGTCCACGTTTTATTAATTTTTTCCATAATTTTTCAAGAAAACACTACACAACTTTTAAAATCTGAACAGATTTTAAAACACTATAGGCTTCATATACTTGCCAACTTTGTAAATGGTTACAAAGAACAACTGGGCATCATACACTAAATGACTGAGAGTCACCAGTCTTTCAAGTTGCTCCAAACACAGCAAACTGATGCAGAAATGTGCGCTTGGAGATGCATGACAAATGAAAACAATATGTGTTCTAAAACTGGCACAAAATACCATACATATTTTATACTCCCTGCCTGGATGCAATCATAGTCTGAGGCTAAATCAGTCAAAATCTGCACACTGGCTCTGACTTTTGGAAACTAGCATCGACTCTTCCAGAATGTAAATAGAAAGACAATTTTAGGCAAAATTCATAATATTCCAGTCTTAAAACAAATTAGACCCATGTAGCCACAATTTACCTAAAACAATGAAACTAAATCTTAATTTATGACCGTGATATCTTGTTTTTTATCCCCTGCATGTCATATGTGTGATTCCATATATTTTTAAACTGATATTGATATGTCAGTAAAAAATGTAGAAGAAAAACAGCTTTTTTCCCATCGAGTCCGACCCTGTTAATAATTTTCATTCACCGTTTCCTTCTACATCTATGGCTTTTCCAGATAATGGATTGTACATGCATTTCCTTGTCAAGAGTTGGCTATGTGCTCTCTGTGTAAATATTTCACTACTCTGTACTATGAGCGTTATAACAAATAAATTAGAAGTAAATAGGGTGTTTGTTTGATCAGCAAGCATGTTCAAAGACCTGGTGAGTGAGCACTAATTGGGTCACAGTCCTGTAATAATGGAACCAGTGTTAGACATTAAAACGTCTCCCGCTGGAATAAGTAGATTTTAATTGTCAGATCTTACTGCAATTTTTGATGTGGTCACTTTACATACTTAATCTCTAAAAGGCCGATTTAATTTAATTTCATGATATCTTAGACAAGCACTTAGGCCTCGTCTGCCATATTCCTAACTACAGTGTTTCTAAATAGATGTATGATTATTTATTGTCTCTCCTGCAGGGTGGAACTGTCAACGGATCAAGTAGTCAAGCCAGTGAATACAGAGGCTCTGTCTAAATGGGTGGGCAAGATCCCTGCTGATGTGGTGAATGATATGGCCAGCCTTGCCCCGATGTTAAGTCGCTTAGGTTATGACCCTCTAGCCAACCCACCAAACTACAGCAAGCCTGATCTCTTATTTCTGAACAACACAAAAATAGTGAGGTCAATCAAAAACTGAAAGGTCCTCTCAACCTGTGAAAACTTTGAAGCAATAACCAATGTGCATTTTTTGAGCACATAAAGCCTTTACTTGAATTAACAACTTCAGCAGTTATGTTGGAAAAGAAATTCATCTTATAGGACCATTGTTGCTTGTGGCAACAGTTTCATACAGTGATAGTTTTAATGTTGTATTGTAAAGTCATTTTTCAATAAAATTTGATTGAAATGTTTTGAAACTTGTATGCTTTGGTGTTGCTAATAATGTCAGTCTAATTACTGTACTTTATTGTGTAAATGCATGCGTGTTGTGGTAGTTTTTGTCATAATGAGTGATTATCACACAGGAAACTATGTTTGTTGAAAGAGGAAGTCAACATTTGCACGGAATGACCACGTTTTGCTTTGTTCTCCTTGACTGTAGAGTATAAAGGAAGTTTAGATGTGTTTTATAAAAGTTGAGCTTTCAAAGACGATCTCATTTCATTGTAGGCCTTTTATTGTGAATTTATGAATTGCATACTTGACAAATGTTGTCCAAATATGAAGGACTACGGACATATGGTCTCTGCTGTGGATGAACTCTCAGTCCTCAACATTCCTTGACATACCTTCAAGTCCGGTAACGTTAGACTAGTCTGTCTCATTGCATGAGATTGCAAAGCTTGTTGTAACATATACTTTTTGTTACAGAAAAAAACATATTTATTAAATGTTGGTTATTTCTAAAGAAACCCTGTGTGAATATATGTGTGAGATGCTCAGATTATGATGTGGTGTAATCAAAACAACTTTAGGGGATAATAAAAAATACTTTTCGATTGCCTTAGTTGAATTGTCATTGCATGACAAGTAAAACAAAACAAAAAAAAGTATTGACCCCGACGTGATTTGAACACGCAACCTTCTGATCTGGAGTCAGACGCGCTACCGTTGCGCCACGAGGTCTTAAGATACTGAAACTAGAATGATTTATTTAGGTTATATGGCTATTACGCCATGCTACATTTACTGTTGTCATAGTTTATTTCAGTTTTGGGTTACATGCTGGTACTAACACATTTCTCTAGCGTCACCACTCAAAAAACAAGCTCGCCAGTGGCCTTTCTCTGATAGTTTAGCATAACAGGATTATGTGGACAAAACATTTAAAACGTGCAAAACTTCGCGCCACGTAAATTAGTCCGTGCGTTTGGATGTTATTAAAATGTATCTTGGAATCGCAAAACATTTTTTCTTAATCTGGAAAAAAAAACACATTTAACGTTAATTAACGTTAGGCTCCCGTGTAATGTAATGCTGTTTCCTGAAAATGTAACGTTACATTAAAGTATATCATTTAAAGGGGTAACTTCTATGTGATTTTAGTTGGTAAAACCTGCTGCTTTATAATTCTTAAAAAAAGCAATCGATAAATAAACGCGTCTTTTTAAAAAATAAAAATCCTGTTAAATCTGACAATACTATTTGTATCTAAACGCATATTACTCTTATTGTTCCAATACGCATGCGTGTCCCTGGTGGTCTAGTGGTTAGGATTCGGCGCTCTCACCGCCGCGGCCCGGGTTCGATTCCCGGTCAGGGAACAATATGTTTTTGCGTTCAGCATATATTATATTATACTACGGGGCCGTTGAATGCTTGAATCTGATTGGCTGACGAACGTTCAAAGGTGTGCAATTATTTTCAGGGAAACGCACGGCGAATGTAGTTCCAGGCAGCTCTTGACCGCGTTACATGACCATATCACTTCGCCAAACGATTTCTGTTACTTCAAAGGTCTTACAACAGCAAAATAACCAAGACCCACAACGACACTGGCCAAATAAATAAATATAGTAAACATATGATAAAAACGACAGATCATGTTCATGTTTTTGCCACAAAATTATGCTTTATTATGTACGGAAAGCACTCTATCTCTCCCGCTCTCTCTCCCTCACAGACCGCACATACATAACAGTTACAGTTTACACACACACTAACATACATTGCGCTAATGCTGTTAGCGCTACTCTGACGATTTTATCAGTAAACGACTTAAAAACTACATGATTTCTCACAAGCGAACTAAGTTTCACTATAACTAGACATTGCTACCGAGCACTATTGAGAGACGCACAGAGGTAATTCTCTCTCTCTCTCTCTCTCTCTCTCTCATAATTTACTTATTAACTGTATTAACTGCATTAATCTGTTATCAACGGCTCAAGCTTCCGTTACTAGGTTTAAAATTACGTTTAGGAATTAGCAACGGAGGCGTTGGATGAAATGCGGAAGAAATAACCCTACTCACAATAGCGATTTAAGTAGAAATACAGGACGAATGCCTTGAAATATATCCTCTGATCTATGTCTTGAGGTGTGGCAACAGTAGTATAAGCGGAATAATTGACTTCGGTCCGTTGAATTATTAGAAAAATAATGCACACCTGAGGTTATTTTTCTAATAATCCAACGGCCCGTCGTCAATTATTCCTTACTTATATAATATATAAATTTATATATATATGTGTGTGTGTGTATGTGTGTGTAAACATACATACATACATATATATACATATATATATATATATATATATATATATATATATATTCACTGATTTCTGTAATTTAAAAATATATATTTATATTTATATAGCTAACATAAATATATATAATATACATTTATATTTAGACCACATTTGTCAAAAATGTACGTACGTATGTACGTACATAATTATTTGATGATCCACTGTACATTTTAAAATGCATTTAAATGAAATGCCAGAGGTAATATGTAACTACAGCACATATGAACGCCACTTCAGAATAGGTCTACACCAAAAATACCAATAACCATTAACACTAAATACATCCGGAAAACAGCGAGACTAACCCACTCACACACGCGATTGGCTGAGGTGAGATAAAAGTGATAAACTGAGTGCCATCAGTACATCGACTCGCGTCTTCAGTGAAAATACTGGGAAGGTAAGTTAATGGACTTGTACTTGCACTTTCATTGTCTTTCTTCTTGTTGTTGTTGTTGTTTTTGACCGAACGTGTCATTTTACGCTACAAGATATAGCTTGAAAAATAATGCACCGATGTGAAGAAAAGCAATAAAATTTGTAATATCCAGTGAGATCTTGTTTTCTGGTGTGTATGTAGCTATTAAGTGCATTAAGTCGGTGATTTCAAATAACGTTTAAACATTTAAACACAGAAAATGTGTGAATTATATCGTACTAATGTTACTTTAGTTTTCAGATGTAAAGTAGTTGTGTATTTTGTCAAATGATAGGCTATAGCATTTACAATTCAAATATGGAATGTCGTTTTTGTCACTTCTATATGCAAACATTTGCAAATAAGAGTGATAACATTTTCTAAAGGTCACAATGAGGGATTAAAAATAAAGGAGAAAAGTACCATTAGCCTATTATTAGAAAAGTATTATTAATGTAATGTATATATATATATATATATATATATATATATATATATATATATATATATATATATATATATATATATATATATATATATATATAAGTAAATGGTAAATATATGCTACACTCTGGGGTTTTGATTCATGCACTTGCATGAACGATTATAGAACAAATTCCTGCTGTTTAGGAAAATTCAGTGAAGTATCTCTTTTTATTTTCTAGTTGGCAATGGATTTAATATCAGTTGATAACTTTTGAATATTCCTTGTATCTCGACAAAAATAATTATCCTTTGTTTTATATTCACGCCTCTGCCTTTGCTTTCCAATTTGCTTGTGTTTGCTTCTTCATTTGCACATAGCTTTGCCATGTCCCTTTCCAGTTTTTAGCTTAAATGGACTTCCATGCCATGCATTCATTTCAGCAGTCTTGTGATTGTGTATATTGTAAAGGTCGGGCTGTTTCTAGTTCACAATATGATTTATTTTCATTTATAGGCCACTCCTTTTAATGCTTGGGAACTCTAGGTTGAGAAATGGACGGCTTTCATGTGACCATTCGAACCTCAGCATCTCCGCTGTCAGGAACGTATGGCAGGGTTTGGATCTCTTTGATTGGTACTCTGTGTGAGAGTCCTCCAGTCAGAGTGGAGAACTTTCTCTTGCCAGGCTCAGTAAGACAATCACCTATTTTGAGAAGACATCACATGACTCTGAACACAGATGAAATTAAGTCATTTAACAGTTTTTACAGGTTCACAAATAAAATGCAGTCATAAGAACAGAAGCCCATACACAAAAGATAACTTTTTATTAAGGAACAATATTATGAAGGTATATTTTTGAACCACATTAAAAAGCAATGTTGTGCCTATTTGGGTCAAAAATGAATAAATCATAAATATCAAATATGAAAGTATAGTTGTAAATAATGCACAAGATATAACACAATAAACATGAAATGATTTTAATTATGTTAGATTTTGGTGAATAGAAAGACAATGTACAATGTGTCACAATGTTCAGCAAGCACTTAACAACATTACACCCTTAAACCAATGCACTTATACGCACTCACACACACACAGAGAGAGAGAGAGGGGAGAAAACAACTTTTTATTCACTGCATTTCTTTTCTTCTCTATCTTACTTTCTAATCAGAACAGCATACAGCTTCTAACAGCTACAGGACACCACAGTGTTTGCTGACGCACTTTAACCCATTCTAAACCTGCCTTGGAAATAATATATCAAATGACTGTTAGATAACAGAGAAACAGAGAGAGTCATTCACTATGGCAGCATGCTTATTGACTATGACACCATCTTGCAGGTACACATGCAAATGTGGTGTTTTTCTTTTTGGGACAGGCCTATACAGTTGTCATCAAGCCTGAAGAGGAACTTGGCATAGTGGTTCTGTTAAGACTCCGTCTTGAGGCTCAGCCTGGCTTTCCGGACCTGGATTGGCACTGTCAGGATGTGCAGGTGGGACGGAGTTCTGAGGATCCCGAGGTGGAGGTTTTTCCTTGTCATAAATGGATACGGACAGCAGATGGTTACGTCGAGCTTCGGAATGAGAAAGGTGAGCTGTTTCTGTTTTTTTACCATTCCTTCACACTTGTTAATTAGGTAATAATATCCTTATTAATTCCTGGACTTCATATCAAAATTTCATGATGTTTCTCTCCTCTAGCATGTCTGAAAAAGAAGGAAACATTAGAGATCCTAATCAATCACAGAGAGAGGGATCTCCAACATAAACAACAGTTTATCAGGTAAAACCTTTTTTACTCAAAAAAACAACAAAAAAAAAAAAAAAAAATATATATATAGGCTATATATATATATATATATATATAATTTATTTTATTTAATTTTTTTACTTATTTTTACTCCTATTGTATCTGTTAGTTTTCTTCTTCTTTTACTCTGGAAGTCTATGGCAGCCCATAGAACCGCTTGTGGTAAAGTTATGAAATTTGGCACACAGATAGAGGACAGTTTCAATATTAACCATAGCAAGTCTCTAACTCAAACTGCCTATGGGTCAAGAGGTTTTCCGATTTTGAATTATGCTAAAAATCTACTTTTTCAAATTCGTCCGACTTAGTTTGTCTGATTTTCATCAAAATTTGCTCAGATCATCTTCAGACAATGCTGGCAAAAAGTTATCAAAAGATTTCTGATAGACCAAACTGTTCTCGTAAAGCGTGTTAACGAATTTGACTAAAATTCGCGCAAAAATGGACATGAGGCTATATCTCCGCAATGTCTTTTATGTATAAATTATGTGTAAACCATAGTTAAACAATTTCATAATCAATTTACAATGAATTTGTACCTGTGTTGTATTACGCCGTGGACGAGCGCTTCTAAAATAAATGAATGGATGATTCAGCTGCGGGCGCCATCTTCTGGCGAGACGCGGGAATTCATTCGGCGCGCGACTCTCATAGTGCATTATGGGTTATCTCTAGCCGTTGAGTGTACATCGGTTGTACACTCGTTTTTGCGATGCATTGTGGGATTGAATGAGTGCACTCGAGAACGTCCACTATGGTTTCGGACACCACTAAAAATGGCTGTCCACTCAAATAGTGCCCTATTTGAGGGTATATTGGGCGATTTCGGATACAGCCATGTGTTATAACAAGCATGACCATCACATCTGGTTCTACAAATGATAATTGTTTTATTTTATTGAATATAAATAATGGTCATTGTCAAAGTCATTCATTTGTGTCAGTGTACTGCCACTAAAATAAGTCAAATAAATCAAACATAGATTCATTAAAGATAAGCCAGCTCGTAATCTTCCGGTGAAGCTCATTTTATATGTGCTATATATAGGTAGAGACTCTCACAGAAACATCTCCTGCCTCATTCTTATCAGAAACTGAGAAACAAAATAATTGCAACATTGTAAATAATGATTGTAGAATTAACATACAGACAAATAAACACTATCATAACTGTTTAGGCAGTTAGGTTAATCTCTTAAACGACGTAATGGTATTCTCGATTAGTCAATATCTTACCTTCAAAGCCATGAACACATTTTTAAAATCTTATAAAATTTTAAGCCATTTATTGTTTCTCAACTCTGTGTGGTAAAATTCCCATTATTAAAGGTTCCGTTTTCATTCATGAAGACAACATGAAGAAATATGCTAAAAACGTGTCTCGGCGAAAAATAGACTTTTTAAGATGAAAATGAAATTACCTTTATAACCAAGAGATGGCAGTATAGGATCACTCATTGGCTGCAGCTGCCATTTCAACTTAGTTTTTCACGTCTTTTGATTTATTATAAAATAAATATTATAACAAATTTAGTACTTTGTCGCACTGAAGTATAAAGTAGGCTATAGCAAGTGCAGGAAGTCACAAATTCACAGTAAAATACAAATTAAATAAGTTGGTATAACAAATAAATAATGCATTCAGTATTTTGAAATGTTTAGATTTAATTTAAATAACTAGGCTACATCGTTTAAGTTTTATCCAACACAGACCTGTAGTTTTGTTAGCCTGAATTTAGTCTGAATCACTTAATGCACAGCTTTATTTTGACATCGGCTCGTCAGGTGATTCATTCCGTTGCCGCTATCAAACATAGCACAATTACTCGCGGCATGATTTAACGGATTCCCTCGCATAAGTTTAACATTCGCATTTTGTCATTCCTGAAACGGAATATGTGGAAGTTTTCTCCTAAATGTGAATGGATTATGTAGAGAAACCGAGTAAAGGACGCTGTTCTTACGGCACAGTACACTTGACCGGAAATGACTGAGCTGGCTTATCTACAACCAGGAAGTAACTGTGCATAAGGTCAATTCTGCCTCAGTCCTTAGACAATTTAAAAAAGCAATGCTAATGCATTATAATGTAATATAATGTAAAGGAAGTTTGAACCAGATACTGAAGCAGTCACGTGGTTTTCAGGTGAACGAAGCTTCGGGAAGATCACATGCTTTTGACAAAACGAATCAAGCTCCAATACAGTGCTTCAATGTGAAATGTATTGGGGGGTTTTGATACAAGTTTCGGAGCTTCCTTGTTGAACATAACATCGCTACGATATTTAGTTTATTGTTTTTGTCGTCCCATCTTATTTTCGCAGTTAATAAAGATGTTATTTTTTATCTGTAGGTGGGGCACATTTGTTGAAAGTGGTCCTCACTGTGTAGACATGACCAGTGTTACAGCTCTAGGACCAAACTTGAGTTACATCCGTCAACGGTAGTGATTTAGCTTTTCTAAAGCTCCATTACAAACTAGATTGATATTAATTTATTATTATGTCATATGAACTGAATTTGACAATGAAGTGTTGTCACTCTTCTTGTCTTTTAGCCCAGTTAACAATGTGCACTACATAAAGAGTTTAACTGAAAGAAGAACATCTTGGAGCAGCCTACAGGAACTTGAGACATTCTTCCTTTTCAATGGAAGGGAGAACACAATTTCTAGTATGCTAAACAAATCAAATTTAATTTACAATAAATTGAAAGAAATAAATGATGATGATGATTATTATTATGGAATATTTTAATAGTGAATGATTTTTTTTTTTCTCATAGAATATGTTCAGGCTCATTGGCAAGAGGATGCATTCTTTGGATATCAGTGCCTCAATGGTTGCAATCCTCTGTGTGTCAGACAGATCCATAACCTGCCACCAAACCTGTCTGTCACTTCAGAGATGGTCAGACCTTTTTTACCAGAGGACTCATCACTGGAACAGGAGATGGAGGTGTGAACAAGTGTGCAAGCGTCAGATTACAGAGCATTTTGACATTTTTAACAGAACATAATTATTATGTAACTACATAATTATGTAACTACGTCATTTACATTGCACAGAGAGGACATGTGTATCTTTTGGATTATGAAGTACTGGATCAGCTGCCCGCTAATACTGTCAATGACAAACAGACCTACTTGGCTGCTCCTTTATGCCTGCTGCATTATAGCCGACAAGGAGAGCTAAAGCCCATTGCGATACAAGTACAAAATTTTAATCACTTTTTAATTGTAATAGTCACTACTAACCAACTGAATGCTGAAATCAAGACCCAAATCTTAATATTTTAGCTTCAACAGGTTCCTGGTCTGCAGAATCCTGTTTTCTTGCCCTCTGATTCTGCACCGGATTGGTTGTTAGCGAAGATGTGGGTCCGTAATTCAGATTTCCAGGTTCATCAGCTACTTACCCATTTCTTGCGCACTCATCTTTTCGGTGAGGTGTGCTGTACCGCCACGCTCAGACAGCTGCCCGAGATTCATCCTCTTCATCAGGTGCAAACAAAGTTCAGCTCAGACACAGAACCATGCAGTGTTGACTTTGACCATTAGGGGGCACCATTTACTTGTTGTTGTTTTTCTTGTGGCGTAAGCAGTCCTGAAGGACAAGAGTGATTTCTTAACTATTTGAGAAGGAAAATATGGAAGCTCAAAAAAATCATGCTTTGGTAAATAGTAATTATGGTCACACTTTATTTTAAGATCCAACTCTTGCCATTAACAAACTATTAACTATGACTTTTTGCCTCAATAAACTCCTAATTTGCTGCGTATTAATAATTAGTAAGGTAGTTGTTAAATTTAGGTATTGGGTAGGATTAGAGATGTAGAATATGGTCACTCAGAATATGTGTGTACTACAGCCTATATTTTAATAATAGGCATGCTAATAAGCAGCTAGTTAACAGTGATAATTGGTCCCTGTACTACTGTAATTATGAGATGCTAAGTCAATTATCACATTAAACGTCAAAATTATGAGACAAAAGTCATAATTGTGAAATACCATAATTTCAACATAAAAAGTGTGGATTTTTTGTCAACTTTTTATTACATAATTATATGAAAGCCAATTTATGCCACATAAGAAAAACAATCATGCTTTGGTAAATCATAATAATGACATACTAAGTTGAAATAACAATAACGATGAAAGTCATTGAAAGAAATGAAAATTTGCCGTATTTTATCAATGTCATAATTAATTATTTTAATGTCATAATTTCAACTTTTATGTCATAATTATGTGTATGTTTTAGTTTAGACTTTTTACCTTATAGTTATGACTTAGTATCTCATAATTATGATAGGATTTTTTAAATATGTGGTCATAATGGGCTTCCATATAATTATGACTTGTTATAATTTTAACTTATTTTATGTTTTATGTTATTTTATTTTTTTTCTCGTTATAGACATGTACAATATAGAATACTGGATAGGCACTACAGTTAAACATTGTTTTATTTAGTTTGCTTTAAGGGCCTCCGTGGTTCATTGATTTTGATCATTTTGATACTTTTAAGGAGTTGGGTCTCATTTAGTAGATGACTGAATGCTTTAGCTGCTAAACTTATGAATTGCATTTCTGTTTTTCAGCTCCTGATGCCTCATATCCGGAGCACTCTTCAGATTAACATTCAGGCTAGAGTCACTCTTCTGGCCACGAAAGGGGTTTTTGACAAGGTTGGTTTGCTTAATCTTGTCTGTTTACTCTGTAAAGGAAGTGAAAGACAGAATCTATTTGTTTCATTGTGATTTAGTCTAATTTTAAATGGTTTTTGTTTCTGTTTTCTATAGTCAATAGCCTGTGGTCTGGAGGCAATACCACTGCTGCTTGCACGAGGAACACAACGTCTCCACTACAGCTCAATGTGTGTGCCAGATGACGTAAGAGTGCGTGGACTGGATGCACTACCTAACTGCTATTATGCACAAGATGCACTCAGGGTGTGGGATGCTCTACATAGGTACCTTCATCAGCATTCAGCATTATCTGAATCACAGTCCTCTTTAGGTTTGAAGTAAGCACATGAATTGCGTTTGCCATGCAGGTTTGTTGCAGGTTGGATTCGTTTGTATTACTGCAATGATGAGGACGTCCAGCATGACTGTGAACTACAGAACTGGATTAGAGAGATCTTCGTGGAGGGATTCCTCGGCCTCAGTCACATAGGTTCAAGAAGAAAACCATCACAAATTTTGTTCTTATGCATAAGGGTCAATCACATAACACACATTTTTGTCATGTCTTTTAATTTATTCAAAAACACACCTATTTTTAAATTTTGGAATTTTTGGGGGCCATAAAGTCAGAAATGTTAGGCCGATTCTGTCCTGATATCATCATGAAGACAAAAAGCTGCGTTAAAAGAATGAAATTCTTGAAAATAAAACATTTTTAAACAATTTGGCGTAATCTTTTATTATGATTTCTTTAGAAATGTTTCTTAAAATATCCAATAATTTGACCTTTTTATGACAAGGCAAGGTTAGTTCAGGTTATAAAATGTCATGTGGTGTGACACCCTAAAAACTTAAAGAATCAATAATATAAAAAATTATACCTTGAAAAGTATATTTTAAAACATTTACATGTACTTTTACACATTTACATTTATGGTGTAAGGAAAATATTTCACTCACATGTATTTAAGGTGTAAGGAAAATTTTTTATTTTGTTTTACTTAATGGTTATACCACATTTTTAGAGTCATTGCGTTTAATTAAGTTTATAAAGATTCTTCAAAACCACATGAAACAAAAAAAAAAATTCTTTATCATTGACCATACAATTTTTGTCTCATCTACTTAATTTTTTCTTCATAGAGAAACAAAATGCTTAAATTGATCTTTGCTTTCCCTTCATATGTTCTCCAGGAGCTCCACAGTCATTTCAGACCGCAGCTGAAATGTGCAAGTTTGTTACCATGGTGATCTTTTCCTGCTCAGCACTTCATGCAGCTGTGAACTTCTCTCAGGTATACGGAGGTGCTCAGGAACAGCATATTACATCCGCTTAGCTCATTCAAATTCACTAAACTCATCTCAACCCTCATCTCCACATTTAGCTGGATTATAACATTTGGATACCGAACAGTCCAGCGGCCATGTCACGTCCACCTTCTCAGACCAAAGGCTTGGTGTCTGAGGAAGATATTTTCTCCTTCCTTCCTGAAGTGAACTCCTCTTGCCACGTCCTTAGTGTCCTGTCTCTACTGTCACAGCCTGCCATTGACTTTGTAAGTGTTAACACAATCTCCAGAGTAACGCTGCATGGACTTTACACTGAATATTTACTATAGGATGCAGACATGATGTTCATCTAGCCATTATTTACTCTTCAGGTGCCCTTGTGTCATTATAATGAGTGGTACTTCAGCAGTGGTGCAATCGTCAAGCTTGTCGAGGAGGTCCGGAGAGAGCTGAAAATGATAGCAAAAGACATCGCAGATAGGAACAGCCAGCTGGAGTTGCCCTATCCTTACCTGTCTCCAGACTGCATTGAGAACAGTGTGACTATTTGAGTTCACTGTCGAATTGAATCATGAATTGTAACTGTAAAGCCACTTGTTTACAGAACTACAGCTTGGTGTTCATTTGCCACTATTTTGTATACTCAATGACTTGTATTACATTGGAGTCTGCATTTTATATGTATGCATTTTAAGTCAGAGTAGAGGTAGGCCTTTCGTCTCAGTTTTGACTATAATTACATTATATCTTTACGCGTTTCATATTTACAGTTTGATATTCAGGGCTTGGTTTTACAGCAGGCTATACCGTTGATTAAGAATCAGCTTTTTTTTTTACAGGTTCATAAAATTAATGAATGCATTACTCAGTTTAACTCAAAATGTAAGATAATGCCAAAAGAAGCATTTTAACCTGTTTTTTTTTTTTCACTGATCAACCTAAAATATAGCTAAAATAACAGAAAATGTGCACAATGTTTTAGAATAAAATTATATTTCATTTAGTTAAAAGTTTATAGCGTTAAATGATATTTTTATATGTACCTTTTTTTGCATGATTTGACAAAATTACAAGGTTTTTGGAAATTATGCACAATAAAAAAAAAAAAATCTGTTCACAAGTGAGATTTTTCTGTTCTCTTCACCCATCACATTTCATAATTCATGTCAAGCAAGCTCTTCACTGAAACGTACCCTGTTACAAGTATAGAAAAATCAAATCTAAATTGCATTTGAAAAGTAACAAAATTAATTATTAATGAAGTTATGTTTAGAATGTTTTGCTTTTAATATGACCTCCAAAAAATTATGTTCATGGTTTAGTATAAATACATTGAACTAGGTCTTGTTGCCGTGTCGTCCAGGACACAAGAGGCGCTAGTGTTCAGGAGACCTGTGTGGAAACAGTCAGTACGCAGGTTCTTTTTGTGGCGTACTTTTCTATCCTGCGTCCCATTTCCAACCATCGACACCTGTACATATATCTGAAACCATTTGAAGGTCAGTTTGTGTAAAAACGCATTGATTGCATGGGTTAATCTAAAAACGTAATAACGCATATGACAGGTGAAAGTATTTCTATGAATAATTAATATTTGTAAGGTCTCGACACTTAAGCTAGTTTGCTCGTGAAATGTTGTTACGCATGAAGTATGTACATTCCAATTTAGGGCTAATATTGTTAGAATCTACAATATAAGTCTGCTTTAACCGTGTGCAAGTCATATAAAGTTATATTGTAGCATTTCATCGACAGATTGAAGCGGTAGCATCTGCAGGGCGCCATCGCTGCTATAAGGTGAGTTTTTTTTCCCTGCTTCTTCTTCTTTTTCTTCCCTTTTTAACGAAAGGGTAAGCTGTCAAATTAAATTTTAAACCTGTAGCACACATTTAGATGGCGGGAAGGCTATTTCTTAAGTATCAAGACGAGTTGAAAAGTTAAAAACTACTTCTTCTTTAAAGCACTGTCTGACCATTGGGTGGCGCACTAGTCCGTGTAACAAAACGCGTTACCATTCTAGTAAGAAATATGTAATCTGTAATAACATAAAATGTATTTTATGTTCCCTCCAAAGCATATGTTTTCTTGAGTGTCAAGATAGACTCGTGAAAGGTAGATGAACAACATTTATAAAGTGTGTATGGCACGAACATGATCATTCAACAGAATCTCTGCTTGGAGATAATGCCTTTTAGATTACATTACATTAAAATAATAATAAACAGTTGTAAAATGTTTGTTTAAAAAAGTTTTCGTTTTCATTTCTCTAAATGAAATAGGAATCCATGTGTTGGGGTGTTTGGTGTGAGGGCAAAAAGTTCCCCAAACAGATTTCACTCATGTTCTAGTTGTAGAAAGCTGCTTGCTTTGAAAGTGACAACAGTTTTATAGTATTACACTGTTAATAAATGATAATGAATGGTTAGTTCAGCCCTCTTTTTGTGCAGTTAGTAAACCAAATGAAATATTTTGACTGGAAGACTTGCTAGTAATGACAAGCAGTAACAAAAGCTCATGTTTATTGTACAGGAAATGACATCAGAAGGCCGCCATTTCCTCTTCAGTTCTTTGTTTGGTGTAGGAAAGGTAATTGTCATCCTTCTAATTGTTCACTAAGTAAACTCACAATTCACAAATATAATACAGTTGTCCTCCGTATGGTTCTTGTACAGCCCGGACCATGTGACCACTAAGCCACTCCTTGTTAGTATAGTGGTAAGTATCCCCGCCTGTCACGCGGGAGACCGGGGTTCGATTCCCCGACGGGGAGATGCAAAGCTTTTGCCAGTTTGTCCTTGTTAATATTATGTTATTAACAAGTAATAACACTGTAATAATATTATTACATCATAGACTTTCAATACACTTCTTTATTTTAAGAAAAAATTATCTTTCGAATAATATGGCCAAATAATACACATGTATTTACAAGAAAATTGACTCCATGAATTGCCTCCGAGATCTACTTAAACATGTATGCTTAAAATATACAATATTAAGTGGACATTGAAACACATACAACACAAAAATGTATATGTAAGCACATACAGAAAAAAACACAAAGTGATTATACAGCACTAGATAACAATACATGGTGCAATGATATAACAGAACTTGTTTGTAATGTTTCTATACAAATTTGTATATGCTATGTTAAATCTATCCAACAGTAAAAAAAAAGAAAAAAAAGAATCAAGTATTATTATATTCCCATTAATCTTTAATTTTTTTCCTCTTTAAGAAAAGAAAACAATGTGTGTGGGGGAGGGGTTCTGCATGTGTGCACATGTCTGTCTGTGTGTGTGTTGTGTTGGTTTTATAAACCTACTGGCTGTTAGAAAAATAATATCGCTGTTTTTGTTTTTGTTTTTGTTACACAGTGAACTCCTGAACAATGCCAGATGGACAAGTCTTTCTTGTTCTTTGGAGAGTTCCAGGTCGGTATGATTAAGTAAAATAGCATAGATAAAATATTAAACTATAACAACTTAAGTTAGAATCAATCCATGTATTGTATTTTATAAACAAAAAAAAAATTTAATAATGCTTATTACTATGTTATTACTATGTATTTCAGACTTAATCAGCTGGGATGTGTTATGGAGCTCCTCGTTAGTATAGTGGTAAGTATCCCCGCCTGTCACGCGGGAGACCGGGGTTCGATTCCCCGACGGGGAGACCAAATGTTTTTTAATTTCTATCTATAAAGTAGCCATGAATTTTTAGTGGACTTATAAGTTTTTGTCATATTACCCCATACTGAAACCCTTGGAAGAAAGAGACAAATGTACAGTGTAAGCAGTAATTGTTTTATTAGTCTTCTAATTGTTGCTGTGAAGTGCCAATATGACAAGCAGGGTTATTACAGTAAGTTTGCCAAGAGCCATATAACGTTGTTTAAGAATACGTACGTGTTTAATTAAAATAATACTTTTAAATTCATTTACAAATTTAATATAATTAAGGTTAAAGCAGTACAATAATTGACATCGTACGTTCTTGATACCAATTGCAGTATTGCCTATTTTATAAATTACTTCTTGTTTTGGGAAACAAGTTTGTCTTTGCCAGCTTATAGAATTTTTAGAAGCTTATAGAAGACGTTACTGTACAGTACTGCATAGAGCATATAAATCGAAACAATAACACTGACAAAGTTATGGTGGCATACAGGTATTTGTACACAGGAAGAACACTTGTAATTGTGAACGAATCAAACGGAAAGGTTTCCATGTTGAGAGCATTTCAGCAACAAAGTTTCTAAATATATCAGTGCCAATCGTGATGAGATTTGTTAGCCAGGTCTCAGGTTACAGTGTCCTCACGAGCAAGTTAACAGAGCTAGATATTCATGCTCACCTTTATAGAGCACACAATGTCCCCACTTGTTCAAATAGTAATTGCCTAAATTTGTGTACCATGCATTAAGATAAATTTGTATGTGTTCAAGTAACGTATAATAGAGAAATGGTTGTTCCCATCCTGCTGTAAGTGAAGGACATTAGATGTCATCCAAGTAACATATTATCCAAAAAGCACAAAGGTTCTGTTCGTTTATGCTTCATTTACAATCTGATCACAGTCCATCGAGTCCAACAGTTAATTTGAATAATTTGTATGTGTGCACAACAACTTTGGCATTTAAATTTCAACAGAGTAAATCAGAGTGCTTAAAGGGAAGATTCTTGAAAAATAAAAAAAACTGTCATTGCATTAGAAAAACATTTGAAACATCTATATATTTGACAGTTGTTCACATGTGCATAGCCCAGATTAGTTTGATCAGTCTGAATTGGTTTGTCCATGTAAGACATGACAAAAGTTCATCTACGCGAGACAGTTTGCAGACAATAGCATCATTTTATAAATTAAAAACAGTTATTTGTAGTCTGAGCAAAAAATACATTCTATGCTAACTCTTTTGTTTATTTTTTAAATATATTCATAACATTAATCTGCTGTATGCTACAAATTACATATAAAGATTCCTTTACATGAAAGAGAACATAAGGTTTAAAATGTTGAAATGAAAAATAATGTGTTTTACTCAGTTCAATTCACATTTGTGACCCTGGACCACAAAACCAGTCTTAAGTCGCTGGGGTATATTTGTAGCAATAGCCAAAAATACATTGTAAGGGGTCAAAATTATCCATTTTTCTATTATGCCAAAAATCATTAGGATATTAAGTAAAGATCATGTTCCATGAAGATATTTTGTAAATTTCCTACCGTAAATATATTAAAACTTCATTTTTGATTAGTAATATGCATAGCTAAGAACTTCATTTGGTCAACTTTAAAGGCAATTTTCTCAGTATTTAGATTTATTTTTTTTTGCACCCTTAGATTCCAGATATTCAAATAGTTGTATCTCGGCCATATATTCTCCAAATCTGAATTTCGAAAAATTGACACTTATGAGTGGTTTTGTGGTCCAGGGTCACATTTAAGCGTCACAATACTGTAAAGTCAACATAAAACCATTTGCGTTGACCAAAAAGTTGTTTTAGAAATATACAAAGGTATGATTTTGAAAGCAAATGGGGTCATTTGCAATTTCATGTTAACTTTTAGACGAATTAATACATGAATATTAAAACCCTGTCTCGCATCATTCAGGATTTGTATGAACATAATTGTTAGGTGCAGTCAGTATTAGTAATTGTGTTTTGATATTTACATACTGTAATCTGTGTGTTTGAGTAAATATAATGGATGTGGGATACGACGACACACCCAGGATCAACACACTGAAAAAAAATAATACTACGAAAAATAAACACCCTTTCCCTTCAAAATGCATAAGGATATCAGCTTTCATGTTTTTAGAGCCTAAACTGAATTCGAATCTGTATAAAACAGAACAAACATGCACATTCTTCATTTTCCTTCTCACCAAGTTCATAAATACAACTAAATACAGGTTTACCAAAGGTATGATATAGTGCAATTTCAGTAAAGCATGCAAGGACATTCTCCACGGCCCTACAACTGGTTACAGAGTGCTATGAGAGGAAAGGCGTCACAGTGTAAATACTGAATGCATACAGATCTCCAGGCCTTGAAATACAGCTTTCATAAAATACATACATTTAAAGCATTATTTTGCTAATGGCATGTGTCTGCTGGCAAATCATTAACAATATTGCATGAATGATGTGTTAGGATTGCGTTGCATAAATTGAAAACCTGCACATTATGGAGCAGCAGGCCGGCTTTGGACATACAGCTTTGCACGCTACACATTTATGGACAGAATCTTGGCTACGTTCTTGTCTAATAATCTGTATGTTTGTTAGATTGTAAATGCCAGTTCTTTTGACATCAGTGCTGTAATGTGTCAGGCAGTGTTTGAAAGTCATTTTCAGTGGCTGCATCTCACACGAGAGGCAGATAAGTGGTATTGAGATCTTTTTCTGCTAGTGGGAATTTACCACTATGGGATACGTTTTTATTTGTCCTGATAACGATGGACAGTAGTTTACACATATACAGAACCTGCCACTATATTAAGCATTTTGTGTCTGTGAATTTAGTTCCCTTCAGTAAGCAATCGTTAGTGTGTTAGGTTTTTATTTTCCACCAGTGAACCAACTCTTGATCTCACTTAGAGACCAGACTGTATTTGTTACAGTTGTAGACTAAATAATGCGCTTTACTGTTACATTCTGAAAGTGTACCAAGAAAATCAGTTTACCCTCAGATTATGTCTTTGACAGAGTGTTGGAAATGGAACTGTTGGTGCAGTTAAAGGTCATGAACCCAGGGAGAGTGACCTTGCCATGAGTGTAAATGTCATGGTCAGACCCCTTGTTCATCCTCTTTACCAGGTTCTTCTCGTAGAGTAAAGGGTGGTAGGCACCTAGGGTGCAGGCTGCATCACTGAAGCGCTGGTAGTAGTGGCACAGCTCAGTTTTCCGTCGCGAAGGCAGGAACTCGTACACATGTACCACGTCGCACAGGGACATCATTAAAACTGTGCCTATGGAGATAAAAGGATGAAATATAGTTTTGTTTTTAACCATTTGTGGTTAAATTTTCCTGGTTTGTTTTTTCTAACTCAGTATAACTTACCCAACAAGCCTGAAGAGGGTGGGTTTTTTTGTATCGTCTCCACCATATTGTCTTGTATTCGCTGCCACAGCTGCCATTCCATTCGTGGGTGCAGAATATAAAATGGCTGTTGAGGGTGTAAGCGTCGATATCGCTGATACTGTTTAAATATAGGGTAATCTGTCTTGTTGAACCACTGAAAGGAAGGATAAAAGGAGAAATGTAATTGTACTTAGTAATTGTAGTATATTACAATCAGGGTTATCATGTTCAGCTAACACTAAAACCATTGAAAACATTTTCATTACTTGAAGCAATATAAATGTTAACTGAAATAAAATAAAAATATTTTACTACATCAGGTTAAACTAAGTTAAAATTAAATGTTGCCTCGAGTAGCTGAAATAAAATAACTTAAAAGTAAACTAAAAAACAACAAAAAGTAGTCAATATAATAAAAACTTTAAAATTGACTTAAAAAGCAGAAAATACAAAAATAAATTCTATTTAAAAAAATATATATATTAAAAAACGAAAACTATAATAGTGTCTCAATGATCAAAATACACAATACCGATAATCCATTTTATTTTATTTTAATAAAATTATTTCTATTGACTAAAATTGAATACAAATGTGTGTGTGTGTGTGTGGGTTAGGGTTATGTATGTATTTCTGTGTTTTCATACATACATACATGCACACACACACACACGCACGCACAACTTAATATCATTTTAGCCAACATTTTTAACAGTATTTTAGAGTAAATTATAGTGTGTATTTATAATTTAACATTTGAATTCTAATTTAGAGTCAACGTTAAATATTTTTATAAATTATAGATATTTATTATAATTTTTTTTTTTTAACGTAAAATACTGTTTTCAATGAAAATTAGTGATTTTGTCATTTTTATTTTGTCCAACTACAACATTTCTACCTTCTAACTAAATGACTGTGTACTGGTATGAGATACTGGTAAAAATCAAGCAAGACATTTAAAAAAAGAGGTAAAAAAAAGCTTTGAATCTCCCCGTCGGGGAATTGAACCCCGGTCTCCCGCGTGACAGGCGGGGATACTTACCACTATACTAACGAGGAGTGGCTTAGTGGTCACATGGTCCAGGCCGTACAAGAACCATACTAAAGCTATGACTAAGCCTTTAAAACTTGCTAATTAAGCATGGAATTTTGGAAGTTTGTGAATGTGCCAAATGCTAGAAAGTGGGAAAGTGAGTTCTTACCTCCCGTAGATCAGAGGAATAAGGGCCTGGATCCCAGCTCACTAAAATCCCAGCACTGTACAAAGAACTGGAGAGGAAATGGTGATCTTCAGATGCCATTACCTATGCAATAAACAGACAATATGTTTTTTAAGAGCTCATTACTGCATGTTATTTGAACTTTTTACTGGTTATCAAAGAAACTACCTGGGAATTGATCAGACGCACTGTTGTTTTAGAGCCCACATCTTTCTCAAAGCCTGTTGTTGGTGCAGCATTGAACCGTATCACTGCATCATGTGCATCTAGAATAATCAGATATTATTGATAGTAGTGAAAATAATCATTACGTCAACAAAAATAGATTCTCTCTTCTTTTTAATTTTTAAATTTAAGCCAAAATGCTTTATTACATAACTGTATAGTAATGTCTAGTGACATGAATACTTGAAGATATCTAATCTCGTTTTTAAATTGATGGATGCAAAACAATAAAAGATTATTCAGGACAAATAAATATTACTGGCATCAATGCTTCATATAATGTATAATAGTTTGTTTGTTTGTTTGTTATTCCCTCAGAGGTACTTTACATTTCAGGTCAAACAAATATGTCCTGATTATGTTATAAATTTAGGTATTACCTATTTCTTTTCCTAATCCAGAATTTTTCAGAGAACCTGCAGACGATACCACTGCGCAGGTCTTGAACGGGCCGATATCAGTAGTTATTTGGCGCGGAGGTAACTGAGAGGCCCAAGGAAACCCAGAAAATGGCTCCATATCTGGTGTTAAAGTTGCAATTTGAACCATCTTCTTGATTTGACAAAGAAGTTCAGGGCCACTGAGTTTAGAACGATGTGCTGCACTCTCAGGTCCAGGGTAATGAACTCCATATTTATTCATTGCCTAAAACAAAACAAAAAAACAAAAAAAAAGACTATGATAGATAGATAGATAGATAGATAGATAGGAGACAGTAAATTTCCTGATGTTAAATCAACACCTCTTGGTGTACATATGGGAACTGGTTCCCATATGTACACCAAGTAGTGTTGATTTAACACTGGGGAATTTATTGTGTAGATAGATAGATAGATAGAATCATATTTGTTGCAAGTAACACTTAGTATTAGGTAGAGTTTTGTATTTTTACATATGCAGTAGAGTTTTGTATTTTTCATGTGCAATAGAGTTTCATCCTCAGAGGATTATGTAAAATGTTACATTTAACATAATCCTCTGAGGATGAAGCTCTGCTGTATGTGTAAAATACAAAACGCCACCTAATACTAACTGAAGAGTCTTCATGCCTTGCTGATCAGCAGTTGCAGTCCTTGCCGTTTGTTACTGTGTTTTTATATAAAGGCTTTTAGATGTCTTTAAGCTTCCCTCACCTGGTAGTTCTGCACCACCTTCCTCAGCCTTTTTCCCAGCATGCTACTTGACATCTCTTCATTCCAGACCTCTCCAAGTGCTCCATTAGGCCCAAAAACGACAGCATCCCCACTTGCGCCACCCATATCTCCTCTCCGACGGCCTCCAAAAATAGTCTCTAAAGCACGTCTCAGCGGATGCGCTAGAAGCCAGTAAAATAGCCCATGCTCTCTTCGTTTGCCCCTGAGGTTGCGGTCCTTAGTACCACTCTCCATTGAGTAGTTAGAAGAAGACAGGATGGGAATAGGCTTTTGAGGATCTCCAGGAATAACACCAGGGAGCTTTTGAGGGTCAGTATACATGGGTTTCGACCCTCCTGTTCCCCGCAATACCTTAAATAGATCAATTTCACTTTTAGTAAGGATGCAGGTTACATTTGACTGTATAGAGCAGGGGTAGGCAACGTTGGTCCTGGAGTGCCGCTGTCCTGTAGAGTTTAGCTCAAACTAGGGGTGGGTGATATGGCAAAAATATCACCGATTTGTTTTGTTTTTTTAAATATCACAATTTTAGCACGATTCTTTGTCATGTTGGTGTTACTATTTTGTCTGAGCAGTACAGCCAAACTAATTTCCCTATTATAAAGACAAAGCCTTTCAAGGTAACAAAATTAAAAAAGAATGGCGGATATTTAGGCCAAAGTGGGCGAAGACAAAAATCTTTGCTATTATTTTATGTTTGTTATTAAAAAAAATAAGAACAAAAGATACACATTGCAAATACACATAATATACAGTGCTTTATTTTCAGGTACAACAGTTGCATTTAGCAGGAGCATTCAAGAAATTGAATGAACAAATAAAAAACTAAAACACTATATAGATTGATAATGTGTCAACATTAACGCGTTAACGCATGCGATTAATCAAAAAAATATAACGCGTTAATATTTTTTTAACGCAGATTAATCGCTTGATAAGGTTTGACCCTAACTTCTTCCCGTCATCACAGTGCGGAAGGTTATCTATCATTGTGTGAAGAGGGTACAGCACCAGTGTTGCCAGGGTAACGGCACAAGTGGGCTAATTTGAAAATACAGTTGCGAGAAAAAATTACAGAGCCATGGGTTGCGGTTTTTTGGGCTACTTATTTAATGTACCGCGGCCGCTCAAAGTGTATATAGACAAATAAAAATGAAAATAGATCCTTTTACTAATGTGTATTATACTTGGAATGTATCCCTGGCAACTTAAGAACGGAGAGGCGGTAACATCACAAACAACGTGAGTTTCAGCAGAGCATACATGATAAGGCTTTTACACAGCAGAAATAAACATGACAACAGCCACTATAGATTATATAAGATAATAAACACACGATTATGATAGATATGGTCCGTATGTGATTTTCTTGAGATTGAATGTGTACATCTGAAATGCTAATTTGTGCAGCGATATAAAAGGCTATAAATAGCATATTTTAACAACAGTAAACGACCAAATTCCACATGTGATCGCAACAGGAAGTTATTACAAACACTCGATGGTGGTTTGAAGTGAGTTCTGAGTAAAAGTGTACTATTAATCTCATAAATTGTCTTATGTAGCATGATGCTAATGTTAGCTCTAATGCAGCTGCAGAACAGGTCCAATTCTTCTTCATAACGTATTTTGTCATAATACTTCACGTAAGGTCGCAAGAAAATGTTTTGTTGTATTTATTTAGAAATACTTTTGATAATAGTTGGGTAAATGTATACTGGGATTGAAGCGATGTGGCTTGGTAAACGTTTTATTGCCAGTTTAAAGGCTGATAATGGCTGAATAAAAACAAAAGAATAATAATGATTATGTCTCATACCTGCGGAAGTGTGAAAGGTTCCGTTTCCTTAAACTAGGTTCATGCATTTCTTTTTCAACACATTTACAGGTAAATCCTAGTATTTTAAATTTGCGATTAATCATGATTAATCACAGCCCGTGACTGTGATTAACGCGATTAATTTTTTTTTACTAATTGTATTAATTGATAAGTACTAATTGATATAGATTAAAATAACTGTATTAAAGTTTTTCAGTCAAGAGTAGTGAGTGATTTTTCTCTGTGTTTAGTTGTTTTATTAACATTAAATGAATAGTTCTCCCAAAAAAATAAAAATTGTCATCTCTGTCGTAGTGGGTTTTTTTTTTTTTTTTTTTAACCTTCATTTACTCACTCAAGTTGTTTTAAACCTGAATGAGTTTCTTTATTGTGCTGAACATAAATATTATTTTGAAGAACGTTGCTGGTCCACAGCGACTTCCATAGTATTTTTTTTTTTTCCTAGTTCTCAAATTAAATGTGGACAACTGTTTGGCTACCCGCATTCTTCAAAATACCTTCTTTTGTGTTCAGCACAAGAGAGAAATTAATACAGGTTTGGGACAACATGTGAGTGATTAAACAATGACAGAAATTTAATTTTAGGGTGAACTATCCCTTTAATCACAAGCGGCAGCATGGTTAGTTTTGTCCCTTTAAGAGCTGCACGCATCAAATAAACAAGCACGAATCCGTTTTGAACAGCGCGCGAATGAAACGTTTAACCGGCAAGGCTTTAAAGCATATGCAAATAATGTACTTTTGCAAATAAGTGCAATGTTCCGTGAGTGTAACTCTACCGCTGAGTTAACACTGATGGGAGTGTATGTGGCGTGTGTGCAGTATATTGAGACGGCGGCGCCAGAACTGCATCTGATGGCATAGGACGATACTACGATATTTCTTCAAAAGCAAATCGTGGAGACGATCGTCCATGATCAAAAATTGTCATATTGCACACCCCTAGTTCCAACCCTAATCAAACACACCTGAACAAGCTAATCAAGTTCTTCAGAATTACTAGGGCTACAGGCAGGTGAGGTTTTTTTCAGGGTTGGAGCTAAATTCTGCAGGACATCGGCACTCCAGGACCGATGTTGCCTACCCCTGGTATAGAGTATTGCAGGAATTAAGTAATTTTGTAGGCCAACACAGAAGTTAGCATCACCCATGGTTCCCTTGATAAAAAGCTAATAGGATTTTTCCAGTGTCTTTTAGATAACACTCTTAAAAATAAAGGTGCTTCAGTTCACGATGCCATAGAACAGGGGTGTCAAACTCAGTTCCTGGAGGGCCGCACCCCTGCATAGTTTAGTTCCAACCCTGTTCCATAACAAGTCAAGTCACCTTTATTTATATAGCGCTTTTAACAATACAGATTGTGTCAAAGCACTTAACAGTATCAAATTGGAGGATAGCTTGTCAGTAATGTATAATGATAAGATTAAACACTCAATTTTTAGTTAAAGGCATTTCATTATTGAAATTCAGAGATGTCATTGTCTAGCTCAGTTTAGTTTAAATAGGATCTGTGCAATTTAATGCTAACACAAACCATGTAGTTTTCAAATACGCCTTAATGACTTGATTAGCTGGATCAGGTGTGTTTAATTAGGGTTGCATCTAAACTGTGCAGGGCTGTGTCCCTCCGGGAACTGGGTTTAACACCCCTGCCATAGAAGAACCTTTTTTGTCTAAATTTTTCCATAAAGAACCTTAAACATCTGAAGAACCTTTCAGTTTCACAAAAGGTACTTTGTGGCGAAAGACGGTTCATCAGATTATAAAAGGGAAAGAAAGAGATGGTTCTTTAAAGAACCTTTGACTGAATGGTTCTTTTTTTGGAACCAAAAATGGTTCTTCTATGTCATCGCTGTATGAAAAACCTTTTAAGCACCTTTATTTTTAAGAGTGTACAGCAGAAAATAAGCTCTGTGACTAACAAAAGTTTGATTCTTACATGCTTGTTCATCAAGATAATTGAAACAAATGAACACAGTGTTTATCAATCAAAAGGAGTAAAAATCATACGGTAGGCAATAAACAAATTGCAAAAGTTGAGCTCGTCTTAACCACAGACCTAATTTCAGGCATTCAACCAAAAACCTATTCAAAGAAACCCCTTGACTTTTGAATTGGTGTGCTGAAAACCTAATTTCCAGGTTTTATACTCATTCCCGCTTCACTCTAATGATTCAGTGGAGCTGAAGGATGTGTGAGGATAGGAATCTCCATGACGTACCTTAACAATTGTGTGAGCTCTTGGCTGAGCTCGAGTTCTCGCCTTCACCCCGAAAATGGCATCTGTGACAGGTATGCTGTTTTCAGCACAAAGGGTGTAAAGGAGAGCCATAGTCATACAGAACAGCGCCATGCACAGGGCCCCTCGACGGGCCCGGCGCCTCATCCGCCAAAGTGGGCTAACACGATCCATGGCAGCCCCTGGGATCTGGATAATGAATCACAGACAATATTAGCAAATTAAAGAATGTCCTCTGCAAAAGGAGTTGGCAGATACATGGAAGCATATGCATGGATTCAGCTGAACTGAAGACAGTAGAAAATAGTTTGAAACGGTCAAATATTTACTTTGAAGTCCTGGTCAGCTCAGGTTAGTAATTAAATTAGTGTGAAGGAAAAAGCATGTTCAATAAATTAGAGAATTTCTGATTGTAGTGGTTTATATTGTAGGCTCTCTAGTGGATTATATTGTAGCATTGATGTGATTTTATAATATGTTAAACTGTTGGGTTAAATATGTAAAATGCTGCAAGTAGCTTCGGTTGCCCTACATTTAAGCTAACAGAGTTAGCTTAATGCATTTCAGCATGAAATCTCTAGATTCTCTCACAGCCAAGATCTTAAAGGGAGCAGACAAATTAGTTTAATAAATGGTGGTAGTTCCATTGGGGTTGGCCTAAAAAAAAGACCTTTTAAAGTAGTACTTTTACACAGAATATTATCATTTGAATAATTATTTCCTGAATAAAGGGAATATTAAAAAAGTACTTACACAGAACCATAGTTTTTATGACAGTAACCAAAACTTATATATAAACATGATGTGTGAATAGGGCTTATCAATTAATACCTGGGATATTCAGCTCAATGCAAAAATCATAGTCCAAGGCATTGAAAGTAGGATTTAAAATGTAAGAAGTCTATGAAACCATGGCTTTTAACTTTAAAAAATGAAAACCACTACATAACAACTAAGCAGCTTTCATTATAAGGTCTTATAAGGTGTAGCTAATTAATATCATGTGACAGTATCACATGACATAATGATGCCATCACATAACAAAAACACCAGATTTAAAGTTAAGGAAAGGTTAAATATACAGGTGCATCTCAATAAATTAGAATGTCGTGGGAAAGTTCATTTATTTCAGTAATTCAACTCAAATTGTGAAACTCGTGTATTAAATAAATTCAATGCACACAAACTGAAGTAGTTTAAGTCTTTGGTTCTTTTAATTGTGATGATTTTGGCTCACATTTAACAAAAACACACCAATTCACTATCTCAACAAATTAGAATATGGTGGCATGCCAATCAGCTAATCAACTCAAAACACCTGCAAAGGTTTCCTGAGCCTTCAAAATGGTCTCTCAGTTTGGTTCACTAGGCTACACAATCATGGGGAAGACTGCTGATCTGACAGTTGTCCAGAAGACAATCATTGACACCCTTCACAAGGAGGGTAAGCCACAAACATTCATTGCCAAAGAAGCTGGCTGTTCACAGAGTGCTGTATCCAAGCATGTTAACAGAAAGTTGAGTGGAAGGAAAAAGTGTGGAAGAAAAAGATGCACAACCAACCAAGAGAACCGCAGCCTTATGAGGATTGTCAAGCAAAATCGATTCAAGAATTTGGGTGAACTTCACAAGGAATGGACTGAGGCTGGGGTCAAGGCATCAAGGCATCACCACACACAGACGTGTCAAGGAATTTGGCTACAGTTGTATTCCTCTTGTTAAGCCACTCCTGAGCCACAGACAACGTCAGAGGCGTCTTACCTGGGCTAAGGAGAAGAAGAACTGGACTGTTGCCCAGTGGTCCAAAGTCCTCTTTTCAGATGAGAGAAAGTTTTGTATTTCATTTGGAAACCAAGGTCCTAGAGTCTGGAGGAAGGGTGGAGAAGCTCATATCCCAAGTTGCTTGAACTCCAGTGTTAAGTTTCCACAGTCTGTGATGATTTGGGGTGCAATGTCATCTGCTGGTGTTGGTCCATTGTGTTTTTTGAAAACCAAAGTCACTGCACCCATTTACCAAGAAATTTTGGAGCACTTCATGCTTCCTTCTGCTGATGATGCTGATTTCATTTTCCAGCAAGATTTGGCACCTGCCCACACTGCCAAAAGCACCAAAAGTTGGTTAAATGACCATGGTGTTCGTGTGCTTGACTGGCCAGCAAACTCACCAGACCTGAACCCCAGAGAGAATCTTTGTCAAAGAAACCTGGGCTTCCATTCCACCTCAGCAGTGCCACAAACTGATCACCTCCATGCCACACTGAATTGAGGCAGTAATTAAAGCAAAATGAGCACCTACCAAGTATTGAGTACATATACAGTAAATTAACATACTTTCCAGAAGGCCAACAATTCACTAAAAATGTTTTTTTTATTGGTCTTATGAAGTATTCTAATTTGTTGAGATAGTGAATTGGTGGGTTTTTGTTAAATGTGAGCCAAAATCATCACAATTAAAAGAACCAAAGACTTAAACTACTTCAGTCTGTGTGCATTGAATTTATTTAATACACGAGTTTTCCACGACATTCTAATTTATTGAGATGCACCTGTATAATGAAATATGTTCAGTTTACAGCTTTTTTTTTTTTTAATTGCTTCGACACTAAAAGCGATGCTTGAGGCCCACTTGGTGAAACCATTCACTCATATTCCTAATCTTTAAACCAAGTCTGCAAAACTACAAGCACATTACAAGCTTTAAACTCAAAACTCTCTTTTTTTTTCAAAACTCTCAACACAGTTCTCTACATCTATACTACTAATAATATCTCTGTTTCATTTGAGAAACACTACCAAAATGTCACACATTTACTTGCACCCAGAGATCATGTGTGAAAACACTTGTACATCGTTTGTTCGCTTTGAAATTAAAACTCAATGTTTTGAGAAAGAAGATTTTTTTTTTTTCTATAAAGTGCTTTAGAAATAAATTTGACTTTCCGACTATATATATATATATATATATATATATATATACAGTGCCCTCCAAAAGTATTGGAACAGTAAAGACAAAATTGTTCTGTTGGCTGTGGAGTCAAGACATTTGCAAATATGATGAAAAGATGAATATGAGACAAAACTACAGAATGTCACATTTTATTATTAGACGTTTCAACACATATGTTTTACCAAATAAAAAGAACAGCACTTTTAGAGTTCATCCCACTCATTGATGTGAGCATAAGTATTGGGACAGTTGAACATAAGGCAGATATAAAAGATTAAAAGCTATTATTTAGTTGCAGATCCCTTGCGCACTATCACAGCAGTGAGTCTGTGACCCATAGACATCACCAGACTCTTGGTCTCATCCTTCGAAATGCTTTTCCCAGCCTTTAATGCAGCCAATTCCAATTGTTGCTTGTTTTGGGGAGTTTCTGCCTTTACTCTCCTCTCCAGCTGGTGAAATTCATGTTCAATCGGATTTAAATCTGGAGATTGACTTGGGCAATCCAAGACTTTCCATTTCTTTGCCCTTATAAATTCCTTGACTGAACTGGCAGGGTGTTTTGGGTCATTGTCCTGATGCAATATGAAGCACTTCCCAATGAATCTGGTGGCATTTTCTTGAATATTGGTAGGCAAGATGGTTTTGTACCCTTCCAAATTCATTCTGCTACTGTCATCATGCATTAAGTCATCAGTAAAATTGAGAGGACCTGTTCCAGAGGCAGCCATGCATGCCCATGCCATGACATCACCTCCACCATGCTTTACAGATGAGGCTCTATGCTTGGGATCATTGCAGTTCCCTTTTTTTTCTCCACATTTTTGCTTTCCCAACACTTCGACAAAGGTTCATCTTTGTCTCATCGGTCCATAAGCACAGTTCCAAAACTCTTCTGGCTCACCTTTGTGCTTTTTTAACTCTAATCTTGCCTTTCTATTTTTGGAGCTGGTCAGAGGTTTGTATCTTGCTGTGTAGCATCTGTAATTCTGTGTCAAAGTCTCCTGAGGACAGTAGATTGTCAGAGCATCACCCCAGCTTTCTGGAAGTTGTTGGTGATTTTACAGACGCGTCTTTTAGGATTCATTTTCACAGCTTTTATGATTTGTCTGTCATCAACTACTGTTGTTTTCTCAGCCGATCAGGTTGTTGTTGGTTGCTTGTATCGCTGGTGGTTTCCAAACTCTTGATTTCTCCATGCCCTTTGTTTTTGCTATAGCTCTAATTGACTTCCTCTTTTCTTTTAGCATCCAAATTGCTTGCTTTTCTCCCAAAGTCAGCTCCCTCATCTTCATCCTGGTTTGTTTCATCATTGAATGCAAGATTGAGAATGCAGAAGTAATGGATATAACTGATACGACACATTTCCTGCTTTTAATATCTGAAGAATTGACGCAACAGGACACAGCTGATCACTTAGAAAGACCTGTGAGGCAACTGTCCCAATACTTATGCTCACATCAATGAGTGGGATGAACTCTAAAAGTGCTGTTCTTTTTATTTGGTAAAACATATGTGTTGAAACGGCTAATAATAAAATGTGACATTCTGTAGTTTTGTCTCATATTCATCTTTTCATCATATTTGCAAATGTCTTGACTCCACAGCCAAAAGAACAATTTTGTCTTTACTGTTCCAATACTTTTGGAGGGCACTGTATATACACATACATACAGACACACACACACACTGAATATGCATCTGTGTTGTATGCATATTCAGTATACAGTACTGTGTGTGTGTATATATATATATATATATATATATATATATATATATACAGAATATGCATACAAACAAAGTCAGAAAGTCAACTTTATTTCTAAAGTGCTTTATACAATAGATTGTTCAGCAGCGTCACAATAGTATAAAATTCAAATTCTGCTGTAAAACAGCTCTAACCAATAGTGTCATTATACAGCTCAAGTCAGTTAAGTATTGATTCAGTTCAGTTGCATAACTGTAAAATTCATCAGTTGTACATATATACTGACTGTATATACAGTGTACATGTGCATATGCATGTATGTGCGACTGCTATGACAAACTCCTGTGCTCCACACGAGAGTAGTGTTTTACATTTTTCACATCTTTGTGTAGTATGGCGTGTATATGTGGCTAATTATTTTATGTTTGTGTGTAGAGTTTTGAGAAATGGAGCCATAGTTTCAAAAACTGTGTGTAAGCATTTTCAAAAAATAGGCTAATGTCTTTTAATCCAACTGATCTTGATGGTCAAGCAAATCGTTGGGTACATTTATAGATAACTATAGATAGAGAAACAAGTTTGCAATTTCTGAAACGGGTATTCAAATATAATTATTTAAGCGAATTTATTTTGGATGGTCACAACCACAGTTTTCAAAGTGTGTGTGTGTGTGTTTATGAAAGAGACAGAGAGAGAAAATGAAAGAACATGAAACATAGATGGAGGATAGAGTACAAGAGAGATGAAACAGTTCATGATTGTGTAATCTTCAGATGCATCTGAAGAAGGGAGGCAGATGACAGGTAACTGTTGCAAAATAGAGGCATTTTACATTATGCTAAGTGATACTGTAAACAAAATCTTTACTTTGGTAGAGACTGTCAAATGACTTCAACTCACCCTTCTTCTGAAAAGGTCAACTACAGTATACATTCAGTCGTATGGTGAGAACATTTACACAAAACTTTTTTTCATAACACACTGGATAAATGGTGTCACAATCATTATGGATTATAAATTATGTATGTATTCATTATGGTTAGTTTCATGAGTGTATTTTTTAATGCTGTAGCCTGTATTACTGTAACATTAGTTTATTAAGAAACAGGTGATTTGAAACATACATCCTGCATCATTTGATATAGATTTGACCAAATTGAATTAAACCAAATGTTCTCATATCATGTTACGATAATCTTGTGTTTTGAAACCATTATGTGGAAAGAAATTATGTGTAACAAAAGTATGATAACAGGTTTTAAAAGAATGACTAGCTGTTACACGTTATCAATTTGGAGTTTTGTACTAAGAATTTTGAAAATTTACCATTAACTTGGGAAAATAGTAGCAAAGCAAAAAATATATATATATATTGTTATAAGAACTATAATATAAGATGTAAAATCAAAGATAGACTGATATGTTATCAGCTTAATTGGGAAGAGTTTGCATGGGCCTACTAAAATACTTGTACATGGATTTACAAAAGAACGATTAGTGAATATATTAAACGTTACCCTTTTTATTCAAGAAATGACCTGAACTGTTAGATTTGGTTTGTGTTCATATTGCATCGTGTCCTTAATCAAATAAATAATAACTGGACAACATACAGGCAAAGCTATGGCTACAAACAAACTGTCTATAAATAATACCTACGTAAATATGCCTATCAGACAATATGGCCTTTATAAGTTTGGATGGGACGTGAGAGTGTTCTAATAAAAAAATAACTATGCACAGGCCTTATTAATGCAACCGCATTCTGTTTTACATAACACGCAGAGTAAATATAGAAAAAAGGGGGGAGAACGAGGAGCTGAGAAATGTGGGTGTAGGTTAATTCATTTTTTTAAATGCATGCACCGAACACCTAAAGATCAAACAGCACCAATATTATTTTTGATAACGAATTCCAAAAACGTCTAAATGCATTGAGAAATGATGCTGCGTGGATGACACAAATATAAAATTCATACCTACCTTGTATCCCATATTTTTCTGACGCTTTATTCTTGGTTAGTTCAATCAGTTTCCTTCGGTGCCCGGTCTTGGCATTTTAGATATGTTATGCATAACGTTACAGATAAGCTATATTGTATACTAAAAAGCTATATTGTATAATCCCTTAGTATAATAACCTAAAATCCCGATAAGACTTTTTCCCTTTTTTCCCTTTCGAAGAGATGAACTACGACTTGACATCTATATACAGATGATCATATCGCGATGATGCATGTTGATAAACCGCCATGTTTATATAGGCTACTGCATAATAATATGGACAGACAGAACTGGTGCGTTGATTGTTCAGTCGAATGTCTCTAGCGGAAGAAGGCTGTCTGTGCGTTTGTATCGTATGCGGCAGCGGATTCTGCAGCTCAGTTTTTGCCTCTGTCGCTGATGTTGTTTGAGCTTCTGACTTCAAACCGGCAAAAATGTGCACATAGCATTGTGTGGCAAAATGAATTAATTAAATGCAGATTTTTTTTATTTATTTATTTTTTATCGCGCTTAGTGCCTTTAACATACCCTTTCTCCGTCTTCATTCCGTGTGGTTAGGCACAATGTAGCATTATTAATCGTTTTGTTAAAATACTGCAGTAAATATAAGCGTACATGTTGTCCGTGTTAAATCATGATTTGATTGCATGTTTAGTTGCTGTGGTGAATACAATCTCATGTGAAGTTCCATGAAATCATCTTTCATTTTGAGCGTTGTGCATAGCTGAGCATACGGGTTCCATAGTGTAGCGGTTATCACGTCTGCTTTACACGCAGAAGGTCCTGGGTTCGAGCCCCAGTGGAACCATGTTTTTTAAGCAATAAGTATGATGCTACCATTTTTTGATGTTATAGGACGCATATATAGCTTTACTTCCAGAATAGTTTCTTTATTCGACTATTCTGCATTTTGTGATGGAGTTAGAGCCGTTCATGTCTGATTACCCACCTTATTTCGGTTATTTTAACAGTACAAAAAAAAAAAAAAAACATTATAAGGCTTGATGTTGCAAAGTGGTAGCTGCTGGCTCAATGATTTGGAAGTCTTACCCATTCACATGAAATAATTACTTTCGTGTGGGAAAATACTGTAGGTGCTTCTAGTGTTTTCTAAAAGGGGCCCCTTAACTAATGATTAGCATATGTTACTCTTAAATAAGAGTTAAATTGCACGGGGAGCGGAACTCGGACATATTTAGGTTTCAGCCACTGATCTATAATAGTCATTATATATAGACATGGCCTAAAATTAATACTCGCCGAGCGCCAAATGCGAGTAAAAATCGGCGTTGGCGAGTATATGTAACAGTGCCAGTCGCCAGTTGGCGTGTAAAACTTTTACGAAATATAACAATGCAATGTAGTGGGAACAACAGCCAATTTTTAAAGAGATTCGCTGCACCTGACGTAAGCAAATAAAATAATCTTTTCCGAAGACAAGATCATCGTGATCAGCTGTTCTGTCGTAAGCGACAAGAGCGAATCAAATAATAGGATACAAACGGGCTGATAAGGTCAGAGCAGAGTGATGGCCAGCTTGTCCATGAACACGGTTCTAATAACTTTTACCTGAGAAGATTTTGCTGCTTCATTTCGGAAGATTAACTTTTCTATGAAGGTAAAATGACGTCAAAAAGATTTGCATGCGCAGGGTAAGATTTGTGAAAGTGTACATAAGATAGCAAGCATAAATTTATTTTGCATGCGCAAGAAAAGATTTGTATAAGTGTAAATCGCGTTTCAAGCATAAGAAAAAAAGATTTGCAGCCTTTTACTGTTTTTTGTAAGTGTATATCATGTATTGTGAAACTGCAACTTCATGCTAAGGCAAAATAAATATGATCTGTATTCTTCTGACTTCCATTTTTCCGCGCTTACACTTTTGGCACTGTTGTTTCGCCCAAATACAGCCAAAAGTATTGCAAGCCTGTGCACAGCGTTTTGCAAGCGAAAACAACTATATCAAGAACTGCAAAACGGATTGGCTGCGTAAAACCAATATGTGTGTAGAAAAAAAATCGTTGCAACTGTCTAAATGACTTCTTGTGTGCATAGAGCAAAATGTTCCCCACATAACCCGCTATGTACGTCTGCGTCTTTGTGCTTGTAGTTTTGGCACGATTCTCTCACTGATTTCAGATTTGCAAGGGCATGTGGAAGGCGGGACCTTCTTCTTTCAGCCAATCAAATGAGGCTTTCGCTGACTCTCCATTTACTCTTATCTGATTGGTTCAATAAACACTCCAGACGTGAGTACACATCTTTATCTTAATTTGACTCGGTGTCATTCTTATTGGGGGATGGTATTTTTAATGCACACACACACATATATATATATATATATATATATATATATATATATATATATATATATTAAAAATAAATAAATACAATCAAATAAAATAAAAAGCATGATCCTTAGAAGCTTTGTACCATTAGGCTGACTACCATGTGCTGATCTTCAAGCTAGTTCATTATTGGATTGGTTCGACATTGCATTGAAATTTTAAATTTTAGATAATCTGCCTACACCACTGAAATGATGTTAAACTTTACAATCAAAATGTTTAATAGCGCATTGTCTCCAGATTTGACTGTAATGCAAACACTGACACTTCAAACCAAATCAACATTTTAAAAAATACAACTACTTTGACAAAATATAGTCTTTAATAATGTCTAAATATATGCATCTAAATGAAAAACCAAATGCAAAGTAACTATGTCCAAATCAAATATTCCCAGAAACCATGAAATACACAGTAATGTTGATATTTGTATATGGTTATACATCCATCTAGTGGTTTCACATGGCATTACAGATGGCAAATGCATAATTTAGGGGTAAATATTTAGTACAGTAAAATCTCCTTTAAATACATGTTAAAGGAAAAACAAAAATCTGCCATCACCCCTGATCAGGAGACATGGTGAAATTATGCATAGTAGTGCAGATACTTTCAGTAGCATCAAGATTACAAGCTAATATCATATGGTCTGCTGAAGAGGAGGAGGATGATTAGGATAAATAGAGTGAATACACAGAAATGTCATTTCCTAATATTAGCTCGAAATTCAGAATGAACACATGGTAGTCAGCCTAATGGTAGCCTACACAGCTTATAAAGGATAATGCTTTTTTGGTTTTATTATTTTATTTTATTTTATTGTATTATTAATTGATTTTTTTATATGTATCTGTGCATTAAAAATATCATCCCCACAATAAGAATGACGCTGAGTCAAATTAAGATAAAGATGTGTACTCACGTCTGGAGTGTTTATTGAACCAATCAGATAAGAGTAAATCGAGAGTCAGCAAGAGCCTCATTTGATTGGCTGAAAGAAGAAGGTCCCGCCTTCCACATGCGCTTGCAAATCTGAAATCAGTGAGAGAATCGTGCCAAAACTGCAAGCGCAAAGACGCAGACATAGCGGGTTATTTGGGGAACATTTTGCTCTATGCACGCAAGAAGTCATTTAGACAATTGCAACGATTTTTTTTCTACACACACATATTGGTTTTAGGCGGTCAATCTGATTTGCAGTTCTTGATACGGTTGTTCTCACTTGCAAAACACTGGGCACAGGCTTGCAATACTTTTTTGGGCAATACTGTATTTGGGCAAAACAACAGTGCCAAAAGTGTAAGCGCGGAAAAATGGAAGTCAGAAGAATACAGATCATATTTATTTTGCCTTAGCATGAAGTTGCAGTTTCACAATACATGAATTACACTTACAAAAAACAGTAAAAGGCTGCAAATCTTTTTTTCTTACGCTTGAAATGCAATTTGCACTTTTACAAATCTTTTCTTGCGAATGCAAAATTAATTTACGCTTGCTATCTTATGTACACTTTCATAAATCTTACCCTGCGCATGCGAATCTTTTTGACGTCATTTTACCTTCATACTTTTCCCTTCTTTACCCGAGAATGTGGCGACACCTGGGCTTACGCCGCAGAAACGGTGCAGGGAAGTTTGAAAGGTTGCTCGCTCGGCTGAACACATACGCTGAGCCGCTTCAGACAGCGCACCAGTAATGTCAAAATATGCGTTTCCTTATAAACGTAGTCTTAAATGAGTTATAAAGTTTTAAATGACCGTAAAGAGTTTGGAGAAAATAGGGTGTCAGATCCGTGTCATGTGCATCAGGTTTTAAAGAAACAGCGCTGCTTTTAAAGTAAAACCTGCTGAAGTCTGTCATTGATGTAAATCAAAGAACAAAAGAAAAAGAGGTCACTCGACTGCTCTTAGTCGCTGATTAACTTTTGTAGCTTGAATAAAGATTAATCTGTATAGTTTATGCATACACAGTCTACAGTTTATGTGAAGATTGTTTTAAAATCGCTTAATATTTCAGAGCCAATGAAATGTTAAAAATAATGGTTTTCAATTATACTGTAAATGTTGAATGGCAATAATAGCTACATATAGATTTTTATTTATTTATTTTTTTTAAGAATAGAATTAGAATAGAGAGAGCTAGAGTTAGAGGGTCAAATAAAGATGAAAGATATGTGTTTTTAGCCGATTCTTGAAGATGGCTAAGGACTCAGCTGCTCGGATAGAGTTGGGCGGGTCATTCCACCAGGAGGGAACGTTTAATTTAAAAGTCCGAAAGTGATTTTGTGCCTCTTTGGGATGGCACAATAAAGCGACGTTCACTTGCAGAACTTAAGCTTCTAGAGGGCACGTAAGTCTGAAGTAATGAATTTAGGTAAAGGGGTGCAGAGCCAGTGGTGGTTTTGTAGGCAAACATCAATGCTAGTATGTAAATGAAAATATTATTAAAGGGTATGATTTTTTTGTAGACACCGGCAGGGAAAAAAAACTACCGGTTAATGAATGTATTGGCGAAAAAGTGGAGATGCCGGGGATTGAACCCGGGACCTCATACATGCGAAGCATGCGCTCTACCACTGAGCTACATCCCCACGTGACGTAATCGTATGTCAAATTTCGTTAAAAACGTAGCACAGCGCAACGAAAAGACAATTTTACCGGGAAACCTATTAGAAAAAACCTTTACCGTTAGATAAAGTTTTCTGAAATTAACGTTGCTAATGTTGAAAATAACAATACAAAGGGTTTCTTTTTAACGTGGGAAGAGGGTTGCCGTGACACACTCTCAGTCTCACGCCACCCATAAGATTATAAGACATGCTCTTTATTCTGTCTCTTTCTCTCCTGCAAGGTTTGTCTGTTCTTCTCTATTTGGTAATATATATTGGGTCAAAGCTTGGAAAATACCAAATAATTTTTGTATCAATAACAGAAGTGTCTTGCAAGTAAAAAGAAGTGTCTTACAAAATAATACATAGGATTTATTCAGTTAAACATGTTGTGGAAATATTTAAAGTAAACGTTTCATTTGTGGACAATATATCTACTCAAGACTATTTTGGAATGATTTAGAAATTTATATTAATAGAAAACTGGGATGTGCAATAGAGATTTGTGTATTTGATGTGCTTTTTATTTTTAGAATGGTATTTGAAAAGTAAAGAACAACATATTATTCAGTTACTAGGAAAGTATCTTATCAGGCTCTTTCTAAACATAACTTTTCACATTTTATAAACTACTTTAAAGTAGCCTGTACAGTGGAGATCAAAAATCAAAATCAGAGAACAACCTACAATTTCCTAAATTTCGAGGTCACTGTTTAGCCCTATTTGAAGTTATCCTGACAGGAGTAAAAAGCGCAGTTTTTAAGCATATTTCATGAGATAAATATATTCTGAAGCACAGTATAAAAATCTTAAATGAGAAATTTGAAAAAGAACACTGATAGCAATGTCATTACAATGTCACTAATTCATTGAAGTCCCCTAAAAAGGCTGGTCGACCATGAAGGACAGGATAATCAATGGGCAATCAGTTCAACACTGCAGCTGGAATTGCTCACTTAAATTTATTTAGGTCCAATGGGAAACATTATGTTCATTGTCAGACTGGGGAAAGACTGAACCCAAAGTGTGTAAAGAAGTCAGTGAAAGATGGAAGAGGAAGTGTCACGGTTTGGGGGATGTTTTCTTCATGGCCAAAAATATCGGCACCCTTGGTAAATATGATCAAAGAAGGCTGTGAAAATTAATCTGCATTGTTAATCCTTTTGATCTTTTATTAAAAAAATTCACAAAAATCTAACCTTTCATTGGATAATAAGAATTTAAAATGGGGGGGGGGGGGTATTATTATGAAATAAATGTTGTTCTCTAATACACATTGGCCACAATTAACGGCACCCTTTTATTCAATACTTTTTGAAACCTCCATTTGCCAGTTTAACAGCTCTAAATTTTCTCCTATAATGCCTGATGAGGTTAGAGAACACCTGACAAGAGATCAGAGACCATTCCTTCATCCAGAATCACTCCAGAGCCTTTAGATTCCCAGCTCCATGTTGGTGCTGCTTCTCTTCAGTTCACTCCACTCATTTTCTATAGGGTTCAGGTCAGAGGACTGGAATGGCCAGCAGAAGCTTGGTTTTGTGCTCAGTGACCCATTTTTGTGTTGTTTTTGAGGTTTGTGTTTGGATTATTGTACGGTTGGAAGATCCAAACATGGCCCATTATAAGATTCCTAACAGAGTCAGTCACTTATTGATTTTTTATCTGTTGGTATTTGATAGAATCCATGATGCCGTGAGTCTAAACCAGATGTCCAGGACCTCCAGCAGAAATATAGGCCCACAACATCAAAAATACAGCAGTATATTTCATTGTACACATGGGGTACTTTTTATCCCTGTGTTCACCAAACCCATCTTGAGTGTTTGCTGCTAAAAAGCTCATTTTTTAGTTTCATCTGACCATAGAAGCCAGTCCCATTTGAAGTTCCAGTCGTGTCTGATAACTGAATATGCTGGAGTTTGTTTTTGGATGAGCTCTGAGAATTTTTCTTGAAACCCTCCAAAACAACATGTGGTTATGTAGGTGCTGTTTGACAATTTTTTTTTTTTTAAGGTTTTCTGACCCTGAGACTCAACTATTTTCTGCAATTCTCCAGCTGCAGTTTTTAGCCACTCAAACTCTCCTTCTCACCATGCATTAGGACGATATAGACACATGTCCTCTTCCAGGCAGTTTCATAACATTTTATGTTGATTGGAACTTCTTAATTATTGCCCTGTTGGTGGAAATGGGAATTTTCACTGCTCTAGCACTTTTCTTGAAGCCACTTCACTAATTTGTGAAGCTCAATTATCTTTTGCTGCACATCAGAAATATATTCTTTGGTTTTTCTCATTGTGATGGATGATTAAGGGAATTTGGGCTTTGTTTTCCCTCCTATTTATATTTCTGTGAAACAGGAAGCCATGGCTGGATAATTTCATGTTCATAATCACCCTGGAGTGCTCAAAATTATAAATATGAATTGGAATATACTTCAGAGATATTTTACTCATAAGAATTTCTAGGGGTTCCAATAATTGTGTCCAACGTGTATTTGAGAAAAACATTTATTTCATAATGATATTTCCCCCCATTTTGAATTCTTATTAATCAATGAAAGGTTAGATTTTTGTGAATTGTTTTAATAAAAGATCAAAAGGATTAACAATGCAGATTAATTTTCACAGCCTTCTTTGGTCATATTTACCAAGGGTGCCGATATTTTTGGCCATGACTGTAGCTACATGGCAGAGTGAATGTAAATATTTATCACCTCCTGCGGCAACATGCGGTTCCTGTAAATGACAGTTATGTAAGAAGTTATGGAACGATTGACAAAGAAAAGAAATCACAAACAATATATTGACTGATATATTAATTGATTTTTTTTGGGGCTATAATAAATATTTTCGAATATTTTAACTTTAAATAAATATTTTTAAGAGGATTTTACAGTTATCTTAATATATATACATTTGTGTAACCACTAGATGGCTGTGCAGCCTTATATTTGAATATATAAATAGGCTGTGTAATCCGTAGTTGTTGGGAACATTGTTTTCAAACATAATTGTATTAGATTATGCATTTGCCAAGTACCTTTAGTCAGTGTTGGATCAGGACAGAGTGGACTTTAATTTATTTATTTTCATAGAATTTAAGTAAGTCATTTAAGATCGGCGTCTAACACTATGTGCTACTCCTGCGCCATCTAAGCGGTCCGCTCAGATCTGTCTCTTTGCAGAGTTTGGGGCGTGGCTACTGCAGCAGGCTGAGCCTGCCATTGGGTGTTTTGTCTGTGTGGGACCGTGACTGACAAGTCTGCGGTTTAAGCGCGAAATTGGGCTACTTTTACATTTTTGACGTGGGTTAAAGAGATATCCACTCCCCACCCGGAATGGGACCCTCCACCAGAAAGCAATTTCAACGGAGGGAAAGATCGGGCTACCTGGCAACCCAGACTGGCCCGTTGCCGCGAAAAACAACTTGAGTCTGTTACAAAAGTAGAATCCAAAATTCGAAGACTTGCCAAAATACAGTGAGACAGACAGCAGAGTAAAATAAGCGTCAACATTGGTGGTGTTTTTAAAAGATGGAGTACTTTGTTTGGGTTTCAAACAACACAACAAACTTGCTCAATCTCTTCTGGACAGGTAACGTAAGCTAAACTGTAGTTGTTGCTGCTACACATGTTAGCTCTTTGTTGTCAAGCCCTAGATAAAATAATAAGTTATTGTAAGGATTAGAATAATCGTAAAGGCATATTAAGTGTAAAGTGCAAAGGTTGCTTGAAAATTATCCAGATTTCTGTAATTCCGCTAGGCGACACTAGTAGTGCAGAAACGGCATACCTCATCTTCATTTTCTGACAAAATATATAATTATTTCAAAAATGTCTTCTGGAATAATAATAGCAATAATTTATACTAAAATATGCATATTCCTGCATCATTATTTGTATAAATTAGCCAGTAGGAAATACGACTGGCTGGTAAGGGATGACGTATTTTTGTAGGCCACGACCCGGAAACGAGTTAGCTTTTAACTTCCGGTTCAGTCGTTCCGAACAGTCCTTTCACAACCATGTTACTTTTGAAATCGCGCTTTTGCAAACTATTTTAACTATATAGTTAAACTATTAACTGACTCGGATTTTAAGGGAAAATGTTTTCATGTAAAGACCTTGGATCCTTAAAACTACAAATAGGGATTTCTGTGCATGTCATCAAAATATCACACCAGCCAGGTAACCTAAGTTGGTAACCCCGATGTACATTAAATTTATCTTGTTACCAAAAGCAGGGAACAGTCTGTGCAGAATTCTGAGGTGGAAGCTTTCCTTCTTGCATTCATTTTAAATGTAATAATGATTAACAGACAGAAAATAAAAAGTGCGAGCGAGAAATGAGTAAAATATGATAGAAGTGGGATGACAAAGGTTCTAAAGCTTGCGATTGAGGCGTAGCGGTAAGCTGCGATGGCCGAGTGGTTAAGGCGTTGGACTTGAAATCCAATGGGGTCTCCCCGCGCAGGTTCGAACCCTGCTCGCAGCGAAATTACATTTATTTTCTTGTTTCCATCGGACCTATACATCTACTAGGTTTTTTGTGATTATATTGATTTTAAAGACACAAATAATGCACGGCAAAAGACTAAAATGCATATATTCTCGAAGGATTTTGTGATTAAATTAATTCCAGAATGGCATTTGTTTTATTTTTGGTGCTCATAACAAATTTATTCATGTTCATTAATTAAAAGTCTGTCGCTTTCTGATGACCTCTAAAAGTCTCAATTTTTCAAGGGCTGGGTGTTTCAATGAACTGGAAGAATCGTTGGTCTAAATGAATCTTGCCAGAAGGGGGCGTGAATGTATGTTTTATTAGTAATGTAGTTCTTACTAGTAAATCTAGGCACAGTTACTGCTTTCACAATGGGCACTGTCTAGTGTAAGCCTACTCGCGCCCCACCGGTTGAGAACCACTGGTCTAGAGCCACATATCACATCACTGCCAGTCCTTTTATGATAATGTTGTATTGTGAGATCAAATTCAAAATTCATGCAAAAATACATCGTTCTTTATGCATTCCGCTATCCTGAAAATGCTAAAGCTACCAGATTAAGGCAAAAAAAAATAATAATAATTACATATGGTTCTATTCTGTATTATTTTTATAATCACTTTCACTTAAAAGGTCTTATCAGGCAGCCATATTTCATATTTTATATTCCAGCAGGCAGAAGGCCCAGAGGGTCTCTAGAGAGAATGAGATTTAAAAAAAATAAAATAAAAATACTTCGTTCAGCCCCTCCTCTCTTCCTCCTCCACCCTCTCTTCTACTCTTAACATCTGTGGAGTTGTGCGCTGAAGTGAGAGGGAGTGACATAGCAGGTGCGAGAACCCCAAACTGTCACACACATACACATGCACAAAGGGTGAGAAAGAGGGTGGAGAATGAAATCATTTCATAGAGAGAGAGAGATGCACACGAGAGAGTGAGGAAACAGAAAGAGTGATTGTGACATACTGAAACACAAGCACAGAGGGACGATACAAGAGAGACAGTGAGGAGGGAGAGGAAGACGAATTGGAGTTAGAAGCAAATAAAGCAGGACCATGCTGAGGAGGAAGAGGAGCGTATCCTTCGGTGGATTTGGATGGTACGTTGCTCATGTGGAACAGCATCAGCTGTCAGCTATGTGGAAATGTCTGCCAGATGCCCTGTGATGTGCTTGCTGGTGTTTATTTATGGTTGTCAGCATGCTTGCATGTGCTGTTTTTAATCTGCATTCATTTGCACTCTCCAGTGATGGCTTTGCATTGATTTATAAGCTGAATGCATTGTGATTTACAGTGAGGAATATCACGATATTGATTTGTAGTGGTTCTGTGTGACATCTAAGGGAGAAGATGTTAGGAGTGTCGTAACAGTTGATAGTAATAGTGGTATGTATGCAAATGAATCAGAGTGCATCTAGTCATCTGGATCTGCCCATTGTTCGAGTTCAAGTGTTTTTTCTTTGCTCACTCACATGGACCAGCACTTTGCAAAAGTTGCTACAGAGACCTATTAGTCTGAAATCCATGTATAAACCAAGACTTAAATGCTTAGATTATGCCACAGTGGAATATGATGGGGACATTTTTTAAGTGAGTAGCAATTATATTTTCTGTATGAAAAAGAAGATATTGCTATTGCTGTTTACAAGCTCTTTTTGTTTATTTCAAGACTTTTTATCACAGCTTTGTCTGTCAAATGCATGTTACTGTAATAAATCCAATACTTAATCAGCTTTTTGCTTTCGCGCTCTTTCTTTTTTCATATGCAATCACAGTTTCCAGAGAAACATCTCTTGACCGCACTGAAAGCCAGTCTTCACCAATGTGTCAATCTCTTGTAGACATACTAATACTAATAAACAAATGATCATTAATGACTTGGAATTGAAAGTGTTGCTCATGTAATGTGTTTAGTTGTCTCTTTGTTTTTGTCCAAAACTTGGGCCCCATTGACTTTCATTGTTTGGACAAAAACATACAATACAGATACCAGTTAAGTTTCTATATGATGCTCTGACTGAGATGCTGAATAATTTCTGTAATGTTAAATAATTTTAAGGTAATCACAGATACATTACATTGCACATTAGCATGATTTCTCACCACTGTCCTGCTTGAGAGCGTTTCACATTTCCTTTCTCGCTTCCCTCTTGAAACCTTGATCTCACACATGTTGGGTAAGTGTGAGGTTGAATAGGTTGAGTGTGGGATTGTGATTGTTTTGTAGGTGTATGTTTATCCTTACATGCAGTTATGCATCTTATTTTGATGGTGTGTGTCACCACACACAGGGAAACGGTGAATATGAAGGTGGCGGTTATGAAGGGTCAGAGCGAGTGAATGCTTTATTTATGATGCTACACTTTCAGCTCTCCGCTGAGGCTTTTACAGCTTTCAGCACTCTTGTTTTACTTTCTCTCTTGCTCCTCCTCTACATCATCTCTACCTGACAACACACTTTCTTTTCAAGGCTATTTTTAACTGTTTTTAAAGCTATTTGGCCATTTTTATGGTTTGATGTGTTCACTAGAGTGTAAAAACATTCAGAATTTGCCTGGAAATTGCACAAGAGTGCTGGAGTTCTTCGATTTAGGCGTGGGTTTACACTTAAATTTTGGTTTAGGCTTTACTTTAGGTTGATGGTTAGGTTTTGGCTTAGCATTTGGTTGGAATCAGCTACTGGGTTTATTTAGCATTAACACTGACCCAATAATTAGGTTTAGACTTTGTGTTAGGCTCAAGGTTAGGCAGACAGTTAGTTTTATAGTTAAAAATAGGCTGAAGGCTAGATTTAGGCTTTGTATTAGGCTTAAATTTAGAGGCTGAGAATTAATCCGCATTAGGCTAAGGGTGAGGTTTGTTTTTCTTTAGCATTAGCCTGAGAGTCTGCTTTTATATTTAAGCTTAGCATTAGGTTGATGTTTAGGTTTTGGCATGTGGCTTTTGTGTTTGGTTTAACATTAGGCTGAGGGTTGGTGTTATTGAGCCTTAGCATTTGGCTGATGGTTAAGTTAAGGCTTAAGGCGATAAGCTGAGAGTTAGGTTTAGGCTTTGTGTTAGGTTGAAGGCTAGATTCATTAGGCTGAGGGTTAATTTGATCCTTAACTAAGATTTTATCTTAGTGTTATGCTGAGAAATAGGTTTTGTTTTGGCATTAGGCTATGAGTTAGGTGTATTTAGCCTTAACCTGAGGGTTACGTTAGCTTTAGTGTTAGGCTGAAGGTTAGGTTTAGGTTTTTGTTAAGGTTAAGATTTCAAGCTGTGAGGCAAAAGTGGGATCTGTATACAATGATTAAACTCCATGAGGCCCAATGTTGGAAAAAGAAATTTCCCAAACGACGGGACCAGATTGTTTATACCCGCTGTCGAATAGGTCATTCCAGGATGACACACAAGTTTTTAATACTAGGAGAAGATCCTCCAACATGTTTTCTATGCCAAACCATTTTTATCTCTGAAGCATGTTTTATTAGATTGTGCTGATTTTAACCCTGTGAGAGAACTTTTATTCAGGTAACTCTCTTAAATAGATTTTTAACAGAGTTAAGCTAGATACAGTTTTAGAGTTTTTACTAAAAATAAATTGTATAATAATTTTGTAAACACAAACAAACAAACTTGCTGTGAGGCAACAGTAGGTGTTTTCATCCAAAGTTGTCTATTAAACTTGTGCGTAAAAGTGGCATATCACATTAAACATTTGCGAATAAAGCACCATTTCTATCCAGTGAGTTGCAGAGAACAAAAACGTAACTTCCTTGCGAGGTGGGACAAAATATTGCTAAGAAAAATAGAAGTGGCTGCAATAAGAGAAGCCACTTTGGGACTTTTTTTCATATTACAAATTACTTGCACCTCAGAGCACAGATGAAAAGCATTAAATGCCCTCATGTTATTTTGTGTCAAGATGCCTGATGCTTAATAAAGCAATCGTGTGTGACAGTTCTGGGAGATGATTCTAGTACTAAGTCATTTAGATGACAAACTTTGGCTCAGGCATTTCAGATTGATTGAAATAACATTGATCTGCTGGTTAGTCGCATGATCTGTTGAGGCAAAGTCATGCAAGTTTTTTGTTGTTGTTGTTGTTGTTGCAAATTTAAGGTAAATGTGTTTCCATCATGGTTCATGTGCATGTCTTCTTATCAGATAAACAAATTGGACTGCAATTGGACTGCATACGATTTTTATGAGCATTTTTAGAATGTATGCACATCTTGGCGTTTCCAGTATATATGGGATCCCACAATTTGCATAAAAATGGATGGGTGGATGGATGCATAGCTAGTGTTACCATTGTGTAATTATGAAATAACATAAGGGAGCGACCCTATGTATTATTTGTAAAAGCATGTATTTCATATGCTGTACTAATTCTGTACAAAATGTTGCAAACAAATGAGAACTGCATATAGGGGCCTGTGTCAGCTTTTTGCTGTGGGAAATTCTGTATCATGTACACACACACACATCCACACCCTTCCTCTCTCAGTATTACCCACATCCCCACCACACCCAGTCACTATCACACCATAGTGCTTTTAATAGTGACACCTCAACAGTCACCTCGCAAAAACAGATGGTCACACACACAAACAAATCATAAGAGATGTCATACAGAGTAACCTGTGTTTGAGGTACACTTACACCACATTTAATTCAATTTTTACATCGTTAAGCTCTGAAAGCTCCCTCACTGTGGTGGACAGCGAGATGATGGATTGTCTGCTCTGCTGCACAGGACCAGAAAGACACCATGCTCATGCAACTGTGTGTTTTCCATCTGTAATACACTTTAAGTTTCACTTTGACATTCATTTATAACCCACATTTGAGTGTGTTGCTCAAAGGCATGTGCAGCAGCTGGAAATACCTCTTTTTTTTTTTCCATATTGCATGTACATTTGAACTTCATTGGTCCTGCACTGGGGGCATTTCTTTATGTAGGTCCATTAGGTTTCACAGTCTCCTGCTAATATTTGGACACTTGACGCTTAAGTTCTGCTTTATAATGTACGAGTTCCTTTGCAAAATATCAAACCAAGTGGCATCTTCAAACAGACGGTCTCACTACATCCTCTCACTGAAGAGGATGTTCCATTCCCTGTTGTTGTGTGTTTTAGGGAATCAGTCTAGTATAATAAAGAAAATGAGACACAATAACCTTAGTTACTTACAGTAATGGGAGTTGACAGCAGCGCCCTCACGGACTGCTGCACATAACCGCTCTCATGGTTATAAATGTAAAAAATAGCATCTATTAAAGGAATATTCCAGGTTCGACACACTAAAATCTTGTTAAACAAGTGAATGATACTATAATTATGAATGATACTATAATACTTATACTATACTAAATACTATGATTTCAACATTTTTGTAGCATTTAAAGTGGAAATGTACAATTATAAATCAGTCAATTCAATCACTTTATTCTTCTGTTGTTATGGCAATGAATTTGTAAAATTGGATATAACTTAACACAAGAAAAATTAGTAAACAATTTCTTCACACTAAATATCATATGACACTACATATCATGCAAAAAATGCTTTAAAGATTAAATGTCCTAATATAACACTATAACTTCACTCTGCTGATTAAAGGAAACTCTGTGTGTAACATAGAAATGTGTGAAATATCAAAAACAAGCTGGATAAAAATAAACAGCCACACCCTTTCACACAGCCTGAGTCAACCCTGTTATGTGATATTGTGGGTAGTCAGGGCTGGTGGGTGACCTTTCGCATGTCAACATTAATTGGGCATTAAGCTCACTTAGCCGTGTTGACAACAAAATCATACAGGGATGATACATTACAGAAATGTCCTTTTTTAACCCCTTTTGGTCCCGCCAGTTCAGCTGACGGGTTGAACCGAGCAAATTACAGCCATCTACATTTGTTCCTTGATCCTAAATGCTTTCTTGTCTTTTCTCTTCAAATGCAGGGTTGACAAGTCTACCATTAGTGCCCTTCGAGCCCGGTGAGTACTCTCTGCATCTCCTCTCCATCTCCCACAAAACCTGACAGTCTGTATCCTCTTATTTATGTGTTTCATGAAAAGAGGTAAATGAGAGGCCTGTTGCTCAGAAGAAAACTGCAGGCAGTGCTGGGTGTATAGGTTTGCGTGAGCAAAATGCTTAGTTCCTGTGTGAAAAGTATCATCTGTATGTGGTTTTTAGTATTTTGTCTGTCAGTAAGCATACACTAAGCTTTATTGGCCTCTTTTTAGGCCTTTTTACATTCGCTCTCATGTGAATGTGTATATGTTAAACACTTTATCATGAGGACCACCATTATAAAGTACTAGTTATTGGATCATTTTGAATTCAAAATATGATCAAAAGTAATGCCTTGTGGCTCAGTGAGTGAATCAGATGTTAATTAAGATGTTAATTATTAACAGGCTCGTTAGACTGATTCATGAGTCTTTTCAGTTGTTCATTATATAAAGATCCAATTTATTAGTCAATTTGAACTGTTAGGACTGTGATTGCCTTGATTTAAAGAATATATTATTGTTATTATTATTATAGACAAGTATATTTTTGGGGGAAGATTACTGTAATTATATCAAATTAATATATTATTAATGTAATTAATATGTAATAAAAAAAACGTAAATAAAGATAAAAACTGAAAGAACATACAGCTCTTCAAACTTCTAGGATCACAAAATAAATTGTGGTTAGTTAATTCACCTGTATTAATGCTCCTAATTTCTGTTAATAGTATATTATAGTTATTATGAATGACAAAGAGGTGCAGAACCATTGATCTAATCAGATTGCTTCAAATTGTGTCCCAATTTCATATTTTAACATGCATCACAATCATTAAGTATAATAATTTTTAGAACAAATATTCACTTTTTGTAATTCATATTAATCTGATTTTCATTCTAACAAATGTTAGAATTGAGTTGTCATCCATCCATTGGCAAAGATAAATATTTTCCTTCTCATCTCCCACACTTAAGCTGTTTTTTGTCATGTAGGATCCATTTGCCCCAGCCAGAGCTATGCTAAATCTTCATTGGTAACAGCATTAAAGGGTTAATCTGTCCCGTCTTGCCAAATGTTCAGATTCTTCTCCTCCTGCTTGCCATCCACCCGCTCCTTCACATGGATTTGCTTATTATTCATGGGTGCACATGCATCTCCAGCATTATCCTCACACATACAAACAAACAAACAAACAGGGCTTGAAGATCCTGAAAGGCTCTGATGAAGTGGTTTGGTAAAGTGCTCGGATCATCAGAGTGGAAAGGAGCGTCGCTCTGTTTGCGTGTATCACTGCATAACCCTCAATAGAGTCGTGACTGTAGATCATACACATGGAAATGATCCGGTTCTACCTGATATCGGCCTTTACAGGGCCAATTCATGGTTTGCTTTGAGGTGAATTGATGAAAGGCGAGGGTCATTAGTATTTCCATTGTGTTCATAAGTGTTTCAAGGATGGTGTAGACCACATATCTATTTTTAAAAATCCCACTGACAAGGTGAAAACTAATGTCCTTTATGTCTGTAGACCATGTATGTCTAGACCATCTGGTATTATATAATTTATCTGAATTAGCAAACCCTAAAGGAGTCGTTTTTAAAATATAACGAAGAATGAAACAAATCGCTACAGTTTCGTGATGTAATTTTAGTATGTTCTTCTATAATCTGTTGCTACGAAATTTAAACAAAACTGAACATTTTTGGTACGATTCTTTCTTTCATGAGTTTATAATTAGTGATTATGATCATTGAAAGAATCAGGGGCCTCATTTATAACCGTTGCGTACGCACAAAACCTGCCCTGAAAGAGGCGTACGCCACTTCCTACACAAAAGGTGGGATTTATAAAAAACAAACTTAAAGGGAAAATTGCACGCAAACTTTGACCTATGCGTACAGAGAGAGAGAAAAGTAATGAAGTAAACAACGATATTAAACTGTTTTCATTTCATCATATACATTTACATTAAATATTCCACTCTCATTAATGGAGATAAGCACTGAAATTACATAAAGTCATTACGCAGAAGTTAAACCAAAATTATATGAATTTAGTCATAGCCCATTTGTTGTGGATGTGCTTGATTACTTTTACTGTGGTATGTTATGTTTTAATGACAGCGAGGAGTGCTATAAATAATTTATCTTTAAACTAAACTGCGCATCTCATATTATGAGAAAATATTTTTAGCGAGAACAATGATCAATGATGCACACTTACTTCAATATTGTGGCGGACACTGCTGGATTCGGTAGAACCGTCTATTGTCCGGTTTGAATGGGACCAATGATAATAGCTTACTGTACAACCACAGCTGCACGGAGGTGTTGGTGTCGTGTGAAGGCATCTCCACAACATTATGAAAAATACCTCTGTATCTGAAGGATACAACTTAAAGAAAACAATAAGATTTGCATGATTCCTTTTTAAAATACTTTGTCAGTGACGCACAGAGTCAGATAATTGTATTTACACTGCAATAAATATAGCAATTTATTTTTCCACTAAAAATAGCTAAAAGATGTTCACCTTATCAGCAAAACTGCATTAATTTAATTTGAATTTTTTAAAACAAACAATTAAACCATTTAAAACAGTTTATAGTTTTATTGACATTGAGGATACACTGATATTCATTTTATATAATATATAAAATTTTCATGTTATGGCTGGTAATCAATAAATAGCCAATGTTAAAATAAAAAAATAAAAATCTAAAATAAGTCTAAATAAATCAAATTAAACCACCTCAGGGTTTCGCTTCAATCCATGCACAAAAAAACTTGCGTCTACAGTATAAAATTAGCCCAATGATGCGGGAAAGTCGCAGACTTGGCAACACTGCTACAGATTTACACTTAAAAAAAAAAAAAAATCCACACATTGAAATTGCTAGTGAATTTCACACACACAAAAAAAAAGGCAAGTAACACTTAAATTAATGTGAAATTTTATCAAAGCGACTTAAAAATGTAAGCTAAATATAATTTAGCATTGCATTTGGAGGCGCTCGGCCAACATGTCGTTTCCAGTCAGTGTTGCCAAGTCTGCAGTTTTCCCGCGGAATTGGGCTACTTTAAAAGCCCGTTCACACCAAGCACGATAACTATAAAGATAAAGATATAGTTCTAAAAATCGTTCTCAATATTAAAGGTCCCATGACATGCTGCTTTTTGGATGCTTTTATATAGGCCTAAGTGGTCCCTAGTACTGTATCTGAAGTCTCTTTCCCGAAATTCAGCCTTAGTGCAGAATTTCAGCCACTACGAGCCAGTCCCACAATGAGCTTTCCTTAGGACGTGTCATTCTGTGTCTGTAGCTTTAAATGCTAATGAGGAGGAGAGAGGCGGGGCAAGGTAGAGGGTGGGTGTGTGGCCTTAACCAGCTTTTCAAAATCGAAACAATGCGGGTGTTTTTATATTACTGTATTTCTGAAGGAAACGGACTGTTTTCAGAAAATTTGGGATGCCATTTTCATTTCATTTTGCATGCAATGTCTGATAAAGCATCGTTTGTATGTAAGCGGAGCTCTGCTTTGTTTACAGCGTTACCGCGGAAACCGCTATCTCCGCGCTCTAAAAGCGCCTCCCGCTGGCAGAGAATGAATTTGCATATAAACCGCCACAAATAGAGTCCAAGTCTGTGGGAAACACTGTACACATACTTCGGTGTTCATTTGTACATCCAAACACTGAGCAACTGCCATGCTTCGCTCGTTTGCAAGCCATGATGTCTCTCGAGAAAAAAAAATATTGCGCTCTCCTCACAAGGTAGTAGCTCATTTTCTCATGGGCGAGCAAAGCAGAGAAAGGGGAGGTAACCTTTCCCCGTATGACGACATAAAGGGAAGATTCCAGATTGGGCATCTGAGCTTTCATTTTCTCAAAGGAGAAGCAGGATACCCAGAGCTCGGTTTACACCTATCGCCATTTCTAGCCACTGGGCGACCATAGGCAGGCTAGGGGAACTCATATTAATGTTAAAAAACCTCATAAAGTGAAATTTTCATGCCATGGGACCTTTAAAGAATAGCAGAGTCCACACCACAACTATTATGATAAAGGCACAGAGAAACGATAAAAAAATTTTCCAGCTGATGAAAGATACAAACACTGACATCCAATCAGAATCCATCCTGCCGTAACGAGCTCAATAATTTAAAGCGGCAGATGAGTATGTGCTTAGAATAAACAGACGATATTGTTCGCTGGTGTGGACGCCAATATCCTTATCTTTATAGTTATCGTCCTGTGAACGGGCCTTAACACTGTTGCTGTGGGTTGTTTTTCATGTCCGCAGATTAAAGTGACCCCAATAACATGATATTTTGCCCCTGGCATATGAATTTTACGAGGGGAACTCCACCAAAAAACTTGTATTTTACCCCGTGAAATGCAATTTTTATTTGCATTCCCCCCCCACAAAATGCGATTGAGCTAGTTTTGAGTATCAATTGGGTGGATTTTGTTGTGAAAACCTGGCAACCCTGTTGAGACCCAGAGGTCTTTTAGGAAGTTAGTTAAGAGGCCTTGTACACAATAATCCTACCACTGAAAATAAGATGGTTTTCTGTCATATTCTGGTTTTTCAGCGATGCTGATGACTTTGAGACCCAGTTCAGACATTTTTGTTTACAATCTAATGTGATGGATCATGCTAGCAGCCAGGTGGAGGGGTAGCAGGTGGGATCTCCACATCTAACCAATCACCCACTGTTCAGCCCTGCTTAGAAGGGTGTGGATGAGCGCGCGCCTTTGCAAATACGCACATATGTTTCACACATCAAACCTGGCAAGACGGGGAAGTTTGTGCTTATGCAACGCAGACCACATGCATTAGCCTGTTTGTGTGCAAGTGGCATTAAAGCACACTAAGCTGACAAGAAAACCAGTATGTATTGCATTCTGTTGAAAAAACGACACAAAACACCACAGCCATGAGTAAACCGACCCAAACAGGACTTGTTTGCTGAGGCGTTGTTTAATGGGTCTTAAACAGAGTGTGATATCAGCTAGTTATTTACAAGCCGTTTGCTGCATTTGCTTCGATTTGCAGCAACTTACACAAGTGAATTGTAACGTGTTGCAACATGTGAAGGTCACATGCAGTGTCAGTATCATTAGAGTGTTGCTTTTACCACCTTAAGCATGACTTCAAGGGTGTTATTTTTGAACCTCCATGCTGACAGGTCTGTCAGTCATCTTGTATTGTTCTGATGGCATGTGTTTTGAAAATACTATTTTTAATGAGCAAAGTTTTTGTATTTGTTTACTCCTTTGTATGTTTTAATTTTTATTTACAACAATAATAATAATTATGGTAACACTTTATTTTGATGGGTCCACAACATACTCAACATATTCTACCAACCCTAAACCTAACCTAACAGTCTACTCTGAGAGTTAGTAGACATGTAGTTGCAAATTAATGAGAATTAGTTGACATGTAGTTTCAAAGTTACTTATAGTTAGTAGAATGTCTAAAATGGACTGTCAAAATAAAGTGTAACCATTATTATTATTATTATTATTACTATTATTATTTTACTATAATGCAGTGAATAAAAAATACAAAAGGAAATGAAAGACAATTTTAGATAAATATAATAATAATAATAATAATAATTACTGTAAATAAAAATATGTGAATATACAAAAGAACATAAAAGGACATATTTTCAGATAAATAATAATATAATTAAACAATATGATTGTTATTATTATCATCATCATCATTGTTTCTATTTATTATTTTTACTTACAACAACTATTATTATTATTGTGCTATATTACAGTGAATAAAAATAATTTAAAAAATACAAAAGGAAAAGAAAAGACAGTTTTGGATAAAGATATAAAATATAGATAAAAGATTTAAAAATATATAAAGATAAAAATTTATATTATTGTCATTATTATTGTAAATAAAAATTATATAAATATACAAAAGGGCATAAAGGGACATATTTTCGGATAAATAATAATATAAGCAATACATTGTTGTTTATTATTATTATTATTATCATCATCATCATTATTTCTATCTACTGTTACTGTTTATTATTTTGTGTTTTTTCCAGTGTTGTCCCCAAAATATTTCTTTTTTTCTTTTTCTTTTTCTTTTAATTATGTACAGTATCTCACAGAATTGAGTACACCCCTCACATTTTTGTAAATATTTTATTATATCTTTTCATGTGACAACACTGAAGAAATAACACTTTTCTACAATGTAAAGTAGTGAGTGTACAGCTTGTATAACAGTGTAAATTTGCTGTCCCCTCAAAGTAACTCAACACACAGCCATTATTGTCTAAACCGCTGGCCACAAAAGTGAGTAAACCCCTAAGTGAAAATGTCCAAATTGGGCCCAATTAGCCATTTTCTGTCCTCGGTGTCGTGTGACTCATTAGTGTTACAATGTCTCAGGTGTGAATGGGGAGCAGGGGTGTTAAATTTGGTGTTATTGCTCTCACACTCTCATACTGGTCACTGGAAGTTCAACATGGCAAAGAACTCTCTGAGGATCTGAAAAAAAAAAAAATTGTTGCTCTACATAAAGATGGCGTAGGCTATAAGAAGATTGCCAAGACCCTGAAACTGAGCTGCAGCACAGTGGCCAAGACCATACAGCGGTATTCCAACTAGGCAATATCGCGTTCATAATCGAAGACGAATCGCCTTCGATTATGAACGCTGTTTAGCATAGCTTGTCAGTGAACTACAGCTCTGTGTATTAACTGCTGCTCCATCTGAAAGCAGGTGATGGCGATTTACTGCTAATCACGAAACTGGCTTTACTGACAAGAAGCGCATGATAATCGAATACGATTAATTGCACAGCCCTACTGTACACTCACTACTTTACATTGTAGCAAAGTGTCATTTCTTCAGTGTTGTCACATGAAAAGATATAATAAAATATTTACAAAAATGTGAGGGATGTACTCACTTCTGTGAAGATACTGTATATATTATGCATCATAAAGGTAGGCAGTTCTTAATTCTTTACTGTGGTTAATTACATTATATAAGACTAAGATAAACTGTTTCATTTTTTCAATGTTGAAATGCTTTCTCTTTTCCTATTTTTGAACCTTTGTGTTGACCTGCCTGTCAGTCACGTTATATTAATACAGACACCCGTAAGTGTATTTGACACATGAAGTAAGTCTGACGGGCATGACAGACATGCCAGATCTGCTCTCTGATAGAAGGTTTTGGTGTAGCAATTTGTGTTTATTGTGAAGTTAGTTTTGCTCATGATTTATTGTCTTGAGTCGCATATTAAATATTAAAGTATTCAACCTTTGATGCCTATGACTTATTCAGAAGCTCACAGTGGTTTGTGTAATGTATGTTGCATCAGTCCATTTATTGCTTCTTCCCCAAACCTGCTGACATATCTGTGTGTGTGTGGCGCATAATCAAAATGAGTGAACAAAGCAGACAGGGCTACTAGGGTGTCTGGGAGGATTTCAAGCCCCCCTCCCCACCTCTATCTCGTTCTCTCTTTCTCTCTCTCGCTCATGATAAAGTGTAATGCTTTGTACTTGCGGAGCATCTAAACCCTAAGAGTACGGTTGTGCAATCAGTAGCCAGTTTGTGCTTCTCGTTCTGACTATTATTTCAACTGTTGGTGAGAACTGGAGACTCATTAACTAGAAGAGACCTGCACGTTACCTTCAAAATGCCTCGGAGACTCTGGTGAGTTCAGCTCCCCATTGACTTTAATTTAAAATCTTCATGATTGTGATGCTTGTAGCTGAATTGCATAAAATGAAGTTTCCGTATGGTGTTTCTTAGTATTTCTTTCTGGCTAGATGAACATAATGCATAAAATGAGTATTTCTCATATTTTTGCGAGGGAGCGAACTCTTGTTTTGCACTGTATAGATGAATAGAATCGATGTGTCAGGTGGTACATTCAGATTGTGATTGTCCATGTAAAGCACTGTATGGGTGATGCTTCTACGGTGTGGCTTCGCTTTGATTGCACAAGTCGAGGTTAGAAAGTATTCAATGCAAGTCATTTTCAAGGGATTAAAGAAGTATTACATAAGCTGACAGTTTGAGTAAGTGGCTCAGTGCTGCTGGTGTTTGTTTGGGTGTCATTCAGCTCAGTTTGCAGTGCTGAAAGTATAATCCGTTACTCACCGTAAAGCTTGTCACACGCTCTGGTTTTCCCTGCTTTCTCTGCAAATCCAATCCGGGAAAAGCTTCCTCACCCTAGCCATGAGGAATAGACAATGTAGCACGTTCCTCTTGATTTTGAGGGTGTAGTTTTTAGATGGCATACATTTGAGAATGCAGTTTTTAGTAGTGCAGATTCATTATTTCTTTGCTATTTTTATATTCTTACTATCGTTTTATTTATAATATTTAACAATAATAAAAAAATAGCTAAATAGAAATATTCTTAGGACAACGCTGGAAAATAAATCACAAAATACTAATAAAAAATATATTTGTTATATTAATGTAAAAATATAATATAATATATTTATAATTATACTATTCTGTTTTCCCTAAAATATTTCCTTTTTCCTTTTTTTCTATTAGTTTTCTATATATTTATTACTTATCTAGGCTATATCTCTATAATGCATCATATAGATAGGCTATTAATAATATAATCAATACACAGTATAATTCCTTAGATTTCTTTAAAATACTATGCTAAAGTGATTCTTTCCAAAAAAAAAAAGAAAAGAAAGAAATTACACGTACAGTAATAGTTCACCCAAAAATGAAAATTCTGTTGTCATTTACTCACCCTGTATATTCATCATCTGTATGAATTTCTTTCTTCTGTTGAACACAAAAGAAGATATTTTGAAGAATGTTGGCAACCAAAGAGTTGACCATAGCCGTTGATTTCCATAGTATTTTTTTTTCTTCTCCATACTATGGAAGTCAGTGGCTACCGTCAACCCAAACGGGTTTGAATTTTCATTTTTGGGTGAACTATTCCTTATACCTTTCAAAGTATAATATACCTTGTGACATTATATAATATGTTTTAAAGTTGACGTTTATTGTGCATTTAAATTAGTTGCAGTCATGACAACTCTTGGAAAGGATCGTAAAATCTATATTAATGTAAACAGAATGTGCATATTTGGTTTTGGCGGATCAGATCTGTTATTCTGCTGCGAAGCAAGTAGACTTGCTTCAGATAATAAAATTAAAAGGAAAGATGCTGCTGCTGCTAGAGAGAGGAAGATCCCCCGTAGCAGATCTAGGCAGGTGGTGCTGGGGAGGTGGTGGGCTAATATGAGGACTCGCATAACGCATGGACATGCCATTTTTTGAATACATCCGGGTTATATAGGTAAATAGTAATGCGCATGTGAATCCGATTGGCTGGGAACATAGAATTGAATGAACCAATTAGAGCGTGTGTAGAGTTTCCTGGTTGAACTATTCATTAAATTAATCTAATTTATACTTATAAAAGATATAACCAGGAATAGCTAAATATTAGGCTACAATATAAATGTATTAATTTCAAAAACACACAAGCTTCTTAGAAAATGATACCATTTCTTTCTACTTTAGTCTGTTCTCTACTTTAAGTGTGTTCGCTGAGCTGCTGGTATTCACTTTATATATAGTACATATATAGTTGATCCTCACTTTTAGTGCACTTGACACTTTTATCATTGTTTGACTGCTGGTCTTCAGTAGACAGAGCCTCTTCCACATCACTGCTCATTCGTCCTCTTCCTTTCTCTTTCTGTCCATCTCTCCATCATGCCCTACAGGAGTCGTGCTCATCTGATGAAAAATAAATGCATAGCTGGAAGATTGAGATCCTCTCATAGTGAAAATAAAAAACAGTTACACAACTGCACCGCTTATAACCTGAGACAAGAACTTGATTTTGTAGTGATAGAATTGTTAGGATTTGTTTCATATTGCATTTTTAACATTAAAACTCATCCAGCACTATTATGCCTGTATGTTCACAAGCATATATAAACATTGTGTGTGTGATTGTGATCTAGTTAAGTTTTATTCCCTCTACACTTCAGTTTCACATGGCCCTATTAAGATTGAAGCTCATTTCTGCTGGAGGCAGTTAGGCTAAAGACAGCAACAAATCAAAATCAGTTTGTGAAAGAGGAAGAGTTGTAATGACAGCTCCTGCTGAGAAATCTCATTGTCATGTTACAAAACTGTGTTATAAAAGAAAAGCAATTAGGCTAATCATGAACTGAGCCCTGCTCTGCTAAAAAGACTACAGTGACTGGTCAGCAAATGTTTTGTTTTAGATGCTGGTCCATTAGGCTTCTTAAGTAGCTAGCTTCATCAGCTTGGACCCGTTTAGAAATTCATCGATTAAGCTTCTAAACTGAATTTAACATGCAGACTAATGCCACTTATAACTACTTGTATGTGACTTTAGACTATTTTGTTTTTAATGGAATAGTTCACCCAAAAATGAAAAATGAGTTTGTTTCTTAATCAGAACAGATTTGGAGAAATTTAGCATTACATCACTTGCTCACCAATGGATCATGTGCAGTGAATGGGTGCCGTCAGAATCCAAACGGCTGATACAACATCACAATAATCCACAAATAATCCACATGACTTGTTTCTTATAAACATGCAGCTTTTCACTTTGTAAGATGTTTATTTATGGACTGGATTTGTGAGGATTACTTGTTGATTATTGTGATGTTTTTATCAGCTGATTTTTAATTCTGACGGCACCCATTCACTGCAGGATCCATTGGTGAGCAAGTGAAGTAATGATAAATTTCTCCAAATCTGTTCCGATTAAGAAACAAATTCATCTACATCTTGGATGGCCTGGTGGAGACACATTGGCAAAGCTTTTTTCAGCATTCAACAGGGACTGCACTTAATTCAGCAGCAGAGCTGGGTAGATTACTTAACTGTAGTTACTAATTCCAAATGACATGACAAAAATTGTAGTTAGTAACATAATCCATTACAAGACACATTTTAGGTAATGTAATCAGACTACTTTTAGATTACTTTTGACCCAAGTCGTTTATCACATTGATTTAAATAGGATAATCTTGGACCATATTGATATAAAAATACAAAGAGTAAGAAAATTCCTTTCATTGTAATTAAGTGCATTAAACATTGTATTATGTCAAGGTTTCCCAAACTGGGGTTCATAAAGAAACTGCAGGGTAAAGCTAATAATTAAATTAAAAACATGTAAAATTAAAATAAGTAATTTAGAATAACATCAATCAAAATAAAACACTTACTAAAAAATAAAAAAATTTATTTGTTCACCTGCATATCATGTGACCATTAACCAACAGAGAACCATGAACATGCAAATGTGATGCTTAATTATTAAAATATTTATTTTAAAATCAGATAAATGTATTAGGTGACAGTTGTTTAGATGACAAAGTTTGGGAATGCCTGCATTACATGTATATAAGAAATAATATAAATTTGAGCATTTATTGTGTTTGAAAGACAAACGCCTTCCAGTGCTTTAGTAGTACATGGTTAAATAACCAACTGAGTGATCATTCAAATAAAAATTCATGTGTTCATAGTTGAAGCAACGTTCAAACAACAGGTTTTTAAACCTGAAATGATTTTTGTAAATCCAAATGCTGTGTAGACAGACACCTGACTAATGACTGGTCTTTGGGTGAATGTCCACAAAACTGAAGCCTTTCTGAGTGTATATAAGCGGTAGCTATTTTACAAAGAGAAATTTAAAAGATGAAAAAGAGGAATTAGGGAGAATCAATAAATTATGTGTGAATAATATGTGATCAATAACAAAGTAACTGCTGTCTGATTACGAGTGTTTTAAAATGTAATTTAATCTAATTTTTGGAATCTGAGTACGTAATCCAGATTACATGTAATCATTACTACCCAGCTCTGCTCAGCAGTGCTCTTTATATCACAGGAGTTAAATGTAAACCCAACAGATTGCATGACATTAGCGGTGGTTTTACATGCAGCACAGCCTCTAGGGAGTCAGTGTCCATCCACATTATTTAACTAATCAGCTCTAAACAAACCTGAATGGATTTGCCCTCAGCACACTGAATATTTTAAACTGCATTTTTTTTTTTCTTTGTCATGTAAATACTTGTTGGCTACAATAAGGGCATGGTCTATATAGAATGCAAAAAAATACTATAAAATAATTTATGCAACATATTTTAACCCTCATCATTTTTCCTAGTCAAAAATGACTACAAAACATGTCTTATAAATTTCTTGTTATGCTATTTTATTGCAAAATATTGCATAATGTGAGAAGCAATTTTTAAAAGGCTGATCATTTTTGACAGGGAACACCAAATTAGGTAAAGGATTTTCAGCACAGCATAAGGGTTATAAGCATAATAAGCATACATTTGTCATGCATTATTAAAATAACTAAATTCACTATAAAACTATACTAACAAAATGCTTCTATGAGAACTGTGTCATTATAGATATTCATATTGTTTACTGCATCTTTGAGATTATGATTCTGATTGAATTATGCAAAAAAAAAACATTTACATAATCAAATATTCATATATTGTTAGTGTGTGTCATTAAATCTAATGAGCATGTCTTTACAGCACCATATTTTTATTGAAATATTACCACTAGAGGGCCTTGCATTCACATTATACTATACTGAATTTAGGATTGAGTACAGTTTTATCAGAACAAATGTAAAAAAAATTATTAGGATAAACCTTTAAAAAATATACTACATCTAAAAGGTTTCTTCTCTCACTTATAACAGTCTGTAAGTAGGTCTTCTGTATTTGTACATGTACAAACAGTGGCTTGCGTTGGCCTGAGATTCTGCATTTCAACAGCTGTGTATGATTAGATTCTTACTCTTTGTGTGTCATAGAACCATTAAAGTCGAGTGGCGTGTTAATCAGGACACACATTGTGCACTTCCTGACAGAAGGATGTGCAGTGTACCGTCCCAGCCTCTCTGACACAGACAGCTGATGTAAATGAACAGCATTTCAATTAGTAGCTATTGTGTTCGCTGAAATACTGTCGGTGGATATTGTGACACATTTATTTTCTTTCTTCTTTTACCTCCCAATCTTTTTTGCTGTTCTTATTCATCTCTTTCAATCATTGTCCATCAACATTTTTCACCTCTCACAGTTGTGATGACCACGTCAAGTTCACCTTCTTACCTTCAGGAGACTTGCAAACTTATTTTTGACAGAAGTCAACAGATGCACCTTATTTTGAAAGTGAGAACATTTCTTTCCTCCCGGCTTTGGATCAAAGCAGGACAGTGTACATCAGAGCAGTGGGGGACAGAGACGGTGCAACAGAGACTGAAAGAGCGGATAAAAAGACAGAGGTAAAGACCAGAGAAAAGGTCAGGAGGAGAGTGAGTGAACAGATGGAGGTATGGTGGAACAGCACGTACCAAATGGGTTGTGCATACCAAAAAGACTACAGTATTAAGGACAGTGTTGTTATAAAGCAACATCTACAGTTAGGTCCATATATATTTGGACACTGACACAATTTTCATAATTTGGGCTCTGTATGCCACTAGAATAGATTTAAAATGAAGCAATCAAGATTAAACTGAAGTGCAGACTTTAAGCTTCAAGGGTTTGAACAAAAATATAACATAAAATCCTTAGGAATTACAACCATTTTTATGCGCAGTCCCCCCATTTGCAGGGGCTCAAATGTAATTGGACAAATAAATACGTATAATCATAAATAAAATGTTCATTTTTAATATTTAGTTGAGAATCTTTTGCAGGCAATGACTGCCTTAATTCTGGAACTCATGGACATCACAAAGACTGGGTTTTCTCCTTTGTGATGCTTTGCCAGGCCTTTACTGCAACTAACTTCATTTGTTTGTTTGTTTGTGGGTCTTTCTGCCTTTAGTTTTGTCTTCAGGACGTGAAATGCATGCTTAGTCAGGTTGAGTTCAGGAGATTGACTTGGCCATTGCAGAATATTCCACTTTTTTACCTTCAAAAACTCCTGGGTTGCTTTTGCTGTATGTTTTGGGTCATCGTCCATTTGTACTATGAAGCTCCGCCCAATCAACTTTGCGGCATTTGGCTGAATCTGGGCAGAGAGTATATCCCAGTACACTTCAGAATTCATCTGGCTGTTTCTGTCTTCTGTCACATCATCAATAAACAGCAGTAACCCAGTGCCACTGGAAGCCATGCATGCTCATGCCATCACACTGCTCCACCATGTTTCACAAATTGTTGATTTGGCCAATCCTAATGCTTCTGCTATCTATCTAATGGATTTGTTTTGTTTTTGAAGCCTAACAATTATCTGTTTCACTTGCATGTAGAGCTTCTTTGACCGCATGATCTGGGTTCAGAGGAACAGCTTCCAAATACAAATGGCACACTTAGAATTAACTCCAGACCTTTTACCTGCTTAATTAATGTAGATAAAATGAAGGAATAGCCCACAACTGTCCATGAAACAGCTTTTGGTCCCTTGAAAAAGGGGGGAGGTAAGTTTTAAAGATCTGTAATTCCTTAAACTTTCCTCCAATTTTGATAAGAATACCCTTAAATTAAAGCTCAGAGTGTGCACTTCAAGCCCATATTCATTATATAACTGTAACTTGAATGTGTTTTGGTCAACAGCTAAAATAAAAAAATTGTGCCTGTGTCCAAATATATATGAACCAAATTGTATGTTAGAGGAAACTGACCAATCACTGTAGATATTTAAATGATGGAACATCACTTGCTTCCACCCAAAATTTAGCCGAAAAAGGCACATAAAACTGTGAAAGGCACATTAAAACTATTTCTACCCAGAAGTTATGACAGATAAAAATGTCTTTGTACTTGCATGTAACTCTTTAATCCCTCACACAAGCGCTTTGAATGTGTTTTGGTCTTCCACTGCTGCTCCATTGTTCCATTATACTAGACAGAAGCGTTTGACCGTTGTGCTTGTGTCTATTGTAGTGAAGATGTGGTCATTGTTCAATAGTAATTCAAGTGATCAGGAATTTCTGAATTTCCCCATGCGTATTTTAAAACGGGTCCAAGTTGGTCACTTGAAATGGCCAAATTGTCTCCCAATATTATAATTTTTTTTTTGTGTGTGTGTGTGTGTGTGTGTGTTTCAAGTGCGTAGCAATTAAATATCATCATTAATCCAATCTGAGTTACATTAAAAGTTGTCCTTGCTCTTCCAAGCTTTATAATGGTATAACATGGCCACGGCAAGCACCACTCACATTTTCTTCAGGAAATGTACATATCTGTTTCCACATGCGCTGCGTGGTATCACTGCACCTGCTGCGGCCATGTTACGGCAGCAAACTTCCTTGATTTTTACGCTGGAATGGGAGTATAGTTCCTAATCATATCGGCCTAGAAAATCGCAACTTTTAATTTTCCGCCGGTCTTAGTACACGATAGAACTACAGAAAAGTCAAGTTTTAAATAGGAAAAATATCGAAACTCTTTGGTCATTTTTGAACGCGATGCTACTGGTCTAATCGGATTCAATGATCTATGCTAAAAGTGCTATCGCCAGACCTGGAGATCGGCTGAATAGATTCCAAAATGGTAAAACTCAACTTATTAACTCTAGAGGAGTTGGAGAATGAGCCTATTTCCAAAAAAAGTGGAGTGTTCCTTTAAATCATTTGGTAATTATTAAAAAAAAATACTTTTGCAAACTAGTCCTAGATGGTTTGTTCGATTTTCACCAATAATGGTACGGACCATCTTCAGATGGTGATAACAAAAAGTTATCAAAAGCTTTTTGATAGATCAAACCTTTCTTGAATAAAGCATGAATTAATTTGAGCTTGCCAAAGTGGACATGAGGCTATATCTCCTCAATGCTTCTATTGTATTCAGATCAAACATGGAGTTCATGACAACCATGTCTTGAGGTTACCTGCACAGTTTTGGCACAGTGCCACCTAGTGGTCAGGAGATAAGAAAAATGAAATGGTTCCAAGGTTGTATTTTTGCAATGCTTTGGCATATTGGCACCTACCTATGTGTTTGTCATTGTCACCCATGGTTAACCACACCATGTCAATTTGGGAGCAGCGCCATCTATTGGTCAAAAGTGATAAATCATTAAATAATGTTACTAGTAATTTTATTTATGATTTTTCAGCCATTTTGAGTAAAATCATTTTAAAATGTCTAGTAACTGAAAGGTATTAAAGCACTTGAAAAAAAAAACAATGTGGCGTGGATGCCAGTATAGTTATCATTAGAGTTATGTTTCTTGGTCCATTTATAATGGTCATGAAGGGTCAAATTGATGCATTAAGCCATATATGAGGTGATATATGAAATATCAAACTGTATGTGGCCTCTGGGAACACAGCTACCTGTTGGTACCGAGCTGATAAATTCAATGTGTTTTGGTACACAGTGTCATAATAGAGGGCACGCCACGTGCACACAAACACACACACATACACATACACAAACCCTTCAAAGGCAACATGGAGAGAGACTTCTGGATCTGCCTTATACCTTTAGCCTTGGTGCCTGTGCTAGAGCAGTATGTTGGGGGGTTTTAATGAAAAGAAGCGGTGGAAAAAAAAGGAAGACTGTGTATGAACTACACTAGAAAGCCAACGCCAGTCTATGTGGCATCCCTGCTGAGAAGAGAAGGGCAGACAGAAACCTGTAGACTTCAGATATTTACCCACTCAAATCTCTGTTGCTGTCACGTTTTAGGATCAAGTGCTCTTGTGTCTGTGTGCTCTGTCTTCAGGGTCTTATCAGTGACTGCATGTGTGTATTAGGCATGAAAGCAGCAGGGGGCCATTTCTCCCAGCACGTGTGCACCCGGCAGACCAGTGGCCTTGAATACTAAGGACACGGCTCTGGTTGTGTATCTTCCTGCCCATTAGCTGTCAGTTATCATGGCTCCTCACCTCTTCCTCTGGAAAAAAAAACGCTCACACAAGTACAGCAAGCTGTGCTTCGAACTGGCATATCTGTTCAATTGTGGTTGCACGTTGTGGTTTAACAACAGCCACCTGCTGGTTGTGCTTTTTGAAACATCAGCTCTAATGATGGAAAGAGACATTCCACTTCCTCACACATTCCCAACTATGAAAGTATTACATGATAATTCACTTTTAACAGTTTATAAACTGTTTACATTAATGTTTGTCTGATGCTGTTGTGAATATGCATAATTTATCATCTGTATCGGGTAGTTTCTGCAAATGTGGCATATTTTGGTGTTACATTAAAAAAATGTTTCTTAAATAATTGTAAGAATAAAAAAATCAAGTATAATCAAATATATCTTTAATTTATGATCAATACAAGTTTGCCTATGTTTATGAACCAACATCTGTGACTTGTTGCATAAAGCTGTTTGAACAAACTCTGAGTGAGTTTAGAATTGACACATTTCTACAAATCCAACCCGGTTTAAATCAAGTTCAGTGGGCTCACAATGCTTGCTATAAACATTCTCTGTCACCTCAGGGTTTGAGCCAGAGTTTATGATTAATTTTGGAGCGTGTGTACCTGAAAGTGAGAAATCTGCAGGGAACAGCCAATCGCACAAAATATAAGAGAGTGTCAGTTTGATTCATTTCTCGTTATGGTTGTTTTGAAAAATATCATGAATTTAAATGCATTTACAAGGCAGGAAGAAACACAGCTACTGCCACAAAAGTTGTAGAAGGCAAGCTGAAAAAATATATCTGATTATATCAATGCAAGTAAATGAACTGAATTCATACACTTTTATATATTATATATATGTTCATAATGAGCTTAAAAGAAAACATGAAAGTTTAAAAGTAGTTGTTAAAAAAATATTACTTGTGTTTCCATGACAATTAAAGGAATTCATCACCCAAAAATTTAAATTAATGCTGAAAATGTACTAACCCTCAGGTCATCCAAGATGTAGATGAGTTTGTTCATTGGAACTGATTTGGATAAATTTTGCATTACATCATTTGCTCACCAATGAATCCTCTGCTGATAATGATAATAATAATCCACAAGTAATCCACTCGACTCCAGTCCATAAATTAACATCTTGTGAAGTGAAAAGTTGTTTTTAAAGTGGTCATCGGATGCAAAATTCACTTTACAAGTTGTTTTAACATAAATGTGTGTTGGAAGTGTGTGTACACATCTATCCTATAACGATAAAAATCCACCCAGTATTTTTTTTTTTTTAAATCTCTTTTTTAAAGTCTCCTCTCTCAAATCAGGCTGTTCTGAGGCTCCTGTCAGAATGACGTAGTTCTGCGCAGACCGCTCCCACGATAGTTGATTGACAAGGCCATCTTACCTTAGACCCGCCCTGAGAGAACTGAGAGCTGTCCGCCATTGTGTCGACTCCGGTGCAGGGGAAGACAAGATGTCTCCGGTTAAGCGATTGAAATGTTTAGATGTTGGATGTAATAATGAATATAACAGTCGTCATTTACTCCCGACATCTGAGCCACTGAAGACGCAGAGGATTAACGTTACGTTCATTTTGAAGGGAATGCTATGATCCCCGATCTGCCTAAATGCGTCTATGTTCGCACGAATCATTCGTGATCAGCTTCATCTACAGAAGAAGTCAGTATAAGGGTTTTTATGAATCTTTGTAAATCGCCTATCCTAATAACGTGCTAGTTCGCCAGTTTCGCGACTAAAGTAAACCGTACTGCTCATCACTCCACGGAAGAGAGGGGCGGGGTCAGCAGAGCTCATTAGCATTTAAAGCAACACGGACTAGAATGGCTTGCTAAAAACAGAGCTGATTTTGACAGGGTAAAGAACGTGTTTTTTACACTACCATTGAGAAATTTTAACCAAAGTATGTTGTAGACTTATCATTAAGACCCTAAACAATCATATCAACTTGTGTAAAATGGGCATCCGATGACCCCTTTAATAAACAAATCCATTATTAGGCCTTTTTGAACTTCAAACTTGAGTCCTCTATCCATAATATTGTTTTTTCTTCATCTCATCTTAATCAGGAGAGAAAATTGCACAGATCAAGCGAAAACAGAACAAAACAGTTCTAAGCGAATATTTCAATGGATTTTTATGTGAGAGGAAAACAGGGGATGGACTTTTTTTGCTGGAGGAAGTGTTATTTTGGACTATGTACTTGACCAGAAGCGACTGTTTAAAGTCAAAATGTCATTGATTATATTTTATTAACGTAATATATGGTGTCTATTTGATTTTGATATTTAATATTTATTGCTAGAAAATAACCAATAAACAAAAATTCTAACTGTAATAAGGGTGCAAAAATCTTTGTTTACATTTGTTTACAAAGAAAATAAGCTTTATTTTTTTAGTTTCAGGGTGTGTTTTGTACCCTGTGCATGGTAAGTTGCTTATTGTAACTGCAATCTGAATACCATCCTGATGACACCTAAACCTATACAATTGTTTTATGATTTGCTCACGTGAAATTACCACCTCCATCTCCACCAACTTTCCTTTTCTCATACATCCCCACCTCAGCGTCTGTCGCCCACCTCAACACAGTGTGTTACTCCTGCATGTGAGAGCCTCTCTTTACCATCAACACTGTCTGGTGGCTTACAACTGAAATCTCCTGTTTTTACTGAATAGCACTTTTGTCTAATTCAGTATCATGCCACCACATAAAGGATGTTCAAATCATCCCTGCATGTCATGAGTCATTTGTATTTCACGACTTGTTTTTGAAATGATCTGATTTGCGCACTATATATCGTTACACTTGTTGTATTGGTATATTTGTCTGGCAGCCATTAGTCTGTGACACGCAGCTCTTGATGAGTCTGAATACACCAGTGTTGTCCTGCGCACACGGCGATAATTGCCTTCAGCTAGCAAATCCCCTGAAGCGTTTAATGCTCTTTATGTTACGGAAGCATTTCGCTCACATGATGCACACTCTCTCGCTCCGGCCGAAATCATAACAAGTAGGAGCGGATTTGCACAGCAGGTGAAATTAAATGATGAAAATGGGTTTATAATTACAGCGAGTATAAACAAAGCCCTCGAAAATCTCCTTGTGACTTTCTGTTTGAAGAGTTGAAGACAACACAGCTTCAAAATGCATTTTGATGCATTTCATATATCAAATATCACTTTTTATGAATTATTTTGGATATTCTTTGAGTTAGGATTCTTTTATAAATATGAATGGAATATAATGGAATGCCAGTTAATAGTTGGTATTTTGTTCAGGATTTGGTGTCTTTTGAGATATTTAGAAAGGTTAACTCAACATTAAAGAGACTGAAAGTCTTGTCACAGATAAAAATGTGCCTATAGGGCAGGAACAAAATCCATGCAGACACCATGTAATCGCTGTATCGAATGGAAGAAAAGAGCTGGAATAGCAATAATTCCATACTGTGGGCTTCGAGACTTAAAACGCAAGATGACAAACAAAGAAAAAAGGTGCAAGACAAAAACAGAACACCACATATCTGAGTAAATGTATATGTGGTGAGAAAAGACACACATATATATATATATATATATATATATATATATATATGTCTGAGAAATATAGCAGAAGAGCAGAGGTTAAGCAATGAAAGCTCCTTAATCGAGAATAAGGTGTCAAAGTAAAATGCCATTTGAGAGGGAGGGTGATAGAGAGAGAGAGAGAGAGAGAGAGAGAATGAGAGGTATTCACGGTGAAGGATGCACACACACAGTCTGTGCAGGCGAGGACGGCACCTCATCTTTGGAGATTGTGACGATGCAGATTTAGCCAGAGCTGGTGTCGGTGTGATGTGACGAGGGACTGAGGACTAGGACTGAGACTGAACCTGAGGTTTGGCCATGTCTGAGTTCAGGTCCAGAGTGCGCTGTCGGAGAGCAGGTGTCCGTGCTGCCGCCGCTCTTATCGGACTCCTCCACCGTTCACGCAAGCGGTGTGAGAGACGGAGGTTGACTGAGACAGACAGCCAGTGGTGGGTGAACGTCGTTGTGGTTTGTATATGTCTGTATGTGGTGGAGAGGGTTATATGTGTGTGTGAGAGAGAGGTCAGAACATTCATGCATTATTTAAGTTTGTACTCAATGCAACACTGCTGTTCATGGATTAGTTTTTGGATTCTGTCACACAAAGTTTGGCTGGAAATTGAAACTCCAGGGGAATGTTTTGGTGGACTTGTACTCAATTAATTCTAGGCCTGCATGTTCTGCACACTTTATGAGCTAGTTGTGCTTAGTGATTTTTGGTGCTCTCTGGCCAAAAAACAAGATAATTTTTGGTAGCTTTATGATTTTTATAAATAATATAGTTAATAATAATACTGTTTGATAAGGATTAGTGTAAACAAATTGTTCAATGTTGTGTAGCAGCCGTGTTTTTTATAAGTACTGTACATGATTCAGTCATTTTGACATCTTAATTTGTAATATTATATTTTAACATCATCAGTAGCATCTTGATTTCAGAATCAATATGTATTTCCTAGCAAACTGATTAATGAGTATTTTTGAGAGGAAATGTTTTTCTATGGGTTTAAGTTGGATGGATGGATGGATAATAGAACAATCTAGATAGATGGATAGATAGATCTAACTGCCAACTTATAGAGCTCAGCCAAATGTGATGTCAGACTGATTATTTTGATGTACAAAAGCATCTTATGTGAAATTACCCAGAATCACTATCTCTGAGTTTTCCAGGAAAGGTGTTTTCATGTTGACTGAAATGACAGACAATGTGACAATAAGCTGTTCACATCCTCCCAGAGGTGTGAAGATAATTCTCCTGGTCAGGATGTGTTGTTTACTTGGTTTGGTGCCATTTATTGAGTATATTTCTGTTTTTTTTTTATATATATATATTTTTTTGTCCAAATATGAACTGAATTATCAGAAGTTTTTGTATGTATATGTACATGCAGACTGAATTCTTTTGGCTAGAGTGTTGAGTATGTGAGCGAAATACCTTGTCATGCATAATGAACGATATGTCACTTGCTCCCTAATACGAATATATTGATGGATTTATGGGATCTATTTACAGAGAGCTTATGAAGGATTGGGTGGGTATTTTTAGAGCCTTGTTCATTTCTGTCTCTAACCTCCCCCTTGCTCCCCCTTTCTCTCTGTTTCTCTGTCCGTACCTCACTTATGAAGAGGGAGGTGGAAAGCGAAGGAAAATTAATTTTGAGCAGGAGCCTCTAGATCCTCAACCTGTCAGCCTCCTGTCCTGAGAACTCATTTAAAGAACAGATTGCTCATCTTTGGCCCATTTTTTATTGATGATCTTGAAATCATATGAGGGTCAAATAGGAGAGGTACATTCCTGAGGAGTGAAATGAGACTGAGGCAATAGAAAGGCGTCCAGCGAGGATCCTCTGTGTGAAGACGACACTGCAGACGACCGTACAAAATTCAATTGTCAGCTTTTAGAAGTGCACTTATAGTATCTTTTTTTGTTTCGCTATTATACTGACATTTAGAGGCAGTTTTTAGCTACTGATGCCACATTGAAGAAATTCAAAGTCAGTCAGGTTAACTTGTTCCACCAATCAGTCAATCAATAAATTTAAACATTCATAATGATGAAAAGAATAATGAGTGCACGTCTAAGATTAGCAGATGTTGATCTTTGATTAATGCATTAGGGAAACTGTGCAAAATGTTACTTTGTGTATTTCAGAACATTTGTAGCTGTATATTTTTTGCTTTAATGTTATTTTAAAAGTGTGGAATGACGGTGATGATGTCACTGTGTTGCAGGAAGCAGGAGTTGCTGACCATCTCCAATGTACCCATGGCAGACTGCCCTCCCTCTCCCCCCAGAACCGCCCCTCCCACCATGAAGGTAAGCGGCACGTCTGTTTCTCAGAGCCTGTTATGAATCAACACTGAAAGAAGATTTGCAGAGAGAGCTTACAGCTGCAAAAAGCAAATTGAGGCATGGTGTCAAGCCTCCACATAACATTTTATAAATAGTTTATTATAAAGCCGCAATTACTGACTCATTTGGTTCACACAGGTAAAACCATCTTTCTTCTCTCTTTTCTGGAGACAAGACCCAAGCGCAAACCTGTAGCTGGTGATGTGCCCTGCTTACTCAGTAGACCATGACTTCAGACATCATCCCCTAGGAAGTCTATACCTGTATGCTCCTCAGAGGAGGAAGAAAGGAAAAGCAAACTGTCAAAATGCTAATCACATTTTATAAGAATGGAAGAGTTTTTGAAAAATGTACTAAATGTGCAATAGTCACATGTATAGTGAGGTCAATTTTAGTTAGTCTACTTATTGCAGATGTTCTTATTTTATGTGAACATAAATTACAGCTTGCCCACACAAAGACAACTACACTATTTCCTGCTGGTTATGTATAACATTAAGGGTCCCAATACAGATCCCTGAGGAACCTCAAAATGTTATTTTGTTTAATTAGATGTTTATAACAGATTGTCAGACTAACTTGTGTTGGTCAGGCAAGATCCTTTGGCATTCTGTGAGATCAGCAGCTACAAAAGCAGTTGTATGAATATAACAGATTGTCGGATTAACTTGTGTTTCTCTGAGGTCTTCTGACATACTGTATACTCAGCAACAAAAATAGCAGATTGTGATATTTAGTGCTCTGAAGTCTGAACTGACAGTAAGTGCTGCTTGCTGCAGCAATGCACAAGAGACTAAGAGACTCCTCAACCACATTCATGTCATTCACACCTAGTAAACTGCAATGCGTGATGGCCTTGTTTGTTGATATTAACCTCTATATTTCTTTTTCAACAGTCAACTCAGTTTTTTGACATGTTGGACAAGATGGAGGTAAGAAGTGAAATCTTTTTTTAAGTAAAAAAAAAATATATATATATTTTTACTTGGATAGTCAGTTGTCAGCTAGAGTAGATACTTCGTGCTAAATTGGTTAATTCAGCTTTGGTAAATAGAAACTATATGTGTGGTAATTGTGTTTGGTGCCTCACCACTCCTCCACTGTCAGTTGCTAACACTGCAACCTCTGACATTTTGACCCTGACCCTTTAGCAGGTTTCTGAGGTGGAGGAAATGAGGCCACAAAGATTAAAGGTCAGAGGGTTTGAAAACATTTAACTAGATTACACCTCAGCTCAGTGCTTGTCTATGTTTCGAACTTTAAGTATTTTCATTGCATGAGGTTGGCATTCTTCATAAATGTCCTGTATGCAAGATTATATATTGTACAAGTAGGTCCAAATGTCTGAAAATACTCTAAAAGTCCAATTTAAACCTGGATTTTAAAGAAAGTTTTAGAATTTTGAAAACAAAAACTAAAATTTAGATTAACAAAAATAAAACCAAAAAATTGATTCTGTGTTATTTAAGTAACATTGATGCAAAAAGGGGACGTACTAAAACATTCTGAAATTAATTTTCAATTTTTAAATAAATTGTTATGCTCATACTATAATGATGAGAATGTGTTAAATTAGAAAAATGCAAAATGGAAGCATTTTCACTTGGGCTCAGACATTTGGACCGCGTTTTATACATACAGTATAGAAAAGCAAGTGCTGGATTAAGCATTTTTAAACGTCTTACAAGCAAAATAACAACCACAGCCACTAAAGAAATAGTTCTACCCTCAAATGCATGTGTTCATTCAGATTGTCCAGACAGCCACATAAAAATGTCTGTTGTAAGCATGACTGTGAAGCATTGTGTGGACTGCATGTAATTTCTCATATAAAGTGGTTGAATGAGCAACATATGCCTCATAACACGCTTCCTGTCAATGCACAATCATTTTTCCAAAGCACTGTGAAGATGTCCATTTACAGCATTATCTTATGAAATTGTTATTTTTACCCCTCCAGGATGATTACATTCCATACCCACGGATAGAGGAGGTACAGCAATCCAAACCTGTTACTATAATAATATATACTTCTAAAAACAGTGGTTTGGATTTGGATCTAATTGTTTGATTTCTCTTTCAAAGGTGTTACAGCGGGGTGAGCCATACCCTCAGGTTATCCTGCCTCAGTTCGGTGGTTACTGGATAGAAGATCCCGATGCCTCTGCTGCCATCCCAAACTGGGAGAATGGCGTCTGTGATGAGGAAGATGGAGAAGGAACCAATTCAGGACAGTTTGGCTACAGACTGGAGAGCAACTATGCCATACGCGCGTACCGCAAGCACTTTCTGGGCAGGGTGAGATCTCAGTAGTTTTGCAGTTACATTTAGTAAAACCAATCCACATCAGGATGGGGCTATTATACTTGAATGTACCATCAGCAGGGGCTTTTGGCAAATATTTATCTAAGATCATTTTAAATGGATCACTCACAGGTTGTTTTTTATTGTCAGAGCGCTGATAATCAGCAGTTGGTGTAATTTAACGTAGCGTTCTTTATGCTGGCGATGGATTTGTTCGCAATTAAACCGCTTTCCCTTATCTGCTGGTCTCAGGAACATTTGAACTTCTACTGCACAGCCAGTAACCATGGCAACCTTGTACTGTCCCTCAGACACGAGGAGGTGAAGGAGCAAGAGTACCTGCACATCATTCTCAGGTAATAACAGCCCTTTCAATCTCTTATGTGTAATTACGTGATTGGCACATTTTGAAACGTTTGATTGCATTTTTCTATCAAATTGTCCCTCGCTTAGGACTCCATCAAAGACAATCTATGACAGGATCTCTTTGGCGGGCTTGACTGAGCTCCCCAGTGTCCCTCAGTTAGCAAAGGTAATGATTGTGCCCTGCAGAGATGGTTCACGGGCTTTAACCACTTAAAAACGCCCTGACAGACCCTTAAGTCTTATTGATTAACTCCTAAAGAACAAAAAGTCATTTCTAAAGTGTAAACACAGTTATTTACCAGTATGTCGTCTGCCATTTTAAAGGTTAGACTGATGTGCGTGTGCACTATGTTGTTTTTGTTTTTTCTTCATTAAATATATCCAAACATTCAAGTGCTTGTTTATTCATTCTTCTCACCCCATTGTTTTGTGAGTCTGTCTCACGTAATGCAGCTTTGCAAAGAAACTGTTATTGAAGGATGAAGGAGGTCAAAGTATATTATATAAAAAAAATGTATTGGATATGACAGTAAACACACAGCCCGTGTCAGAGTGGAGCTTCACATTTCACATGCAAATGTGGTGTCTTTCAGGCACAGCAGAAAAAAAAACAGACTATTTATTTCTAAGGGTCAGATAGAAGGTGGAAAACTCTTTTTGTGTTGTGTGTTTTGTTATGTGAGTGTTTTTGGTATGAAAACAAGTAACAAGTGAAAATATATAATTATAAAATGTATGTTATGACATCTTTAAAGAATTAAATGAGTGAACCGTAGCTGGTCTTACTGTTTATTGACTAAGTGGCTGTTTGTGTTTTTGTGTCATGTTTTCCCGCTATAGCTACTATGTGAAGACATTGTAGGTCTGAGGTTTAGTCCTGTGCTGTACCCAAAGGTGAGTTCAAGATTAATGTTTTTTATTATTAATGTTGTAATATAATTATAAATAATATTATATTATATGCACTAACATTGATATAATAATAAGAAATCAGTATATTAAAATCCAAACAAGCACCAAATCAGTATATTAAAATAGTTTCTGAACGATCATGTGACACTGAAAACTGGAGTAATGGCTGCTGAAAATTAATCCATTATATTATTATATTATATTAAATTATATAATTATAAATTATCAAATATGTTGAACTAGAAAGCAGTTATTTTAATTCCATAACATTTCAGAATAGTACTGTTTTGCTGTATTTTTAACCAAATAAATGCAGCCTTGGCGAGCAAGTCTTTTTTCAAAAACATTTAAAAGCCTAAATATTTGAACAGTAGTTTATAAAAAAATATGTATTTTTAGTTTTATAATTCTTTAGTCATTCCCACGATGCTTTTGCAATTTCTTTTACATATTAATGTTTTTTAGCACAAACAAATCATTTCATAACAATAACTTTGTTAGGTTTTAAAATACAAAAAAATAGATGTACTGTTCAAAATTATAAAAATATTTTTGGGGACACTATATGTTTCAATTTAAAATATAAATTATTTATTGGAACTTTTTTTAATTACATGATGCTTATCCCTCAGATTAGTTTTTTATGAAGTCTTTGAGGGTATTGCATATTTCATTAACACAATATTACTTCAAGCCGAGATTATATTAATGTGTCAAATAAAAACCCATTACAGATTAAAAAATTACCAGTATGTTTTGCAATGCACTATTTCTGTTTTGGCAGCTTGTTTATTAAAGAAAGTATTTTAGTCAGTAGCGAGATGGTTTACGAGATAAAAATGATAAAGTCTTGCATGGGTCTGAAATCCTGAAACTAAGAAGAGCATACTGATGAAGAGCATATTTTGATATTATTATTTATCTTTGTTTATGTTTTTTTCTTTTTTTTTTTTTTTTGCAGGGCTCTCAATTAATAGTGAATTATGATGAGCATGAGTTAAACAACACCTTCAAGTTTGGTGTCATCTACCAAAAGTTTGGGCAGGTAAAGAAATTAATGTTGAATGTGTGCAGTTCACTGGCCGTTATACTGTAAATATCAAAGACTGCCAGACTGAGGTTCTCAAGGACACTTTAACTGAAGCTTTCTTATCAAGCTGCTTCGATCTGAATCACCAAAGCAATAAATCAATAAGTTGTTACCGTTTGTGAGTTTTTTGTTTTTTTCATCTGTTATTTCCTGTTATCTTTCTGTTATTTCCTTCCCTTCCTGCTGTTTTCTTCAACATTTGCCATACACTAATGTCTTCTGGTACTCTCTGATGCCCACAGGCCTCAGAGGAGGAGTTGTTTGGGAACAATGAAGAAACCCCAGCGTTTACAGAGTTCCTCCGAGTGTTAGGAGACTGTGTAGAGCTGCAGGACTTTAAAGGGTAAAAATAAAAAAAAATAAAAAATACAGAGAAAGAGAAATAAAAAAATAATAATGAATGTGATTTGTTAGGATGTGTGAATATATGGGCCATTCTAAAGAACTGGTCCAAACTGCTGTCCCACAACCAAAAAACACATTTATAAAGCATTTAAGATGTTTACTTAGATACTTAATTTATACTTCATTCATTTTATTGGGTACTTTCAATTGGGAGGTGGCTGTCTTGAACCCTAACCCCTAAATTTCAACTTTCAAAATTTCCATTGTTGTTTTTAAAAGTATCTTTTCGAAAAGTGAAGTTCAAAAAATATATATTTATTTTATATTTTCTTTGTAAATTATAAAACTTTATGTAAAAAATGTAAAAAATATGTATGTGTCACCCTCTCTCGTAGCTGCATGGTGAGTAGGTAGGTTTTATCATTTTGAGGCAAATGTGTTCAAAATCTGAAAAATCTGTTTGTAACTTTAAGGAACGTCACTACCAAATACCTTATTTCTGCAATTAAGCACACTTTTTTGGGAGTTATTCCATAACATTTTGCCACTGTTCAGAACTGTGCTAGCTAACCATGTGCTGATTAGCATCTTTGAGCTTAAGTATCTAAAATTGTCCCTACCGAAAAAATTGGGTGGAGTTTCGTTAGTGACATCTTTTTTGGGGGGTGTTATCCCATAAAATTGTCATGACCGAAACATGTCATCATTGTTTCGGTAGCGACAAAAGGGAACACATAAGCCTCATATTTGAGGGAAATAAACAAAATTTTAGCACAGTTATGCAAATTTTTTGTATTTTAGTATGTTTTAGTATTCAAGTTCAAATTCTGTAATGTAACGTGGTAGCTACCAAAGCATTACTGTCACTACCGAAAATGTGCAGTCACTACCGAAACATGGGAAGTTTTGTCAAAAATAAAGTATACAGAATTATCAACTAAGATGTTATGATAGTTTTTGGTTCAGTGTACAGTACATTCAAACTAATGAACTAATGAAATCAGTATGTTGAACTTTTTGCCTTTTTCAAAGAAAAATTGGATTCAAAATACAACAAATCTCATAAATTACACTTGAAATATTGTAATTGTTATTGATTTACCTTTAAAAAAAAAAATTACAATGTAGATGTAAGCAAAATCTTAATAGGTCAATATAACCCTTCCAATTAAATTATTATTACTGTGTTTCGGTAGTGACAAATTTGGGGAGAAGACACATATTCCAAAACCTTCTGAAAATACAATATGAGAATTAAGTGCACAATTACTAGAAATGTGTACCTTGGATATTATACAATTTTCATACATACAAATATTTTGGAAAAACACATTTTTTTCCAAGACGTTTCCAACTCTAAGATAAAAGGGCAGAATTTGACTCCTCCATGCACAGTCCTTAAATTCAAGTCATGCTGTTTCATCAGTAAATATTTTTAGTTCATTTTCAATTTTCACTTCGTGTCTTATATTCAGGTTTCGAGGTGGTTTGGATGTGTCTCACGGTCAGACAGGGTCTCAGTCGGTCTACACTGGGTTCAGAGCACAGGAACTCATGTTTCACATCTCCACCAAACTACCCTATACTGAGGGAGACATGCAGCAGGTACTCACTTTGATCAAAATCTACACAATTCCAGCATTGGCACAATTGGTATGCTGACAGTTGTTATTGGTATTTTCCTACAAATAGGTCCAAAGGAAGCGTCACATTGGGAATGATATTGTGGCTGCAGTTTTTCAAGAGGAGCCCACGCCTTTTGTGCCTGACATGATCGCTTCCAATTTCCTCCATGCCTTTATTCTAGTTCAAGTGGAAAACCCTGGAACAGATGACACCACATACAAGGTCATTTCTTTTGTAAAATGTTTGAGCGAAAAATAATGTGGTGTTTGCAGATTATGGAAAGTATTTGTGGTAATTCTAACTGTATGCTGAATTGTAATTATGTGGTGCAGGTGTCTGTCACAGCACGTGAAGATGTGCCACAGTTCGGCCCGCCGCTTCCCAGTCCACCCATCTTCAAAAAGGTAAATAAGTGCACCACAGCTTCAACACTGCATTATTTTATATTAGTATTTTTGTCTTGTTTTCCATTTAGAATATCTCAACATCCAACAGAAAATTTGCATAAGATACAAAGACATTTTTAAGTTATTTTTTACATTATATCTAACAAACAGATTTTAGTTGAGGGTATGTTTAAAACAAGAAAGGAAAACGGGTATATTCTCTGAATATTTTATGAAGTAAATTGATCTTGTTTTACGAATATTGCGATATTTTTACGGGAAAGCAAAGCAAAAACTGATAAAGAAAATGATATTTTGCAGGGCAGCCAGTTTGCTGTCACATTATTGTTTTTCTGAAGGTCACATTTGCTTGTTACAGGCAAGATTTTGTCACGTCATTGTCTTTTAAGGCTGTTCTTGCATCTTTGTTATATTTGCCGTGTCATTGTACTCTCTCTTAGGGTCCAGAATTCAGAGAGTTTCTGCTGACCAAGCTGATCAATGCAGAGCTGGCATGCTACAGGTCAAGCCGATTTGCCAAACTTGAGGTGAGGAAACAATAGAGCGTCATTTATTACCGCAATAAAGTCCTGATGTACATATGAACAGCTAAAGGCTGATAAGATTCTACTTTGCCACAATCTCTGAATGGTTAATCCATATGTTGTATTGGGGGTCTCAGAGACTCCAAGGCCATTTTAATAGCTCAAAGAAAAAAAAACTTAAATAGCTTGATACTTCTTGGCTTTTCCTAATTATTAGATTAGAATCTAGATTAGATTATAAACCAAACATAACTCTCTTCAAACGTCCTTCATTAAAAGTGTTAAGTTACTTATTTGGGGTCATAGAGACCTTAAATATAAAACATGAACAAATACAATGCATTTTCACATATTACAAGAATTAGAAGGGGAAATAAGTGATTCATTTATTTTGTACACTGTGCACTACCTTTCAAAAGTTTAGGGTCTGTAAGAAGTCTCTGTAACACTTCACAATAAGGTTCATTAGTTAACATTAGCTAACTACATTAGTTAACATGAAGAATAAACAATACTTCTACAGCATTTAGTAATCTTTAGTTAATGTTAATTTCAGAATTTACTAATGCATTATTAAAATCACAAGTTTTGTTTGTTAACATTAGTTAATGCACTGTGCACTTACATGAATAAACAATGAACGACTGTATTTTTATTAACTAACATTAACAAAGATTAATAAAGAATGTAATAAATGTAGTGCTCATTGTTCGTTCATGGTAATTAATACATTAACTGATGTTAACAAATGACACCTTAATGACATCAAAATTATTTAAACAAAAATAAAGTAAATATTGTGAAATAATATCAAAATTTAATGTAGTTTTCTAGTTTAATATATTTTAAAGTGTAATTTATTCCTGTGATGGCAAAGCAGAATTTTCAGCATCATTACTCCAATCTTCAGAGTCACATGATCCTTCAGAAATCATTCAAATATGCTGATTTGGTGCTCAAGAAACATTATTATTATTATGTTAATATATTTGCGGAAACACTGATACATTTTCAGGATTATTTGATGAATACAAAGTTTAAAAAACAGCATTTTTATGAAAAATAAATCTTTTACATAACTTTCACATTTGATCAATTAAATGCATCCTTGCTAAAAAAAAAATAAAAAAAAAAGAGTATTCATTTCTTTCTATTCTTACTGACCCCAAATGTTTTTTGAATGGTACAGTACTGTGCATCAGTACTGGTCTCTGGGACTTCAAATTTAAAAACGGTAAGATCAGTCTCAAAAGAACATGTGATAATGTTTTGTGTTTGTAAAATAGGAGAGAACACGAACAGAACTTCTAGATAACCTTCACAATGAGCTACACAAGCGCACACAGGCAATGCTGGGTCATCCTCTCAGCGCAGAGGAAGAGAGGATGGAGAACGGAGGACATGGAGGAATACTGGAGTCTATTAAGGTATAACGTCAAAAAGATCAGCCGTCTTATTCACATGCAGCTGGTCAAAAAGGGTGAACTATCCTTTTAATGTCTTTTTGTCTCTCTCAGCGGGCGATGCGCGTGCGCAGTCACTCTATGGAGGCGATGGTGGGCTCGCAGAAACACGGCCGCTGCTCTCCGGCAGGAGGAGGCGTGCCTACCAGCCTGAGCGGGGTCGGTCTGACACACAGCAACACTGAGGCTGCCAAGAACTCTGTGAGCATCTTATTATGTTCACAACACAGATACACAAATAAACTAGATCTAAATGGCCAAGTTAGTGTGGTAACAGCCACAGCTTTGTAGTTCACTTTAATTATTTTAATATAACTTGATTTGTGTAATTAAACCTGCACATGACTTTAAAAAAAAAAAAAAACTTTTCGTATATTTTTAGTCTCCTGTGACGTCGAGCGCCAAGTCTCCTCTGAAGAGCCCGGTGAAGAGACGCTCAGGCCTGTTCCCACGGCTGCACACCAGTATGGACGGCCAGCCAGAGCGCCACACACGCAGGTCAGACAAATACACACTTACAGATCTGTAATCAGTAGATATATTCCATTCTGAAATATGATAGCTTTCAGAATTGCATAGATCAAAATTTCTAGTCAGTGTTGTTTATGTCCCAGCTAACAGGGACCGTTCTCAGAATTTTTACTAACCTTCTGGCAAAGTCATGAACAAACGTTTTTCCAGTGACGTTAATAGAAGTTAGTTCAGCGTAATCTTGTCTTTAAAAATGTTCTCAAAAGGTTAACACAAATATTAACATTCATAGAATGTTTTGTATCTGAAACGTTTTAGTTGGACATTCATCATTCATGTTTTTTAAATTTTTTAATTGTTTTAGAACAGTCAGAAAACATTCAAAAGTACCGGAAAATGTTCCTGTAATGTTTGATTAAATGATACAATGGGATGTTCCCATAATGTTTGTTTAATTTTAATTTTTTTTTTTTTTTTTTTTAAACATTTAAAAATCTGGTTTTAAACGATCAGAGAACATTCAGAAATAATGTTTTCATAACTTAATGGGATGGGATTCCCATGAATGTAATGGGAAGCAAAACATTCTTAAAACATATATTTGGTCAGCTGGGGTGCCACAGGGTTTTCACATTTTATGATGCTAATGTTTTCATGTATACAAATTACATACTGAGTAAGAAAAATATTATGTTATTACAAAGATGAGATTGATTGATTGACTGGTTGATTCCAAAATGACTTATGCTAAAGCAAATGATTAAAATATTAAATTATTAAGACATTAAAATATCTTATGAATATTGTAAATATAAATTAAATACGTTTATGTATGTGTGTGTGTGTGTATATATATATATATATAATGTATATGTGTGTGTCTGTGTGTGTTATATAGTACATACATTATTTATTAAATAAAGTATATGATTTACTTATTCTTGCGACAGCTTATGAAATAGTGTTATATGTATTATAGCTTTTGATGAATTTGAATGTAAACAAAAATGCCATTAACATATTTTAATATCATTAAAAAGTCTTTGACTTGGGAGTCTCTTGACCCCCTTTTGAAAACCCCTGCTTTAAAAAGCTGTACAAATCGATAAATCTATTTTTCTTTTGTTTGTCTGTCATTTTAGTGTCCTAATTGATCAAAGAAGTCTAGACAGTGGTCATCTCTCACAGGAAGTGAGATCAGAGACGTCGTCCAATCCTAGCTCTCCAGAGATCCTTAGCAATGAGAGGTAAATTTTTAGTTTCACCACTGGTACTTAATAAATGTGTACTATCAGTAGCTAATAATAGTTTCTTTTTTCTCTCTCTGTTTTTGCAGGCCATCTCTCAAGCTGAAGGAAGTCAGTGGAAGACCAGATATCTCTCGATCCTCCTCCAGCACCAGCAGCTTCAGCAGTGCTGCAGGAGACCCGGAGACTCTGGAGGAGAAAGAGCCTGTACGTAAAAGTGTCTTCACGTTCATTAATGTTGCTATAAGAAGTGTGCATGTTAAGTCTGTTCTCTCATGTCTTCAGAGCAGCCTCCAGATTTCTCCCAGTCTCTCGCCCGTCTTTGGCTCTCTGAGCACAGAGGGACAGGGCGCAGGGACGCCAGTGATTATGTGCCGCAGTCCGACAGGTATTTGAGATGCTTCAATATTTGAATTCAAAATGAACAGCTTAATGAGTTACGTGTTATTGAATATCTCTCTGTTTAAAGATTTTAGGAATAAAACCTCACCCAGATCCAATCTGAAGTTCCGCTTTGACAGATTGAGCCAGTCTGCTGCTGTAAGACTTTGTCCTTTTATGACTTGCTCTTTCATTCTCTGTCATTCTCTGTAGTGTTTCGTTGGTTGTTTAGTCATTTGGTTAAGTGTGTGTGTATAACTTTAAACTCTGATTTCACAGGGACATTAGCAAAGGGAATGTCAAAGATGACCAGAACCATTGTAAGTTACCCATGAAATTCATAAATGGCACATAGTCTTGTGGGAGAAGTAAGCAAGAGGCTGCATATACTGAAATTATTTTTTTTTTGATGCCACATACCCCCATATTTGATGATCCCCATTGTAAGGGACCTCCTTCCTAAATTATATAGACTTTAGACTTTTATTCATATAGACTTTAAATTATAAAGCTTTTCATTTCATGTCTAAAGACATATTTATGAGTCATTCTATATTTTTGGACACATTTAACAGCCATTGATGGTAATTATTTCTTCAAATATATCATATTTTATCCATTAAGAGAAGGCCTACTATACGAGTTGAGATTAGAGGGGACAAATTCTATTGGATTTCAATTATATAATAGAATATTATTTATTAAATCATATAACCATATCAGTGTCTTTTTCACATTGCGAGAGCAAAATAAAAAGCCAAAAATCCACAACTCACAGCTCTTGCTAAGACTAAAAGAGCTGTTGCCACAGAAGGTCTTGTGATATAAAGTCACAGTAAAAATGCCAAGCATTTCAATATTTTACTGATGGAATAAAATAGAGCGTGACTGAAATTTACAAGCGTCCATCACAGTGATGGATAATGATTATTTGTAGCACAATCTCTCAGTAATGGGCCATAAAAATCACTCATAATCGTAGATTCTTATTAAGTTATGTTCTTGTCAAAAAGATTTTTCTTATTTGGTATTCACTAACACCTTGAACTCTCCATTTAATCAGAAAATCAATGGATCAGCACTGAAGATCAAACACTGTCGGGACCGAGAAGGGACCCATCACTCATCCTGTGCTCTCAATCTGAACATCACAGGAACAAGCACATACAGTTAGCATCTCCTCTAGTTTCTGTGGGTAGTTAACTGGTACTGATTTGGCACATTAATTGATTTTGCACATTTTGAAGTCTTTCACTGTAAAAATAAATAATATAATTAATCCAATATCTTGTGAGTTAATAAAATGCAAACTTGGATTAGCAGGTCAATAATAGTATCTATCCTCACTTAATAGTAGAAAACAACACATTTTATTTTAATTAACAAAATTCCCAGCACCTGAAACATTCCACAGTATTTTGAGACTCACATAAATGAGCTTTAGCTACAGAAGGATATCATTGCACAAATTAATTTCATAACAAATCTAAAATGCACTAGAGTGGTCAAAAATAATACAATAGTCTAGCACAACATTGCTTTCCTCTGTAACTCTCACGCTTGTGCAATCCCTGAAAATCTGCCCTAAAATCAGGCATAGTTTGGAAATGGTTTCAGCCTCTACTGTGTTCCCTGAAGAGTTATTTATAATATATATTATTAGAATAAAACTTGAAGTATTAAAAAGTTTTTTTTTTTTTTTTTTTTAATGAGTACTTCCGTAACTGATGCCTATGAATATTAGAAAACCTCCAATCGCTCATATGTGTATATATTTGTTGTGTATATTCATGGATTGAAACACAGAAGAATAAACCTTTATTGTCACAAACAGCTGAAATGTGTGAAAATGTGACACTTTTAGAGGGACTTCTCCATTCTGGTCTTTTGGTAAAAAATTAATTTTTTGTTTCCTTATAGTATAAATTGCTTAACAGAAAGAGCTGTGTTAATTTATTTCTCTATGATTGTACTGCTGTGTAAAGGTTTCTGTATGGCAATGTTGATTTTGTTAAATAAAATATTGTATTTTGAAGCCTTTGTTCCATTTGTGAGCCAGGCCGTAGCTACTAAAACCCTGATTGTATAATTTACTGGGCCACTTTTGCAACAGTATGTAAGGCAGGGCCTTAAAATCTGATAAACCGTACGCAGTATGTACAGACATACAGTGGCCCCAAAAATTATTTGGATGCTTAAACCACAGTTATACATATTAATACTTCCTGCACGATTTTCATTAAAGTAAATAGGTAGGTGGGTAAATAAATACACACTGCCATTCAAAAGTTTGGGGTCAGTAAGATTTTTAAAGTTTCTTATGCTTATCAAGGCTGTATCTATTTGATCAAAAAGGAAAAAAACTAATTCGGTTAAATATACTAAATATCTAATATACTCCATATACTAGTATCTTAATATATGCCAGTCTTCAGTGTCACATGATCCTTCAGAAATCATACTAATATTCTGATTTATAGCCAATGTTGGAAACGGTTTAATATTGCAATACAGTTGCAATAATATTTCTCAGTATTAGCCTACTGTTTTTTGTTTGTTTGTTTTTTTTATCAAATAAATACAGCCTTGATGAGCATAAGAGACTCCATTAAAAAAAAAAAAACATTAAAAAACTTACTGATCCAAACTTTTGAACGGCAGTGTACTCTGCAAACAACTGATGCAAACTAACATACGAACATATTTTTTTCAAACTGCATATTGTTTAAACCCAGACAATTTATGGTTTTTATAATAAAGGCTTTATTAAAATCATATAGCCAAACGCAAACTTCAAGGAAACTTCTCAAGATGAGAAAAACAAACGTAAAATCAAATAAGCCATCCTAAAAATGTGTATTTTTATTTCCAAAAAAATTATTTTGATGTGAAATACATGTAATCGGTTATACTGGATTCTCTTGGCCCCTGAAATCATTCCCAAGAGCTATTTGTGAGTCTTTAAGGTTTTTCTGATTGTGCTTTTAATATAGAAGTAAGGCTACCAGAAAAATGTCTTGTAAACTTAATTGTAGTTTTTAGTTTAGGTGATAAATTATTTTAATTAACATTTAAAGATAATTACACCGATTCTACTCTTTAATAGTATTAGGATTCTTTCTCTGTGCATCAAATATAAATACATTACATCCTAGTCAAAGAGGGCGGGTCACAATCTAGCAGCGACCGTCTCCTGGGCGGTGTGTGTGAGTGTGTGTGTCGCGAGGCTCGAGAGCAGTGTTAGCACAGCTAGCGCGAGGCTCCGTTCTCTTCACTGAGAGTTAGTCGTTAGCCGCTAGCCGCTAGCCGCGAGCTCATTTTAGTAAGTGATCATGGCGGCGGTGCGCAGCCTGCGGGTGTCTGTGAAGTCCGAAAGCGCGTCCGACCGGTCCGAGTCAGACTCGGAATCGGACTCGGATCGAGATGCCCGGGAAGCGGAGCCCATGGAGGTGGAGGAGGGAGAGCTGCAGCTGGAGTCCATCCCTGTTCGCCGAAGTTTAAAGGAGCTGTTGCCGGTGAGTTAGTCCGTAGGCCTCTTTCAAACCACGGCCTCGCGTAGTACAGTAAGCCGCGCGTTGGCGAAGCCGATGCGGTGTTGAGTTCAGAGCTAGGGTTCATCGCAGCTCTATTCCTGCTTTTGAACAGGTTATGGTAATGGATTTGTGGTGGGTTATAATACATTTGCATGATGTGTAGGAATGGTCTGTTTCGTAGGATCTTGGGAAAGTGATGTAAATCTCTGGCCCAAGTTTCCAGATACTAACAGACTTTTCATTTGGCGCACTGTTATTCCTATACTTATTGGTTAATAACTGAAATTTTCTGGTCTAGTATGACAGTTTAAAGCTGTATTGTGGAGAAAAGGAGATCACCTTGAATTTCAGACTAACTAGTGAAAAGCCTCTGTTTTATTTGCTGCTCACATGATTAAAACTGTTTCCACAGGACACCAGCAGACGTTATGAAAATAAGGCTGGTACCTTTATCACTGGAATCGATGTCACGTCTAAGGTAAGTGTCAGCTGGTTGTGTGACTATATCAGCCAGTCTACTAATGTACCTGTTGTTCACAACATCTGTGCATGTTCAGGAGGCCATTGAGAAAAAGGAGAAGCGAGCAAGAAGATTTCATTTTCGCGCTGAAGAAAATCTAGCTCAGAGAAATGTTGTTCTAGATCGGGATACGATGAAGAAAGGTAAGAATTCTTACACGGCTATAGCTCATTTCAAGTCAGCATGAAATTAAAATTCACCCCGTCTGTTTTCTAAATGCATATTATAAATTTGTGAACAATTCATCCGTGTTTTCATTTATAAAAAAAGTGCTTTGACCTTGTAATGTTCAATCAAAATGTCATGACTGGGTTTTTCCAACGAATACATCAGACTTGTCTGTGATCATTTAGTCCCATAAACCTGCACTTGTCACGTTCATCTGCCTCCACTTTAGAGGAAACCCTTGCATCTTAAAATCCGATGAACAACCATGTCCAGCCTACATTTTTCATTTTCGATAATCCGTTATACTCAGATGTACATCACAACACAGAAGAAAAAATCTGTTGTTCCTTCAGTTTAATCATGACTTCCAACCCATTTTAGTTTTTGCATTGTCCAAAATAATAGTTAACCTATGATGTTTCTCTTGAAATCTTGAGAAGACGTTTTCTCATTTATGAGCATTTGTGAAAAGTGTTGACACTCAGATGTGTTGTGAAAAATGCATCGAAAATGTCTATTACATTTATTTCATTGTTAAAAGCAACTGCACAAACCAAAGACAATAAATTTATTATTATTATGAATATTATCCATATAGGTTTGGAATGATGTTCGGTTGAGTAAACGATGACCCAGTGTTAATTTTTAGTGAATTAGCCCTTAAACATCTCTCCCGCTCTCTCTTTAGCGATCCCAAAGGTGCGTCTGGAAGCCCTACACATGGGTGGAGTTGATGACATGAGCACTCAGGATATTTTTGGCTACTTTAAAGAGTATCCGCCTGCCCACATTGAGTGGATAGATGACACTTCCTGTAAGTACAGCCTCCCTAATATTACCACACTGTCATAATTAAACATTGAATGCATACAAATCTGAATTGGAAACCGGAAAAGTTCTGTTTAAAGCTGGATTGTGGTGCTCATAGTCAAATCGCACTGTTCCCAGGCAACGTGGTGTGGCTAGACGACATTACTTCAACCAGAGCTCTTATTAACTTGAGTCGGATGCCAGACAAAAAAGAGGTCACAAACACAGACAGCTCAAAACCATCTGAACTTTCAGACCAGCCGCAGAAAGGTTTGTCTTCTCATTATACAAGTCCTGTTATTTCACTGTGTAACCTTGAAATAGACACTCTGTTCCACCAAATTTTGTGAAACAAAACTGTCACGTTGTTGCTGATCAGCTCGGCGAAACCGTGGCTCTGATGATGATGATGATGATGATGAGGAGGAGGAAGTGGAGGAGGAGGAAGGCGAGGTAGATGATGATGATGTGGTGGTGAAAGCAGATAAGAGCAGGAGCAGTGATGGCAGTGAGGGTAAAGCTAGTGACATTGAGGAAGAGACTGAAAAGAAACCACAGGAAACCGCTGAGGTAAACCGTTAACATTAATGGTTATTGTAATATATTGTGTATTTTATTTATTTATTTTGATGTACCTTATATTTCATCCTTTGATCCCAGACAAGCCTGCTTTCCCAAGCAGAACGAGAGTCTCTTCTCCAGAATGATCTGCGACCCACAGTCAAGCCCTTTAAAGACAACAAGCTGTTCTTGCGCTTTGCCACTCATGGTGAGAAACATACTTCAGTATGTGGCCTACAAATAGAAGCAGTTGTGTCAGGAGCTCTTCATTACTCCTCAATGATTACATTGATACAGTGAAACAAATGTAACAGTCTTGGTTGTTACTTTTTATCAGATGACAAAAAGGAGTTGGGTGCAGCCAGGAGAAGTCGGTACTACATGAAATATGGGAATCCAAACTATGGTGGCATGAAAGGCATTTTAAGTAACTCTTGGTAAGAAAAACTTGAATTCATTAGATACGAAGTACCATGTGGCCATGGTTGTGTCGGGGGTTTTTTTTTTTTTTTTTTACACTTTATTTAGCAATGACAGTAAATAGAACAAAAGTGACAGTAAAGACATTTATAATTTCAAATAAATGCATTCTATTCATCAAATGGCTTGTTTCCACCAAGCAGTACGGTTTGGGACCGAACACTCTGATCTAGCTTGCGTTTCCACTGCCAACAGTAGCCTTGATAGGAGTGGTGTATGCCGGAAAGTAGCAATCGACAATAAAGCATGACGATAAGCACAACTCTGCCTCTTTTATGCCAGTTTTAATGAACAATAATAGCCATTATAAAAGTATAAGTACAAAGTATAAGAGGCTTATATAAGAGGAAGTAAAGACAAAAGAACAACTCAGTCAAACGTATGCTACAAAGTTAGCGCTGTACTACGGTAAAGTTCAAAATAAATATAACTAAACTTTGTGCTCAGTCAAAACGATATGACCAGGAACAAATAATAGATTCATGAGACCACGAACGCCTGTTAAATATACACGCAACGAATTGTATCTCATGTTTAATCACTGCAGAGACATCAGAGCCAGCGCAAATGTCGGAAGGACTAGCCAAGCGTAAGGCTGCTCTAGGCAGGTACATGAGCACTGAGCACCCGGTGATCGCCTGGAGCTCCAAAATCGGCATAGCAAATTTTCAAATAGGCGCTATCTTTATAAATAAACCGCAGATTTGAGTATTAAACAACTACATTCTCGCATGAAAAAACTCTTAAAACTACATTTCATGACACAATAACAGTAATATTTTGAAAATTATGTGGGTTTTTGGGCAATGACGTTTCACAAGTCCACAAGAACGCATATTGAGAAACGGCTTGTCTGTGTGAAAATATAAAATACGCTGGTATATATTTTTTTTTTGTGTGTGTTTGCGTGCACTGATGTAAATGCCGAACACTCTTGGACCGCAGAGCGGACCGAGTGAAGGAGAAGCTTTATCCCCTTGTATCACACACAAGTGACGATTCTAGTCAACCAATCAACGTACTGCAGTGAGTTTAGCTCCACCCTTTTGGTAACCTTTGCTGTGCTAGGTACCCCAACGGAAGGGTACTGTATGGTTTGCTACTTTGGTACCATTCACAACTTCTGACAGTGGAAATGGATATAATTGCGTACCGTACTGTACCGAACCGTACCGCTCAGTGGAAACAAGCCAAAAGAGTCCTGAAAAATGTCTTAGAAAAATATTCCGTAAAAATATTAAGCAGCACAACTGTTGTCAACATTGATAAAAATGAGAAATGTTTCTTGATCACCAAATCAGCATATTAGAATGATTTCTATTATTTAAAATGTATTAAAGTAAGAAATTTTAAATTGTAATATTTTACAGTATTATTGTTTTTACTGAATTTTTTTTTATCAAAGCCTTGGTATGGAAACCCGTTTTCGCCACTGAATAAATTTATTTTTAAAAAGGTAATTGCGACCTTTTTATCTCACATTTCTGACTTTATTACTCGCAATTGTGAGTTTATATCTCTGAATTCCGAGAAAAAAGTAAGAATTGCGAGGTGTGAACTTGCAGTTACGAGAGAGTCAGAATTGTGAGATGAAAAAGTCGCAATTGCCTTTTTTATTCAGTGGCGGAAACGGTTATCCATAGTATTGTGATCATAAGAGACTTTTTTCAAAAATCTTAAATCTGCGCAACCCCTAACTTTTGAGGGGTAGTATAACTTTGAGCAATTTTTGAACTTTATTTTGGAGGGTTACTGTATATTCATCTGGAATTGTACATTTCTATAGGAAACGGAGGTATCACACACGCAGAATCCAGCGTGACGTTCTGAAGACCAAAAAGTCTCTGATTGGAGACAGTATGGGACACACCCCACCTTACACTCATCGACACTCTGGTAAAACTCCCTTAAATAACAAACTGACATCTTTGTCTTGAGTGTTTTTTTTTTTGTTTTTTTTTGGTTTGTCAATTAATCTCTTTCACTTTCTTAGCTGACCTGGTGAATCTGCCAGAAGAGCCTATAGAAGAGGAGGAGGAAGAAGAAGAGGAGGATGGAGAGGAAGACATGGATGCTGATGATAGAGTGGTGGAGTACAAAGATCGGGGAGACAGGGAACGGGGGCCACGGCTAGGAGAAGGAGGCCTGCGTAGTCGTTTAGGAGGCCCGTCGCCTGCATCTTCAGATTCGGATGAGATGGACTACGATCTGGAACTGAAAATGATCTCAACGCCCTCTCCCAAAAAGAGTATGAAGATGACTATGTATGCTGATGAGGTAGAAACCAACCTTCGCAGTCTTCGGTGAGTCTTCAGTCCACACGGATTTGCATTTCATCTCTTGACCCTCATTCTGAAAAAAATTCGTGATGATCAAGTTTCTTGATGGTAATTGTGCATTTTTGTCCCTTTCACTGCCATAGAAACTCCATACGGACTGAAACAAGCAGCAGTGTTAAGAGTCGCATTGGTGGTGGTGGTGGTGGTGGTGGTGAAGGAGGTGGAGGTGGAGGCTCGTCCAAGTCTACATCAGAAAAAGTGACAGATGTGAGGCAGTTACTGGAGGAGAAGAGGCAGGGACTCTCTCAGCAGAGATCACGCCCCCCAGTGACTACAAGCGGCAAGACGGGTTAGTTATTGACGGAACATAAAAATTGTGATTTTAATGTTTAGCGTTCTAATGTGCATTGAAGTTAGATTCTTAATATAATTTTTTTTTTTTTTTTTTTTTTTATTTAAATACCTTGCTATCAAGTGCCCCTGGGCCCCAGATTGAAGTTTCCTGGAAGATTATTAAAAAGTCTTAAATTCAGTTTGATCAAGTTTAAGGTCATTTAAAAAGTATTAAATATCTTAAATGGTATAACAAATGTTTTGGAAATGAGATATGACCTAATGTGATGATTAAAGTTTGGAAGGCTATGATTGAATTAAATAAATGTGAGCTCTGCATGTTCACTCAAAATGTGGCACTGTTGCACATTCGACAATAAGAACAGTTCACAATCAATGAATTATGTGCATTTATGCCAATAGATTGCTTATGATTTACTGTTTATGAATTATGACTATTCCAGGTTTATATTGTCATAAAATATTCATACTTACAAACCATCTACAATTTATTTCTATCTCTTTGAATGAGCTGCTGGAAGTAGTCAAGCATATACATTTCAAAATAAGAGTCCAAATGTATTTCGGGCTTGATTATAATTTAAAGTCTACATTATGCATAAAATATTTTTTCCTTGATATTATTGGTATTTTGGTTACACAGATTGTCTGGCATTTAATTCAGCATCAAGTCTTGTGGCTTCTCTATGGAAGCCCACAATTGTGACTTTATAAATCATAATTTTGACTTTATACCTCGCAATTGTGAGTTTATATCGCGCAATTCTGAGAAAAAAATTCAGAATTGTGAGTTTGTCTCACAATTCTGTGAAAAAAAAAAAAGGCAATTGTGAGAGAAAGTCGCAATAACCTTTTTTACTCAGTGGCGGAAACGGGCTTCCATATTTCTCTTTGGTCCGACGGAAAGTCTAAAAACATTATTTAATACGTTCTAAATAGATTTTACTGATTTCGTCACAAACTTTCTTTAAAAGCAGTATAATTCTTATGTATTGATATGCTGTTAAATAAAACAATTTCAGTACATATGCATGTATTGAATAAAGAGATGTATTGATTATTGTTAAGTGCTTGCAGTTATCGTTTTGCATTCGAATATGTGTCCCAGTGTGTTTTAATTAAAATAAATTTGTCGTAGAATATTTTACTTCAGATTCTATGGGTTTGTTCTGTATGGATACAATATTAATTTTATTTGTTAAAAAAGGTCTTAAATTTGTTTTTTTGTTTTTTTATCCTAATCTACTCTGTATTCATATCTTGCAACAAAAAGAGCAGATGAATTGAAATCCACAGCAGTGCTTAATGAGTTTGACCATTTTGAGCAATAAAAGGACACATTTTCTCTCCACAGACGTGAGACAGAGATTAGGCAAAAGACCACACTCTCCGGAGAGACGTCGCTCTGTCTCTCCCGTCATCTCTAGAAAGGCAGTGTCTCGGAGAGAGCCTTTGACAGACGTGCGCAGCCGACTTGGAGTGGCAAAACACGAGAGCCGTAGTCTCTACTCGGAGTCCCCGAAAGACAAGAAAACAGGTATAGTTGGGAGTCGATGCTCTTTTGGTTCTCTTCACACTTTTTTTTTTTTTTTTTTCTAATACTAATAGTAATTGTTGTTTCCAGGAGGCCTGTGGAGCCGCCTCGGCCCGTCTCATAGGGACGATAGAGACGATGACAAGGCTTCTTCCCGAGCGTCTTCCTCAAGAGGAACAAGGCGAGGAGATGACGAAGAATCTGACGGAGTTGATGACAATGAAGAGGATGACACTCAACTGCAGAAGATGTGGGGAGCAATGATCAAGCAGAAGGAGCAGCAGTCCAACAAGATGAAGAAAAGCCGGCTGGACAACTTGCCCTCTCTGCAGATCGAGATCAGTCGGGACAGCAGCAACGGCTCGGACAGTGACTCTTGACTGACTCCTGTAGGAAGTGTGGGAATCGGAGGAATGATGAACGCTGTGGAAGAGAGTTGGAGAACATCTCTAGTAGACTGGGCCAAGAGACCCTGACATGTATACTTTAACATTCCCACACTCCCACTCTTGCCTGTCTACGGACTTTGCAGATGTTTTCTTTAGTCCTCTCTCCAGGAACCAACTTTGAGAGCGCTATTTGGAACAAGAGAGGGCTGATTGAGTTTTTTGTTTTGTCAGTTCAAAGAAAGGGCAGTGGATGAGTCCCTCTTGTGTTGTTTTTCTTCAAAAGAAAATTATTTGGTTGTATTTAACAAATTGAGGACCCATTTTTAATTTACCAGGTTGACGAAAACAGTCCTGTGATTTGATGTACTGACTGGAAGCAAAGTGATTGGATGTCTGTTAGCAATACATTTTTTTTTTAAATCATGTCAGTGTGGTTGGTTTTTGTTCATGTTGCATTATTAAGACTGTCATATCACTGTGGATTTGATGTGGAGAATCTTAATGGTCTGAGTTTTGTTTGTTTCTCTGGTGCAAGAATTATATATATATATATATAGGACCTCAATGGATCAGTGCTTCATTGTAAACAGTCCTGTGAGAGGGGCACATAATGTAGCAATGTAAAGATAATTTTCTCCCAAGGAATGGTCTACATTCCCTAAATATATGTGGTCAGTGAAACATACAAGAAAAAGCACTGTATGTTGAATAAAAATCTTTTTTTTTTTTTTTTACATTGGACTTGGTCTGTAAATTGATATTGTACAGCATGTCAGTGTTCATAAACCTTATACGAAAATCTATATTTAATGCGCAGATATATTACTAATAATATTTCTTAAATGGAAAAAAAAAAAAAGGATGGGGCGCAGCAAGGACTTTTATTTTGAAATCTACTGACGCAACAAAACCGGAAGTGTTCGCGATTTGTACTCTAACATCCAGAATAACAGTCGGAGAATCTAGACTTTTAACAATTTTGATTGAATAGAATTATTAACTAATTATTTACCGGTACTCACTTGAATATCGCTTCATTTAGAGGTCGTCTAACGTTACTCTTAAACTGCACAACAGAGAGCCGGGGGTGAGCGAACAGTCGCTAAGCATGTAACATTAACTCAAGTCATAGTCCAGAGCCACGCAACTTGAGCTCGGGCTAATTATCAGACATGTAGTTTAGAGATGCTGTCATCACATCATTGCACTTGCAATGGGCTGCATAGCGTCGATCTGTAGATGTTGACACATCTGGAGCTGTAATTGGCTGAGGGAAGATGCAACAGGTCCCGTACGGATCTGTGGATCGAGACAAGCCTCTCATCCGTATGCCATTCACCCGGTTAGCGGTGATCACAGTGTGTCTGCCTCTGCTCGGCCTCGTCGCCTGTATCGTGCTGGCTCTGCTCTACCACTACAATGGTGCGACCTACACACACTGCCAGGTGAGAACCACACCGTTACTGCTAGACTCACATCCCCTCTGGAAATAATAGTGTCCCATTGTAACAATATTCCCCCTAAAACCTGTGTGTGTGTGTGTGTATATATATATATATGTACACACACACATATGGGTACAATCATTTTAGACACTTCCAAAACGGATGGAAATACAATTTTTAAATACATGAATTATGTTTCCATCTTTGTTGCCACAGTTTTGGGAGTGCCTTTTTCTGTTCTAAAGAAGGTGGAGTCCCAATACTTTTGCCTATGTGGTGTATGTACAAGTCAGTGGTGTTTGGTAAAGAGTTTTTGGCTCAAGGTCTGCATTTAAAGTCACACCAGAAGTGTTCAACTGGGATTAGGACTTGGCTTTCTGCAGACCAGTCAAGTTCTTCCACACTGACTCAATCAGTCATTTCTTTTTGAACCTTTGTCATGTTAGAATAGATAAGGGTCCTGTCCAAACTGTTGCTATAAAATTAGAAGCAATTCCCTAGAATATCATTATATGCTTAAACATTAATATTTGTACTCATGGAAATGACTAAAGTAGTCAAACCTGTTTATTAGAGGGGGGTTCAAATTAGTTTGTAATTTGTTAATCCATGTATTATGTGTACATGTGTTATTTTGTCAACACCGTAATATGGACTGTAATATTGGTGTCAATTTATTCAATTGATGGAATCAGTGTAAAACAGTACTGTTGTCTCAATTCATTCATTCACTGAAGTGAATGTTAGATGTGTTAATATTTATAAAATCACGTCTTTGTTTTATATGTATACACACAGTATATCCAAACTAGATTTTATGTTTTCTGATGAAAAGCTTCAGCGTTTTTTACTTAACTGTGCAAAACTTGCAGTGACATTGTAATAAGTAATTGTGGGGAAATCGTGGCCTAATGGTTAGAGTTGAACTCGTAACCCAAAGGTTGCGAGTTCGAGTCTTGGGCCGGCAGGAATTGTAGGTGGGGGGAGTGAATGTACAGCGCTCTCTCCACCCTCAATACCACAACTGAGGTGCCCTTGAGCAAGGCACCGAACTCCCAACTGCTCCCTGGGCACCGCAGCATAAATGGCTGCCCACTGCTCCGGGTGTGTGTTCACTGCTGTGTGTGTGCACTTTGGATGGGTTAAATGCAGAGCACAAATTCTGAGTATGGGTCACCATACTTGGCTGTATGTCACTTTCACTTTAACTTTATGTCACTTTCACTTATAAAGCTCTTTTAAAAATCCTTCACAGGTTCCTAACTACCTCCCATCCATCAGCGCAGCCATCAGTCTGACACCGGAGCGCTACATCTGGCGTTTCAGCATCGGCCTGCATTCTGCTCCACGCTTTCTGGTAGCAGCAGCGTATTTGAGCTTTTACCGCGGACGCTTTTCCAGGAGGCTGACGGAGCAGCTTTTGAGTGTTCTCACATTCCTCTTAGCTTTAAGTGAAAATGTAGGACTGCTTCTGCTCACCTACGTCTCCTCCAATGAGACCTACAGTAAGTGCCTTTTTGGCCCGAAGCCCTGAGTCGTGTTTGAACAAGCACGCAAATGTAGGGATGCTGAGAGCGCTTGCTGGATCACTTAAATGTGTTTTTTATTGATTAGTTAAATGTGGCGTGTTTGTTAATGGCTGGAGATGCAAAAATGTGCTTTTAAACACTTCAGTTTTTACCTGTGTTGTAATTGTATGATGAGATTGTTTGATTTTTCTTTTTCAATTTGCCTTTTTTTTTCTTTTCTTTTTTTCTTTTAAAGCAAACCTACTCCTAGTAGTGTATTGTAATTAAAAACTCTCATTACTCTAATACAAAAAAATAATGAATTATCGCTTAAATTGGAAAGTATAAATTGTAAAGCATAATTTAAGCATGCATTATAAAAGTATTGATTTTGCTACAATGATGTAGAGTACACTACCATATAAAAGTTTGGGTAATATATTTTTTAATTATTTTGAGTGTCTTATGCTCACCCAGGATGCATTTATTTAAAAAATAAATAAATAAAAATACAGTAATATTGTGAAAAAGTATTGCTATTTAAAATAACTGTTTTCCATTTTAATATATTTTAATTATTTTAAAGCTGAATTTTTGGCATCATTACTCCAGTCTTCAGTGTCACATGGTCCTTCAGAAATCATTCTAATATGATCTTATTATCATTGTAAAAAAAACAGTTGTGCTGTTTAATATTTTTTGTGTAAACGTAAAAAACATTTCAATTTTATAAAAAAAAATTTATAAATAAAATGTTCAAAGGAACAGTGTTTATTTGAAATAGAAATATTTTGTAACATTATAAATGTCGTTACTGTCACTTTTGATCAATTCAATTCATTTAATAATATTTCTTTAAAAAAAAAAAAATCTTACTGACCCCAAACTTTTGAACGGTAATGTATATGCACGTCAACATTTAATATATACTGATTTAAAAACAAATTAAATAATTTTAAAAGAATATTGTGTTTGAGCAGGATCATTTTCTTTACTATAATACACAATAATAAAACATGGATAAATTGTCAAGAAAATGTTGCTATGCAAAAACAGGTTTCATATTTTTTCTGAAATTGAGTTATTACATTATTCTGACCTGCAAAACAAGCATTTTGTACATGGTTTTTAATGCTGCGTATGTACATGTGGTCCACAGGTGTCCATAAGAGCGGCTTCATCTTGTTTATTGGCAGCTCCCTGTTCCACATGATGTGCACCTGCAAGCTGTGGTCCATGATTGCGAAGTATTCCCTCAGTGCAGAGGTAATGACTTCTCTGTATTCTGGGCACGTACTTACTTGCCAACAACTGTTACCAAAAACATACCAGCAGAGGGCAGTATAAGCCAATCTCTCATGTAATATGCATTAAAACTATAACTATAGCCCTGCATTTCCTGGATTTTCATTCATACTATACCGAACATACTTTTTTAAAAAGTCATGAAGTATGTTTCAAATCAAACGTAGTACCAACTTGGACAGTTTGTGATTTCAGCTAAGTTTAGCTTTTAAACTATCCATTCATGCAAGTCCTTTTCTGATTGGATGAATTGAGCATGTATGACCATTTTTAGATACATTCACTTACAATAATTATTCAGATGTATTCTTAACACCCTAGTGATCTTGACACCACGAGCACAGCTCTAATAAAAGGTGTTGCATGTGCTGCTGGGTGAGAATCATAGGAGTTGACGTGTCGGAGACCACAGTGTATTTGTATATTTCTATTGCTGTGAAAGTGCAGCTGGGTTTGTGTGCTTCGGGGGAAGTGGTTGCTGTGCTTTCATAGAACCTCATCCCACCTGCTTGCCCCACATCATGTTGCAGAAGAGAACTGATGACATTGTGTGTCTTCTTTCTCCTTTTTCTCGTCTTTCTTCTCTGTTTCTCTACTGCATCTACCCAAACCCTGTTTGACATCAGGAGATGATGTCATACCGCCAGAAGCTCCGCCTCTTCCTCTTCAACGGTTTCTTCTGTCTGTTGGCTGCTTACTTCTACAAGCGGCACAACACATACTGTGAAGCAGGAAGTGAGTGCAACGTCTTCGCTGTTCTCTGTCATTCACTCCACCCATGTTCCACTCGACATTTTGGTGATTTTATACGCTTAACATGAACTCGCAAATTCGGTAACACTTTACAGGGACCAATTCTCACTATTAACTAGTTGCTTATTAGCATGCCTATTATTAGCATGTTGGCTGTTTATTAGTGCTTATAAAGCACATATTCTGCATGGCCATATTCTACAACCCTAATCCTACCCAAAACCTATACTTAACTGTTGATAAACAGTAATTGGGAGTTTATGGAGGCAAAAGTCGTAGTTAATAGTGAGAAATGGACCTTAAAATAAAGTTTGACCTCAAATTATAACTCATTTCCTGTGTTTGAAGTTCTTAAAGGTATAGTTCACCCCCAAAAAATTGTGATTAGTTAATAACCTTCATGTTGTTCCAAACCAGTATGCTGTTAAGTTTGGGTTCAGTATGTTTTAAAGAAACGTTTCTTATGTTAACAGAGGCTGCATTTATTTGATCAAAAATACAGTAAAAACAGTAATATTGTGAAATAGTATTACAAGTTAAAGTAACGGTTTAATATATTTGAATTTATTTTAAAATGTAATTTATTTCTGTGATGCAAAGCTGAATTTTTCAGCATCATAACTCACATGATCCTTCAGAAATCGTTCTAATATACTGATTTGCTGCTCAAGAAATATTTCTTATTATTACAAATGTTGAAAACTGTCAAGCTGCTTAATTTTTCTTATGAAAAAACATGATCATTATTTGAAGTTTCTTTGATTCAAAAGAACAGCATTTATTTGAAGTTATTCATGAATTTTCTGTAACAATTTAAAATATATTTCTATCAAATTAATACATCCTTGCTGAATAAAAGTATTAATTTCTTTAAAAAATAAAACTGACTTCAAACCTTTGATTGACAGCATATATCTGTAATCATCGTTATCCTATTTTAGGCTTTATGTTGATCTTTTCCTTTGTTAAATGTAATCTTTATCAAATCTCAAATGTAGTATCCATTTTTCATATTGTACCCAAAAATTTAAAATTGCTGACAATGTACTCACACTCAGGCCATCCAAGATGTAGATGAGTTTGTTTCTTCATCAGAATAGATTTTGTGAAATTTAACATTATATTTAACATTATATAATTTGTTCACCATTGGATCCTCTGCAGTGAATGGGTGCCGTCAGAATGAGAGTCCAAACAGCTGATAAAAACATCACAGTATCTCCAGTTCATCAGTTAACATCTTAAGAAGTGGAAAAGCAAATTCAAAACATCTTAACTTGATGAATTTGTTTATTACACACACTTTTTTACTTCACAAGATGTTGATTGATGGACTGGAGATGTGTGGATTATTGTGATGTTTTTATCAGCTGTTTGGACTCTCATTCTGACGGCACCCATTCACTCCAGAGGATCCATTGGTGAGTGAGTGATGTAATGCTACATTTTTCCAAATCTGTTTCTCTATATCTATATCATCTACATCTTAGCTGGCCTCAATGTGAATACATTATTCCTTTAATTTAAATAATAGTAATTTCTGTTGTCTCTCTATGGCAGTTTACACATTCTTTGCTCTGTGTGAGTATCTGGTGGTGCTGTCCAACATGGCCTTCCACATGACTGCCTACTGGGACTTTGGAGGTAAGGAGGTGATGGTTGCAACACCTCCAGAGGGAAAGCGCTTCTGACACAGGAAGTGAATGCTTGCATCATCTCCTTGAAACTTGAGACACTAGGGCTCTGATGGCGGCACTCATGCTGATTTAGGGTCGACACTGATTGAGCGAAGACTCTTCACATCTTCACATATAGTGTTTTTAACTCAGTTACTTCAAAAATTCAATACAGGTGTTTGAAAGATCATTGTCAGTGCTGTGCTACATTTTGAACGGTTACATTGTTTATGGAATTCATTACTTCAAATAAATTTCTTTTACTTAGGCATGGCACTTCGCATTTTGATTTAAAATGATCTCTTTCTAATTGGTTTGTCAGGGTCATGCATTGGTTTCACTCGAAACGATGTGAAGTTTAAAATATTTGCTTATTATTTGTCACTCTGAGGAGAGATGATGGGCTTTGATGTCATGTCGGTTGGCTTGCAGCTGCTGTTTCACAAGTGCCGCATTGAGCTTATACACACTGACTGCTCACGCTACTGAAGGAGTTCAGTCACACCAGACATTTCTCTCTTCCTTTGTAAACGCTAATGTAAATCATGTGAAAAGTCATTTTAAACTGCCTTTTGCACAGCGTTTCTTGTGTACCTTTAGTGGCTAGAGAGCATTGTTAAGTTTGTACATATTCCTGCGGTGATCGTGAACAACAGTGGCCCTTAGGACGCATTTCAAATATGATGTTGCCATTGGTTGAATGAGAGAACTGGTACAGTGCAATACGACATAGACTCTTTTCATAGATCAACATGATGTTGTGAACATGATTGCATAATGCTTTTTATGATGTACCAAAATACTGTTTTTAAATTGGTGTCAAATAAATATTTGGATGAAAAGTAAGTGGATCATTTCTGAGATTAGCACATGCATATTTACTGGATATATTGGTACTCTATTCATTAATGGCTGATGTTAAAGATTTTTTATTTATTGGTATTGGATTAATTCTTTTTGAAGGTTTATTTTGTAACACTTTATTTTAAGGAGTAATTATCTGATTAAGTACTTGGTAGTAGCCGTTGTACTTACATGAAAGTAAATGTACTTACTATGTAACTAAGTTATGGAACAGCCTGTACTTACGGTTTGTAATTATGTATATGTAATAGGCAGCTACTGTTACACATATGTGACCCTGGACCACAAAAGCAGTCTTAAGTCGCCGGGGTATATTTGTAGCAATAGATTTTTCTTTTATGCCAAAAATCATTAGTATATTAAGTAAAGATCGTATTCCATGAAGATATTTTGTAAATTTACCACTTTAAATATATCAAAACGTCGTTTTTGATTAGTAATATGCATTGCTAAGAATTCATTTGGACAACTTTAAAGGCGATTTTCTCAATATTTTGATTTTTTTGCAGCCTCAGATTCCAGATTTTCAACTAGTTGTATCTCGGCCAAATATTGTCCTATCATAATAAACCATACATGAATGGAAAGCTTTTCAGCTTTCAGATGATGTATAAATCTCAATTTCGAAAAAATTGACACTTAAAACTGGTTTTGTGGTCCAGGGTCACACAGCTACTTATGTAACCAAAAGATTGTTACATATCTGACTTTATACAACGTAATTATAAATGTAAGTACACAGACATAAGCTACTTAAAATAGTGTATCAAGATTGTACTTAAGTGTACTTCATGTGTATCTATACTGCACACCTTATCCAGCTGCACCTTAGTTTGATTTAACCCACCAGTACACAGCTTAAATACATGTAATACCTTTCTAATTACATTACAATTACAGAATATTACACAGGCATAAGCTACTTAAAATAAAGTGTATCAAGATTGTACTTAAGTGTACTAGTAGCTGTGTAACAGACTCGGTCTGTTACATATGTGTAACAGTAGCTGCCTATTACATCTGCATAATTACAAACTGTAATTACAGGCAGTTCCATAACTTAGTTACATGGTAAGTACATTTTATACTTTTTAAGTACATTTTAAGTACTTCATTAGGTAATTACTTTGTATTATTACATCTTAAAATAAAGTGTTACTGTTTATTTTAAGGTGTCTTTGTATAAGTGTAATAATACAAGCACTAAATAATGTTTATTACTACAGGGATAGGGTTGGATTTGGTAAGGTAAGTTGCTTGTAATTATTCATAATTTACTTTTATTACTGAAGTAAGTAAATTTTACAAGTACACTGTAAAATAAAGTGTTACCTTAGTTTTTCATTTTATACATTATTTAATTTTTAGACAAAATTGTATACAATTTTAATTCCATTTTATATTAATTTAATATATTTTATATCATTTTATAATAAATTAATTTTGATCGGCCCACATTATTAAATATTTTTTTATTTTAAAGTAATATTATAACAGAGGTTGCAGATGGGAGTTGTTGGTTCCTTTTGTGTAGAAAGAAATGCAGTGCAGTTATAAAGTCTTCACAAATAACCTGCGTTTTTCTTCTTTTATTTTCACTTCTTCATTTCAAAAAACATATCAGGAAAAGATGGTCATTATATAGCAAAATTGCTGTTAGTGAGGCTCAAGTCAAAACTTTACACCGGAACGGGCAAACAAATGAATGATACTAAACTGACAATAGAGTCACTGTTAGCGCTTGGAAAACAAATAGAGGTACCAGGAGCTAATTTCATAGTCAAATAAGAGCGGTACAGGCAACAGACAGTGGGGCGATTTCTGGTCATGCAGGAAAAAGCACCGGTAATGAGTGACAATAACAGAAATAGATAGGATGACTAGTAAGAGTTAAAACTAAACGTCATTCTGATGCCAAATTGGGAGTCTTGTTTATTTACTCACTGATAAAGGAAGCTTGCATGCAGAAGAGCACTAAAGGAAATCCCTTCTCCAGCATTCCCGATGGTCCGAATTCACTAACCAGCTCTGACCTTTTCAAAAAGTTAGTTTAAACAGAATAGTTTAGACAGATAGTTAAAGGGATAGTTCATCCAAAATGAAAATTATTTTATCTCGCCCCTGTTTACTCTCCCCTATGTCGTTCCAAACCTGTACAGCGTAGTTTTTTGGACCCCATTGACATTTATTGTATGGACAAAATGGTTATTCCAAATATCTTTTGAGTCATACAGGTTTGCAACAACATGCGAGTGAGTAAATCATGTCATTTTTGGTAACAGATTTAACAGTAATATGGATTATAAAGAAAAGAGTGGACGCTTCACTATAGTTGAAATATGTTCCAGTGACCTTTGACTTGTCTGAACAGCTCTGCTGTAATCACTACCTAACTGCAAAAGCTTCAGGCATTTGTGTGTGTGTGTGTGTGTGTGTGTGTGTGAGAGTGGGACCAGATATCAAGTTCATTCTGTTTTGCCTCTATATGTTCAGTGTCGTGTCATTATCACAGTCTGATAGGGAAATTATCTGGCACACTGTATTTAAATACACTATACCTGCTTCCTCTTTTAATCTGTAAATCAATATGACTGGATGTTCTTAAATAAAAGAATTTGCTGAAATTGTATGTAGTAGTAGTATGGACTTATTCTTTGATGTTTCAAAACTCATACTACCATTCAAAAGTTTTTCTTTAAAGAAATTCATACTTTTATCAAGCAAGGATGCATTGATTTGATCAAAATTGACATTAAAGACATGTAGAATAGAAAACATCTATTCTGGGGGACTTAATTTCCACAAAAATATTAAGCAGCAAAATATATATCAGGAAGGTGGCTGAAGACTGGAGTAATGCTGAATGCTGAAAATTATAAAAATAAATTAAATTTTAAAATCATCACAATATTACTGTTTTTACTGTATTTTTAATCAAATAAATGCAGCCTTGGTGAGCATAAGTGACTACTTTAAAACATAAAAATAATCTTACTTACCCTAAACTTTTGAATAGTCGTGTAGGAAGACAACAAATTTGCTGGAAACTGGCACAGAAATTTTAAAGTAACTTTCTTACAAATGATGTGATAAAATTACAAACATAACACTGATAGAAATAACTACAATTCAGAACTGTAGTATGATGTTAAAATAAAGCAGTTTGAATTTTATTAGGATACATTTTTTTTATCAAATTGCAAAACAAAAAATTGAATTCATTTGTATAAATTACAAATTGATAAATGTTTTATATAAAATTGGCTTGGGGTAATGACCTCTGAAGGTTTAAAGGATGTCACAAGGTGTCTCTTTTGTTTAGCGAGGCAAAAATGCATACAAGACAAATGGTAAAATGAAAAATAAAATAAATAAAATGAATGATTCAAGAAGCTGAGGCAAGATATGGAGATTTTGGAATTTGAATCTGGAAGTCCATAGAAGTGTAAATGATGTCCTCTGATTTCAGGAGGAATAAAACATTTCTACACTGTAAAAAGTGATAAGTTGACTTAACTTAAAAAAATTGAGGAAACCCATTGCCTTAAAATTTTTAAGTAAATGATCATTTAAAAAAATAAATTAATTGAATTGTCAAGTTCACTTAACTTTTTTCTTTTTAATTATTATGTACTTAATAATTTTAAGTCAACGGGTTTCCTCAATTTTTTTAAGTTAAGTCAACTTATCACTTTTTACAGTGTATGGGACAAGACCATTCATTTGTGAGCATCCTGTTCCATGAGACTGACTGACTGTAGCATCCACACAACTCTCAGCTGAATTATTCAATGCTTGAAAAGTATTGCTTTCACATGACTTTGGGATTTCTCATACATTTATGGCCAAAAGTACACATACAGACTGAGCAACACATGTTATGACTTAAAATTCATCATATGATTCATGCACAATGAAGTGTTTCTCTGTTTGCTGTGAATGTGTCGTGTCCTTAATGAGCCACAATATAATTCTCTTGACTTTCAGCTAACATTTGATCTAATGCTAATAGGCTAAACATTACAGAAAAAAAATATATAGTTAAAATACCAATGATGAAAATATACTTTTGCCCTTAGCTTTGAAATTTGACATACAACAATCTGTCTGCTTACATATGTAATAACCTGTATATAGAAAGACACCATCATACATTCATCTAAACAAAACAAATGAAGGTAAAATGGTGATCATTTAAAGCTTGTTGATAAATCCCTGAGCTTTGAAATCTACAAGCTGAACTCGATCTTTGGCCAATTGAAAGCTTCCTTCCTTTTCGTTAATGGCTCATTTAGGATTGTGCTAATTAAATCGACATAAGCTGCTCCCAAATCAGTCATCAAGTGAAGAAAGTGCCTTGTTTTCTAAAAAGGTTCTGAAGCCCCACCCTGGAGCGCTGAGGAAGAAAAGAATGAAGAGTTGAAGGCGCAGTGCATGCTGGGACCTCTGTTTCCTGAAGGGACTGCCAGACAGTTTCCACACTACAAGGAAGTAAAGCCGACGACAAGCTGCCAGGCAACAACACCCTCATCACTCATATAAGACCAGGTGTGTCTAAGGGGCCGGTTCACACAGAGCGCGTTTTTGCGTTTCACTGCGCAAAAGTATGACAGTGGGGTTCCAGAAGTAAAAATCCCATTCATTTTCTGCTTAAGACAATTGATTTTGAACGATAAGTTAGAAACCTTTAAAGACAAACCTGCTGAGCTATGAGGTTGTTAATCGATATGCTTTTGTTTAAACCATCAGCCCGTATAACTTATTTTTTAAAAAGCATGTTCAAAAACAGAATTCCTGGTTAAACATTTTATTTTTATTTTTTTTAAAACTACATTACCCATGATTCTGCACAGAATATCCACCAATCAGAGAATTACGACAAGCAAATGAGGAACCACCCACTCCCATAAAGCATGCTCTCAAACAGTTTAAATATTTGTACATATATGCATATTACGTATTAAACATAAAATATGATGTTTTCTACATACACATGCAATCAATATATTTTACTTTCTCTTGTTTTAAGTTGGATTGTTATATACAATGCTTCATGGGATTGTAGTTCTTGCCCTCATTAAAGCAGTTAAATACACATTCTTGTTTCTTTGTCTATTTTCGATTTTCAAATACTTTTTTTGCTTCAAATCAAAAGTTGTAATGTTGTGATTTACCTCATAGCTGGTGGCTTTGGTTCATGGTTTAAAACTCTGGCTCCTGAAAAAGTAAGCAGTCACAGTTGCACTACATTTTTTTCTCTTGGTATAAATTTTCGCGCACTAGCACTGCGTTTTAAAGATGTTGCATGCAGCTTTTAGAGTCTCAAAACCCTGCTTTGTTCCCTTTACATTCAGCTGTGTCTTGAACGTAAGAACGCATTCTGTGTGAACGACTACCATATTTATAGACAATTGCTAATTACACTAAAGGCCTGTCCTCAAGGACACTCCAATCACAGAACAAATGCCTTGGGCATAAAAGCTTTATTATATTAGTACTATTAAATTCTCAGATAGTTTTTTGGTAAATAATAAAGACAAAAAGAAGAAAAAAAATAATAATTAACCAATAGTATTAATAAGTCTCCAAACACTAGAACCCCTTTCCTCTGAGAGTGTTTAAGGGTTACTTCCTCTATATTGTGTATGTATTTCTAAGATACCAGAAGATGGTATCAAACTGTTTAGTGGTCTTATGAAATTCCCAAACACTCTCTCTCCCCTTAAAATTCTATGAAAAACAAAACAAAACCAAAAACAGTAGGGTTCTCAGTACAGTGTAAAAACCTAATATTTTACTTAATCTTGCATTTCTCTAATTTCACAGATTAAGGCTGTGTTTCTTGGTCACTGAAGATCTATTACTCCAAACATTCCATAACATTCCCACCATTTCTACGTGTAATTCAGTTAAAATACCTCTATCCTCTCTGTATTTTCAGAGGAGTACACAGGGCTTCTTTGGAGCCACAGGTTGAGGACTGAGGAAGGCACGCACTGCGTCTGCAAACACGTCCTTGATGCCGTCTTGGCTGAGTGCCGAACACTCCAGGTACTTGACGGCGTGGATTTGGCGAGCCAGAGCCTGGCCCTGCTGGTGCGTGATGGGCGCCTGGTTCTGCTCCTTTAGCTTCTTCAGCACATCCGCGTCGCTGCGAAGATCGCTCTTGGTCCCCACCAGCAGGATGGGCACGCTGGGACAGTGGTGCGTCACCTCTGGGTGCCACTTGTGCTTGACGTTCTCATAGGATGGTGGGCTGGAGATGGAGAAGCAGATGATGAAGACGTTGGTCTGTGGGTAGGACAGTGTGCGAAGGCGGTCGTACTCCTCCTGGCCTGCCGTGTCCCACAGGTTGAGGCTGATGGTGCGGCCGTCCACGGTGACTTGGGAGCTGTAGTTGTCGAACACGGTGGGAATGTACTCTTTGGGGAACGCGCCGGTCGTGTACGAGATGAGCAGGCAGGTTTTTCCCACTGCTCCGTCCCCCACCACCACACACTTGATGCTCTGCATGATAGAAAGGTGACCACTCGACTTCAGCAGTCTGCAGAGAAAGAGACACCGCTCTATGTTAGAGGACAACATGGCAACACAGTGCTTAGATGAATAAAACAATAGATAAATGCACAATGTATCAATTCCAGATCGGTTAACGAGTTTTTTTTACATTTATTCGTATTGGCTGATATTGTGTGTTTAATTTTAAAATGAATCTTCAAAACCACAAATAACAATGAATATCATCCTTAGCGAAACTCTTAACTTAATATACACTTAACTATACAATACTATAATACAATACAAATGTCTCGTACAAAAATTTGGTCCAAAAAAAGGAAGTCAAACAGTATGTTTTTAAACAGCCATTCAGACTTTTGTGTTCGATATGGTGTCAAACAACACAAAATACAGAGAAATTAGAGCAGCTTACGGACAGTGTTAATGTAGTATCATTGATATTTGATTTGAACTTTTTTTTTTTTTTTTTATCTTAATTTTATTTTAAAGTTTTTGTGATTTTCTTGTGTGCTTTTGCCATATTTATTTATTAATTTATTTACATATATAGGTTTGTTTATTCAAATTAAAATCACTGAATTTGTACATACATTAGTCTTGGTGTTAACAGTAACGCTGTCAGATTAGTAATCGCGATTAATTGTGATTAATTGCATCCAAAATAAAAGCTTAAGTTTACATAATATATGTGTGTACTGTGTATATTTATTATGTAGGCTATATATAAATCTACACATATTTATATAGACATGTATATATATATATATATAGGCAAAACACTACTATAAATGAAAAAATCTTTAAAAAAATTAAATATAAAAATAATTATCAACATAATTTAACTTTACTATCAGTGTTATAATTTAATATCAGTGCACATACATATTTCAAAAGGTCAGGATGTACAGTATAAATGGATCGTTGGAAAGAAAGATTTACAAACATGCAAAGAGAGGGACAAAAGAAAAAGATTAACAAGAACCTCTAGTTGTTTGTGTTCATGCAAATGTGTAGCATGTTGAGGTCATTTGGGCTTTTATAAAACAATGTTTTGAATATACAGTCAGCCTCCCCTAGTTCCTTCTACTTCCCTTTGCAGTTTTATCAAGATAAGTTGTGTATATATCATAACACAAATGAATTCCCACTTGTAAATTAGGGGATTATTCACCTCCTCAGAAATGCACAAAAACGTGCTTTTGTCCTCCATTTGGGACATATTCAATGGAAATATGACCAATTTGAGTCATAAAAATGACTCAAATTGCTCTCTGTAGGAAGCACGACACGCAGATTGAGATTTTCTAAATCATGTACGCTGGAAAATGTCAAAACAAAAAAATTTGAATTAGCACACATATCTGTAGGTATTCAACATTTGTGAAAGTCTGTGCAAAGTCAACATGAGTAATTGCTGTTTTTGTGGAAAAGGAGCTGGAAAGTAGATTTACTGACCAATTTTATCCGTTACATCAGAGGCCAGTATGAAGTACTGTCAGCAAAGCACTTTCTAAAATATTTCAACAGCTGTGTTGGGACTTTTTCGTGTTATTGTCTGTTAATAATTAAAATTTTTGTTACATGATAGGCTGTTTCCCCAATAGTTTGATCATGATATCCAAGCCATCTTGCTTGAAGCAAATGTGAGACCGATGTGTATTCTCGCACAGCAACTGAGAGCCTGTGGAGTTACGACCAAAAAGCTCAGTTCTCTCTTTCTTTCTCACTTATTCCAAGAGTCTGGCAGATGTTTGACCCCAGGAGAAAGGAGTGAGACGGACTCTGCCCAATCTCCAGAGACGCTCAGAGAGAAATACTCTGAGCCCTGCCCTCCTCTGCAAGGCGTTATAGCCAATGTGGTTAGTGAACCAAGAGCTCAAAGAAGCAGCACTGACAGCTCGGTCTGGGTGGAGTCTGTCCTGTCACTTACAACACAGCTTTGTCATATCACAATACCGATGGTTAGCAGCAGAACTGCTCAGTGTTATATAAAATGGAGAAAAACAAGTGCAATAGAGTTCTGTTGACATTTGTTTTTACAGCTTTACTGTGTGAAATTCATACTTGGGGTAGGGTTCAAGTCATGTTGTAGAGTTTCAGGATATGGCAACTTAATATAATATTTTAAGATTCAACCATCGGAAACCTGGTTGATGACTAATCTGAATATTGTCTATAGTTGTTATGGCCCTGTTCAAATATCATTTTTAAGTTTATCACACTTTATCACTGAGCCGAATGACACAAATCATGTGTAAGCCAACAGAGGAACAGGCAGTCCTAAAGGTTACTAGTATTTGGCAGCAAAAGGAGAACTTACACTAGATTGCAAAGTATGCAGAAAGAAATCAAAACTAGAAGTGGTCAGTTACATTTATCCATTCTTACTGAATCTAGAATTTAGAATCATAAAACTGAAACTAAAGCGTTACTGTCAGAAGGACTGTAATTGCACACTAATTCCTCTGTATTACCTCCACATAAGCAGGTGAAAATAAGAAAAAAAATGATCATGGGAACTGTCACCACAATTTATGACACAGCAAGTCACCATCTTTCCAGTGACTCACCGCAGAAAAGTCTGCCTCAGTGAGCCCCTTGTGTCATTCAAGATATTCAGCTGTTTGTAATGGTATTTTCACATCAGGAAGTTAACAATAACGGCTCTGAGTGTGGAAGATCCTCTCACAGATGGGCTATTATTTTGGCTGACTAGAATGACTGTGGTAGGTTAGTAAAATATGCTAAAGCAAATAAGACTTCTCTAATGGAAGCTGCTATTTGGTTTGGAAATAGATAAATATCCCAACTTCTGCATGGCTCTGTTGGATTTTAAAATGAGGATGTTTCTCAGTTCCTCATTCCCTCTGGAAAACCCAACTGCCTTATTTCTTTCTCTCCAAATTTGCATAATTTCCCATTCATTTTCTCAAAGGACCATATTATGTTTCAACATGCACAAGCAAATTTTCACAGAAAGGTCTTCACACCAGGAGGTTACGTTTTGTGATAATATAGGCCTATAATGTACATTGCAAGACATGATATGTAGGCTACATAACTTTGTTTCCATACATATAATTCGTCATTTGTAGCCTAGGCTACTCTATTTATGAGTTTCTCGTCAGTAGCCTACTTAAATTCAAAGTGGTCAAAATTGTCATGAACTCGTAGCTGGAGGTTGTAATTGTAGTTTGGCATCATTATGAATTGAGTTAAAAATCGAAGACAGCAAACTGACATTTATTCGCATAGAGCGGACTTGTCAATATTCTTAATTACAGTGCTTGACGGTGCTCTGTGTTATTCTATGGGAGTGGCCCCTATTCCTGCTCTCTGATTTAAAAACTCAAGCATAGTTTATTCATCTAGCCGCGGTCGAAAGCGAGAACATTACAGCAAATGTAGCAAAATCTCACAAGTTCCAAATTCTAAATCTCCCTCTGCGCAATTTCTCTTCAATAAACCAAGTCAGAAATGAATATACGCAGAAATACGTTGTTTAACGAACTATAATCTATATATCACAGGACTACATACGATTTTTAAACAAACATATCTTACCAAACATATCAGATGCTCTTGAGGACCGTAATCCCGCTGCTGTAGAAGTAATTGTTGAAGTCTGTAGGATGTGAGTGTGTTCACCCCTCAGAGAGGAAGTTAATGGCTTAACGGCATATTTGAGGAAGTTTACCGAAGTAAATGTGGCTATGACAATGTTTAAGAGGGCGTAACAGTCTGTCTACACTGCAAGCAAGCGCGCTCCCACTTTAACCGTGAGCTGTCAGCTCTGTTGATAGCTTCGTTCTGGTTTTGTCGCGTCGTCTTGTTAGTTTGCAGTGTAGAACATATGCATCACAGGGAAATCCCGGACCATCACAACCGCACACTCAAGATGAAACTAGGCTACCTGAACTAAGGAGGAGCCGTGAAAATATCGACTTGAATCATACACAGTCGTGGGCTTATCCTTTTCCACCAAAATTACTGCTAGAAATGTGAACCTTTAAATGAATCATTTACCCAAAACTGGGCCCGTATCGTTGCAAATTCGCTATAGCATTCTTCTTGGGGCAGAACAAAAATAGAAGTTTTGAATAATGTTAAGGCTACTCTCTTCCATCCTTACGAAAATTAATAACCACATTTTTACTACAAATACAATGGTTAAACTACAGTTAGTATAGTAAACCCATGGTTAATTTGTGGTTACCATGGTTTAATTATAGTAACCATGGTTTTGTGGTTTTATTTATGGTACAACCATGGTTAATTTTCGTAAGGGATACTATGAAAGTGGATGGGAATGTGGCTGTGATGCAATAAAAAACACTTTGACTTTGAGTTGTGTATGTAACTTTGATTTGGTAGTAATTGTATGGTGCACTGCTATAAATGTCAAATTGTTTGCTACATAAAAAAAATTAAAGATATGCATGAGTAGGCTAATAATGTCCATTTTTATTTGAATAAAACTACCCTTTTATCATTTATATGAATTCTCATGCAAAAAGGCTTTCAGTCTTTATTTTTTGTATCCCACCCATAGATAGATAGATAGATATCAGTATTGGGTTAAATTTAGGTATCAAAATTTTAACACATAAAGGTTATGTTCTGGTAAACAAGTACTGGGCTAAATTTATGTATCTCATTTTTAACACATCAAAGGTTATGTTCTCGTAAACAGACAGGAAAACTGGGAGGGGTTTCTTCAGTTTTAGCTGCATGGCTTGAGCATCATGCCACTAGATGGCCGTGTCTTTCTGCTTTTTGAGAACAAACCTCAAACCCTGACAATTTATATCCCAAGAAACTATTTGCTTTACTATTAGACAACCTCCAAACGCAACACCAACCGGATAACACCAAGAGGTTTTGGATATCTCAGAAAAAAGGACTTTGAAACCATGTAGTGAACTTCGAAAATTAATTTATAAATCCGGGACATACTTCGGTGTCATACATTTGGAAAACAACTCTTTTTCATTTTGGACGTTTTGTTCGAAGCGCGCATTAACACCAGTGATGGACAAATATTTTTGACAATATTATTGACATGGGCGGGTTATTACGTAGACTATGAAGGGGAGACGTGGAGAATGAATCTCGAACATCTTTGAAGTATCGTTTAAACTTGTTGGACATTAAAATGACAACATTTTTGCACCTGGGTTAAAACAACATCCCGCTGATAAGAATAACATCCTACAGCTATCGGTTGCCTAATGGATTTTAATCTCAGTCAGATCAAAAGAAACTTTTACATCTGATTTGTCACGAGCGACTCGAGCAGTTTGCAGCCTTCGGATTTTGACAGGTAATCTTATATTTTCAAATCAATAGCATGATGAATGTGAGGCTACATGTGTATTTGCATCATCACGGCAACAGTTAGGCTACTTTTGCTTATGTGCTTTCGTATGCTATCTGATATGAGCCAAGTGGCAAAATAGCTTACACAAAGGCGGAACTTGAGCGTGCCACCAGAAGAGGCATTTTGGCGCTTTTTTATAGTAAGATTAATTTGATCATCCGGCATCTGATTAAGTTTGCCAAATATTAGAAATTTATCAAAACGAATGTGACATGCCACGCGTCAGTGTGCAGCTACGTTTGGAGGGTTTTTCATGTAGCTACACTTCAACTCTACCCATGCGTTAACACATCCCTTTAAACAAACAATTTTTGTGTTTATGATACTTGTACTTTTTATTTTTCTAATTATTAATACGTAATACAGCAGTATCTTTTTCATTTTCACTAGTGACTTTTCATTAGACATTTGTTCATATTCCAATAGTGTCTATTAAAAGTATTGCTGATTTTTCCAGTTTACTAGTTTAGTATTAGTATGTATTCCTTAGTTATTTGTAACCATTCAAATAAGCACTAGTGTCTGTTTTAGTTTTACTGGCTTTTATTGAGTAGACAGTAGTAGTCCTAACTATTTAGTACATTTTTAATCTTAGGCCTACTAGTTGGATTTGTAATTCAGCTGTAAAGCAGCCATTCTAACTAAAACTAAAACAACTGTAACTAGTGCAATAAGAAATTTTACTAGTAATACCCTGGGACATCCATAAATAGATACTATATAAGTAGGCCTACTAGTAGCGGAACCGGCATAGTTACTAATGAAACTGAAAAAGATACTATTTGCTTTTGGATCACTTGCTAACAATTAAAAACAAATACCAGAAACCTAAAAATAGATGTGACAGTAATAAAAGTTAAAACGATTATCTGTCATACTCAACCATGTGTTTATGTCATAACAGTATATGTGAGTGAATGTTTCATTATTTCACAATGCCAGATTAGTATTTTTTTAAATGCTCTCTCTCGCTCTCTTTCTCTCTGTTTTAAGTTTAGCATGGATCTATTGAGATTTTCCAGACACTGTATGTACATTGCATGGCTTGGCTTCTTATGGAGGTGTGCAGCGGATCAGCCCAGCCTGACAGACCACCTGCAGTCTGCCAATGGACTATCCGGTAGGAAATCATAATTTAGTTGAATCACTCTGTGTTATTTCCCATGTATTTATGTGTCTGTATAGTGTGCATTTTATGTGTTACATAATCCCAGTGGAACAGTGTTTGCTGTTGAGAGAAATGTCCCACTCTGAGAAATGTCCCACTCTTATGTGTGCTGCTAGATAAGATAAAGCGCTTCCCTTGTTTAGTCCTCATGGGTGATGACAAACCAGTCTTTCACAATCCATATGCTGCACTTACATGTGCAGGCCAAAAATTAAAAGTGTTAAAAGAATAATGTGTCAGGATGCTGGAATTAAAGGAACAGTTCACCCAAAAATAAAAAATAATAATCGCTGAAAGTGTAGTCAACCTTAAAGGAACACTCCACTATTATCCAACTGCCCAAGAGTTAAACAGTTGAGTTTTACCGTTCTCGAATCCATTCAGCCAATCTCCGGGTCTGGCGGTAGCACTTTTAGCTGCAGCTTAGCATAGATCATTGAATCTGATTAGACCGTTAGCATCTCGCTCAAAAATGACCAAAGAGTTTCAACATTTTTCCTATTTAAAACTTGACTCTTCTGTAGTTACATCGTGTACTAAGACTGACAGAAAACGAAAAGTTGCGATTTTCTAGGCCGATATTTCTAGGAACTATACTCTCATTCCGGCGTAATAATCAAGGAACTTTGCTGCCGTACCATGGGTGCAGCAGGCGCAATGATATTACGCAGCGTCTCTCACAAAAATCTCCATGGTTGCAAGGCACGCTCCTGTGCGAGCAGCGCTACATAATATCATTAGAGTATATGGAATGAGAGTATAGTTCCTAGCAATATCGGCCTAGAAAATCGCAACTCTTCATTTTCCGTCAGTCTTAGTACACGTAACTACAGAAGAGTCAAGTTTTAAATAGGAAAACGCACTAGCACACACATTTTCAGTTTACAAGATGTTAATTAATGGACTGGAGTGTTGTGGATTATTGAGATTTTTGTATCAACTGTTTGGACTCTCATTTTGACGGCACCCATTCACTGCAGATGATCCTTTGGTGAACAAGTGATGTAATTCTAAATTTCTCCAAATCTGTTCCAGAGAAGAAACACACTCATCTTGGATGGTTAGAGGGTGAGTTTCAGCAAATTTTCATTTTTCCTTCAAGGAGAATGAAGTATTAGATGCAGGAGGTTTACTTTAGCTAATGCACAGAGCGACATAAATGCCTCCCATGAGGCAGACTGCTGGAGTATGTCACCCTCGCATGTTTTGTTGTCCATCAAAGTGTCCTCTTGTGCTTTGACACTAATGTTCAGTTTCCACTTAACAGACTGATTCTTGTCCAGTCTTGCACCTTCACCAGTAGGCAGGTTGTAGTCTACTCAAAACTCTTGAAAGAATAAAACGTACAGTAGACCTGGTGAAAAGATTGGAAAAAGAACCACTCTTATATATTAAACAGCGGCATTGGCAATCTTGCTAGTATACTCGTACAAACTTCAAATCCTTTTTAGCCTCATAGCTCAGAAAAGATGAATAAACCTTTAAGGTCAGTTTTCAATGGTCAGTTAAGTGGGTTTTTCATGGTCTTGACTTTGGGAATCACTCAAATCTTCCAGAAGGGTTCTGTCTGTTCCTTTTTCTGATAGACACTTCACAAGCGTGACCAATGGACTGAAGAGTTACTGACGTTTTCTGTTACTATTTCTGTTGTTCTAGTTATTAGTTTATTGTAAGTCACTTAAATAAATATTGTAATCAAGCTGCCTTTAAAGTGCTTTCAGAGGTCATTATCTATTTTCCCAGGCCCTCTGCCTCACTGGGGTTAATTCTAAACGGGTATCTCTTCCGTCTTTGAGGTGGATCTCTTTGCATGCATCTGGAAAAGGCTCTAAATTACGTGTATTACATCCAGGGCTGTGTTGACTTTATCCAACTGTTTCAGAAAAGGACTTAGCATCTCAGCTCCTAGTGGAATGCATTCCCCAGAACATTTCTCCTTTTATAGGAAATGGTGGAAATAATTAGATTTTCAGTGTTATCTCCCTTTGGAGTTGAGAGCTGCAAAGTTGGACCACTGTGGAGATTGTTTTATTGGAATGAAAAATGACACATTACATTTGATATTCCGGATTCAATACAAGCTCAATCTGAGCATTTGAGCATAATGAAGATTACCACAAAAATGATTTCCACCCAAGTCTTTCTTGTTTTCTGAAATTGAGGTGTTTTGAAGGATTTAAAAGCAGAAATGTGAAGCATTAAAGTTTTCTGTTAAAACATCTGTATTATTTGAGCTGTAAAGCTGTTTAAATCATTTTCTTTCCATCACTTTAGGGTTTAGCTGTTGTGTTATCATGGCAACGACTTGTAAAATTTCATATAATGTAACTTTAAACAGAAAAAGTTAATAAGCCATTTTCACACTAAAATCTTGTTAATTCACCTATTATTTATGTCTTGTGGCTGTACGTATAAAAAAACTGAGCATCTTTTAAAATTGGCCTCATTTCCATTGTGAGATGAATTTTTGAGGGGTTTTTTTAAAGCAATGTATGTTTGAGTCAAAATTTATTTTTGTGGTAATCAACATTGTCGATTGATCTTGACTTGTATCGAACTCAAATTACTACATTAAATAGAAAAACAATGTTAACCATAATACTTTCAGCATTACCACACAGTTAGTAGTATTTGATCCACTGCTATGTATAGCCTAAGTATTCAAACCTATTGTGTAAATTATCCGTCTGATCTTGACGTGTTTGTGACCTCATGCAGCTGGGCCATAGGACAATATTGAAGGGTCTTTTTACAACAGCTCTGTAAATCCTCAAGGCTCCACAAAATCTGACGGTCCTCTCAGATCTTTTTAAAGGTCCCCGCCATCCAGTGAAGCAGACCAAACCTCCCTCCATTTTTTTTCCCTCTCCTCTCCTGATCCTAGGCCTCTCCATTTCCCTCATTCTCCTACCAAGTAATGCTCTAGCCAGAGATATAGGAAAAGAAATGGCGGAAATTGATTGTCTTAAATGAGACATTCATTGCCTCTAGGATTTTATCACATTCTAACAGAAGCTTGCTTCAATGTGTCCTAGCCGTTCAAGGGGCAGTTCACCCAAAAATTCACCTCATAATTTATGCCAGTCATGTCATTCCACATCCATATGGCTTTCAATATAAATGAGTAAAACTCAATAAAACCAAAAAATAGCAACAAGATGCATTTATTTAAAACTGAATGTATTCAGTCTTTGTTATCGTTGTGGCTTTATGAATTACTAGAGCTACAACTGAAAAGATCCAACTAACCTTTAGTAAAAAACTCCAGAATTTAGAATTTTCTGGCTTTCCATAGTCCAATGCACTTTGTACACTGATGCTTAATGTCATTGACTGAGCATTTGTGTTTGTTTAGAAGCTAGCAGGCTGTTATAGTGTTTGCCTTTGAGACAAAAATAGTTTCTGGATTTGCTCGAGTTTGTAAGTTTCATGACAACATAGATTAAAAATAAAGTTTTGCAACATCTGCAAGTAGCCAGGCTTGTGTCTTAAAATTGACCCAGATTAAGCTACAGGAAATACTTTGCAACTGCACCTTCTGTGATCCACAGAAGAGTTTGGTGATGACAGAAATGATAACACAACTTTATGGGGAGTGAACTGAATCTGGCTGTATGTCAGATGATATCTTAAGTGAATCAGGTGGAGGGAATGCATACAGGGAATTCAAGGATAATATGTGAGGAAATTCCTGAGATCCTCTACTTTGTTGTTTCTTCTTATGCATATCTGATGCCTCTTTCTCAATTAAAATCAATGGCAAAATCAGTCTGTCTTGCTTCTTAAATTGGTAAATCTGAGCCATTAACTTCAGTTCAGTTTAGTTAGCAAGCTAAACTGGATGTGGTGTCAACATTTGCAAACGGTTTTCTCCGAGTCATTATGTTTCTTAACATGTATGTGTGATGACAAGTGCTTTTTGAAGACTTGTGGTTGTGGCATGTTTGTTTAGTGGTTTTGCTCAGACACTGTTGTGTTTCACCTTCTGTGAATTGGGGACAAAAATAGCTGTGCAGATCGTATGGCCTTAAAAGTTACTTTTATCAAAATGGATCAGCCGGAAAGAACACCATTTAATCATGGACTTGTAATACAGGCATTTTTAATTGTATCCACTCTTAGCTGTAAAATGTCAGATGAGCCCATTTAAAAAAAAAAAAAAAGAAGCTTGGAATGGTTGATTTCTTAAGTTAATACCTGCTCCATAATCAAGTCTTTTAATTCCGTGAGACAAAGGTTAACTCCAGGACATCCAGTCTTGCACACTGCCATATAACAGCAATATCTACAATACCTCAGCAGCTGTGCTGTGTCTCCATCTATAAATAGTTTAAAAGTCACTTTATGGCTCTTACGTGGATGAGTTACCAACCGTATTTGAGCGTCACCCTCAAATTGAACTCTCCTGTTACAATGGGCTCAAACATTGGACCCTTACAAAGGCACCGCTGTTGGCTCAGTTTTCAGCTGTACATCATCACTAAGTGATCAGTTCCTTATCCTTGCTTAGTTTCCAAACTCTACAGACAAGTACAGTTGGCGTTTTTGCTGGTGAAATGACAGATAGCTTTTTTAATGAGTCTGAATTTGATTTAAACATCACCCATGGATGATGCATGAATTTCGCTGAGGGGACTAAATGAAAGTCATTTTCATTTCAAGGTCATTTGGGTCTGAATAGGCCCTTTGTGCTCTTGAAGAAGGCTTTTAACTTGGCTTTTTGTGCAGTTATAATAGATACAGTAAGACACTCCAGATTTTTTATTTTTTTTCCAGTAATTGTATGTGCTTAAGAAGTACGTTTGCCCAGAATGATTGTAATGAGTTAGTGCATATTAGCTGTGTTGCAAAACACAGTTAACTGTCTACAATTCATGTCATTTGTAGTTAACATCTTATTAAACTAGCAGTGTAATACTTCAGTGTAATACTTGTTCTATCTATGTTTCTGCAAAGAAATATCCACCAATCAATAATAAGTACGTGCCGTTCAGTTTGGTTGTTCACAATACTTCATGGGATTGTAGTTATTTCCCTCATTAAAGCCATTAAGTACACAGCCTTGTAACTTTGTCTTTTTGTTTGATTGTTTTTTTTTTTAAATGCCAAGTTCTGTCATGAAACACAGGCTGATGGGTCGTTGACGCAAACCGATGATATTCACAGCGTTAAACTACTTGGCACAAGCTGATTGGTTCATGTTGCATACGCAGCCAATGAGCATGCTGCTTTACATGTAAATGGCTGGGTAGCATTCGCTAGAGCAGCTCACAGAACGCTTTCAAAGTTCCTCTGTAACCCTCCACCTCCCCAGCTCCACCTGTATAGATCTGCTACAGGTTATTTTTTTATGGGTTTTGTGCAGCAGCAGTATGCCTTACACCATGTCTACACCAGACTCGAGTGGCACAGCACAATAAAATACTATAGAGCTCATTATAATCAGTGATGCTGTCTACAATCCCCAACAGTAAACTGCTGCTTCATTGTATTTATGACGTACTGACACAAAGTTCAAATGATCTGCAACGGTTGCTTTGTTCCAGTGTAGACAGGCTTTAGCCGTTGCGTCACGGCGCGACACGACAATACTTTAATACTGTTAAATACTCACAGCACTGTATCGGTGTATATTTTGGCATTAGCAAATTCCTTTACTTGCTTTGCTGCAGCAGCAGCAGCAATAATCTACAACAACAGCAATAACCAACAGCAGCAGTGTAGCAGATCTATTCCGCCAACACCAAATATGTTAACATTGTCATATCCTTTACCATGCTAAAATCTTCCAAGAGTTGAGAGAAATATTTTTTTTTTGCTTCACATCAGAGTTTGCAATGTCGTGATTCATCTCATAGATGGTTGGATTGGTTCGCACGTTATAGTGTTTTAACTTTGACTATACTATGTATTCTGAATGCCTTTTTCCAAAATGCCTGTGGGAAAAAATAACAAGGCCGCCAAGGCTGAAAAATATAAGCGTATTTGTTGTAATAAGTGTATTTCTCTTAACTTGTCTGCCATCATGAATGTATTTTTCACTAAGCTTCGCATATTGGTATTGCATTCTCTGAATACATGCAATGCTGCCATAGATTTTGGCCAATATATTGGATGGCAGTTAATATGGCTACCTTGTGGTTAACTGTTAACTTAAGTTGCTTAAAATGATCCCTCTGTTAGCTTACTAGGTTTTGTAACATAACAAATTGTGTAGTTCAAGTGGACTTGACTTATATATTGTTTTTTTTTCTCTCTTCAGAACTGTGTGGTATCGATGAGCTGCTTTGCCATGACGAAAACGCTCTGCTAAGTTTCGAGGCCATCCGCAGCATTCACAAAGACATGGACGATGATGCAGACGGCAGCGTGGACGTGACAGAGACGGATGGGGTGAGGGCTGCATCATTTGTGTGTGGTTTTGTGGTCTGCTGTGTTGAGAGGTTGACGTTGCAGCATAGTGCACTGTGCCCAATGTACAAACAAGTGCTTGCTTGAAAGGACACAGTGGCTTTTGGCTTGCTTACTAGAGACATAGATCTCTGTAAAGCTACTTTGAAATAGGCTATGTATTGTCAAAAGTGCTTTACAAATACTTGACAGTACGACAGTGCAGCACAGTGAAGTACAAAATACTGGCTTGCAGTGTACAGCTGTACTGGTTGTACAAATTGTACTCATTGTATATTTGGTAATGTTTTTCTTTTTTAATATTTTTACTTAACTCATAGTAGTTATAGTCATAGTAGTTTGTGATAGGTGGGTGGAATTGTCTGTTTAAAGCAAATGATCTTTGAGCTTTCCTGTAGCTCAAATAGTAGAGCATGGCGCTAGCAACGCCAAGATCATGGGTTCGATTCCCAGGGAAAGCAAGAGCTGATAAAATGTAAAAACTGTAACTTGAATGCAATGTAAGTCGCTTTGGATAAAAGCGTCTGCTAAATGCATAAATGTAAATGTAAATGATCTTTGGAAAGTGTGGCTTGATTGGACTCAATTTAGATGAGTGATTCCTGTCACTACTTTTCAAACACTTTTGTACAATATGTTTTTTTTTATATAAATATATATATATATATAATATTTTTTACAATAATCATGCAACCTAATTATCACATATACAAACCTTTTTTTTTTTGGGAAAAATAAATTCAAAATCCATTTTTGGATCTGCTTGTCATCATCCGTTTGATGGGCATGACAATTTTGCATGCAAACAAAAATAATTTGCCATGATTATGGGTTATGAACATAGGCTATAAAAAGCACTCTGTATTCTCTTTGAATCACCCAAAGCGATTCCTTTTTCATGAGAATGTCACATCTGAGCACTCTGAGTAAACAGTATTGCTGCTGACCGACAGCAGCCTGCCCAAGGCCATAGACAGTCCTGTGAGTGTAAACTTTAACACAGTCAGAGCTGATCTGAGGGATCGTGAGGCGACTGGACCCAGTGAAACTGTCAGCGTTTACATAATGTAGGTTGTCTGAGGCTCTACAGTAGAACTACTGGCTCACAGCAACCCAAGACAAACATTACAAGTTAATCAACTGTTTGCTGTGGCTTTACCTCTCTTGCCAAATGTTGAATTATGCAAATACACAGTGCTGTAAAAAGAAATTTCTTCTAGAAGCACAAACAATCAAAACCAGACTAGTAGACTAACATGACTGTTTTATTGCTAAGATCTGGGTGCTGGATTTTTCTCCTTGCGTTTGAAAATTGTTATGCCTATTTATTTTTGCACTACTTAATAAAAATGTTTATATAGTTGCATTCACATTTTTTTTTTTTTACCAATTGCATGTGACCCTATCAGAACAAACTGTGACCCATTTTTGGGTCGCAACCCATCAGATGAGAACCACCACATCATAGAATGCTAACTTCCAGTCTTTGTTTCCTCAAACAGTTTCTAAGGGAAGACTTGAAGTACCATGACCCTAAAGCAAAACACAACAGCTTCCATAGAGCAGATATGCTGATCACAGTGGAGGACATGTGGAATACCTGGAAGGCCTCTGAAGGTTTGCACACATCTCATCAGGCTAATTATTTCAGTGAAAAGCATTTAACCATTTAGGGTCATTTCAAAATCATCCCAGATAATCCACATTATAAACCCACACCACCTTACCTGCATACAGAAGTGAAAGCATTATGTTTGTGGAACTGAAAGCATTAAAGCTTCCATCATTTGTTCAATACATCTTTCATGGCAATATTCTCAGTGTCCTCTTGCACCCTAAACCACTAGCGGTGCTTACGATTTTTTTTGTCTATAGTGTATAGCTGGACAGTGGAGGAAGCTGAAGATTGGCTCATCAACTGTGTGGAGTTACCTCAGTATGTTGATTCCTTCAGGAAGAATGACATTAGTGGAAAAGCTCTGCCCAGGTAAGGTAGCTTACAGTTAGCATCCCCACAGTTAGTTTTTCAGCTTTTGGACTGAAGTGAATTCAGTGATTAAGATGGTTCCATCCACAGACTTGCAGTGAAAAATGCCACCCTGCTTCTGTCCGTGCTGAAGATACCAGACCGCAGTCATGCACAGAAACTACAGCTGAAGGCTCTGGACACAGTGCTTTTTGGATCTCCACGTGAGTAGCATATATTTGTGGTCATATATTATACTGTATATGTTGTCTCATGACTTGTGATGTGAATTTGAGATGTTTAAATAGTGTCTCTGATTTAAACTCAAGTAGCAAAAGTAGGCAAGATTAGGTAATATTGATTCATTTGAAACTGTCCACTTGAATGAAAAAAAGTCTAGTTCATTGGCAAGAGTTGGTCATTTTGATTCATTTCCGTGAATCAGTTCAAACTGTCCATTTAAATGAATCGATTCAGATTTTTTGGCAGTAGTTGTTAATTTTGAGTCATTTCCATGAATGAGTTTGATCACCTTCCATTTAAATTAACCTTTTCTGATTCATTGGCAGGTGTTGGTAAGTTTGATTCATTTCTGTGAATCCTTTTGAAAATTTGAATCCTCCATTTGAATCAATCATTTCTGATTCAAGGGTGAGATTTTGCAAGATCCATTTCTGTGAATCAGTTTAAATTAATTAATTTTGATTCATCTGCAAGTTTTTGAAAGATCACTTCATTTCTTGAATTCATTCTTATTCGTTGACAAGAATTGGTATTTAATTCATTTCTGTGAATCATTTTAAACTGTCCATTTGAATTAATTCTGATTTATTGGCAAGAGTTGGTAAGATCGATACATTATTGTGAATCAGTTAAAACTGTCCATTTGAATTAATCAGTTTGTTGGCAGGAGTTGATAAGTTTAATTCATTTGAACTGTCCATTAATCATGTTAGAGTTGCATCATTACACAAATATTAATAGAAGAATCAATATTTTTGTTGTAATAGTGTGACTGAAATGCTGTATAGACTGATTGGCTTCCAGAAGTAGAATAATCCATTTAATAATACCCAGTTATTTGCTTTATCTTTCTACTGAATTATTGGAACCATTTTCTTAATTTTCCTTCCTGTTTTAGAGGTTTTAGAAAAACACTAGCTCAAGGGAAATCAAGGGAAGGTTTAGTCTGTTTTCTTTTCTCATGAGCAAATATCTTCTGCATCTGAAAATAGCCAGGCTTATTGGAGTATAAGAGCCAGACAGAAGAGGTATGTCCCGTTAATGTCAACCGTGACACCCAAGTACAGCTGGTGAAACAGAGAAGTGAGGGATGATGGGACAGATGTTATCAATAAATAGGTGAGAGACCTGGAAAAGTCGAGTGCATTCATATGATTGACAGTTCATGTGAATGTCTTTACCTAGAACATCAGCCAGAGTCAAACCTGTTAAAGATGTTGGTGGTACGAAAAGTGCTTTTGTAACGCATTAGACACAACATCTTAAAGGGATAGTTCACCCAAAAATGAAAATTCTGTCATTAATTACTCACCATCATGTCGTTTCAAACCTGCAAGATCTTCGTTCATCTTCGGAACACAAATTAAGATATTTTTGGTGAAATCCGAGAGCTTTCTGTCCCTGCATAGACAGCAACATAAATGACACAATTCAAGGCCCAGAAAGGTAGTAAGGACATCGTTAAAATAATCCATGTAAAATCTGTGGTTTAATCGTAATTTTATGAAGCTACGAGAATACTTTTTGTTTGCAAAGAAAACTAAAATAACTTTATTCAACAATTTCTTCTTTTCCCTGTCAGTCTTTGACGCACATTCACAATAGTACCAAACATTTTATAGTATGAGAAATTTAAAAAAATCTAGTGCTGGGCAATGATTAATCGCGATAAATCGCAAAGTTTTTGGTTTATATAATATGTGTGAGTGTGTACTGTGTATATTTATTATGTATATATATATTATATAAAGACACACACGTACAGTATACTGTATATTTTGAAATTATTTACATGTACAGGTGCATCTCAATAAATTAGAATGTTGTGGAAAAGTTCATTTATTTCAGTAATTCAACTCATATTGTGAAACTCGTGTATTAAATAAATTCAATGCACACAGACTGAAGTAGTTTCAGTCTTTGGTTCGTTTAATTGTGATGATTTAAGGTCACATTTAACAACCCCCAAATCTCAACAAATTAGAATACTTCATAAGACCAATAAAAAATAACATTTTTAGTGAATTGTTGGCCTTCTGGAAAGTATGCTCATTTACTGTATATGTACTTAATACTTGGTAGGGGCTCCCTTTGCTTTAATTACTGCCTCAATTCAGAGTGGCTTGGAGGTGATCAGTTTGTGGCACTGCTGAGGTGGTATTGAAGCCCAGGTTGCTTTGATAGCGGCCTTCAGGTCATCTGCATTGTTGGGTCTGGTGTCTCTCATCTTCCTCTTGACAATACCCCATAGATTCTCTATGGGGTTCAGGTCAGGCGAGTTTGCTGACCAATCAAGCACAGTAACACTATGGTCATTGAACCAGCTTTTGGTACCTTTGGCAGTGTGGGCAGGTGCCAAGTCCTGCTGGAAAATGAAATCAGCATCTCCATAAAGCTTGTCAGCAGAAGGAAGCACGAAGTGCTCTAAAATTTCCTGGTAGATGGCTGCGTTGACTGTGGACTTCAGAAAACACAGTGGACCAACACCAGCAGATGACATGGCAGCCCAAATCATCACTGACTGTGGAAACTTCACACTGGACTTCAAACAACATGGATTCTGTGCCTCTCCACTCTTCCTCCAGACTCTGGGACCTTGATTTCCAAATGAAATGCAAAATTTACTTTCATCTGAAAAGAGGACTTTGGACCACTGAGCAACAGTCCAGTTCTTTTTCTCCACAGCCCAGGTAAGATGCTTCTGACGTTGTCTCTGGTTCAGAAGTGGCTTGGTAGCCCTTTTACTGAAGACGTCTGAGCATGGTGACTCTTGATGCACTGACTCCAGCTTCAGTCCACTCCTTGTGAAGCTCTCGCAAGTGTTTGAATCAGCTTTGCTTGACAGTATTCTCAAGCTTGCAGTCATCCCTGTTGCTTGTGCACCTTTTCCTACCCAAATTCTTCCTTCCAGTCAACTTTGCATTTAATATGCTTTGATACAGCACTCTGTAAACAGCCACACCTTTCAGTAATGACCCTCTGTGACTTACCCTCTTTGTGGAGGGCGTCAATGTTCATCTTCTGGATCATTGCCAAGTCAGCAGTCTTCTCCATTATTGTGGTTTCAAAGAACAAGAGATACCCGGAATTTATACTGTAGGGATGGTCATTAATTGAAACTCAAATGTAAATATTCTAGTATTTTGAGATACTGATTTTTGACTTTCATGAGCTGTAAGCTCTAATCATCAAAATTAAAGCAAAAAAACTTTTGAAAGTTTCAATTTTTGAAATAACTTACAAAAAAAAAAGAACTTTTCATGACATTCTAATTTATTGAGATGCACCTGTATATATTTATATTCATATAATTTATATTGTATATATAAATATATTTAATATATAAACATAACATTTTCTTAAATATATACATGCATGTGTGTGTACGTGTGTGTGTGTATATATATATATATATATATATATATATATATATATATATATATATATATAATAAATATACACAATACACACACATATATTATGTACACAAAATTATATTATGTAATATAATGGAAGCTAAATATTTTCCAAATATTTTAGAAATATTTATATTAGTGATTCTTCACATTTCAAATTGGTCTTAGTCTTTATGCAAGAAACTATAAAGATAACTTAAAAATTTTAGAATGAGGGTCCCAAGAATGAGTATGATCGTATTGGGTGGGCCGTGACATCTAAAAGATTAAACACTTGCACTGAGTGATTGCTAGGTGGTAGTTTACTAGTCCTAAGTCTAGCTCGCTGTTTGAAATAAAATGATATATATTTTTTTTAATTCAGTTTTTCATTCTTTTGTGATGGTTAAAAATGTTTTAAAATTTGTTGTAGCCTTGTGTTTTTTTGTAAAGTCAAACTAATTGAAGGAATTTGATGTAATCACTTTATATACTGTATAAATATACCAATGCGTCTGTGAATCCCTCCCAGTTCCAGACTCCGTCCAGAGCCTCTTAATAATCTCAGCTATGGCAGTTATTTGCCTCTCTGTTTATACTGTCCACGGTTGAAGGTTCCTCACTATTCCAGACGATCTTACTATAGTGTCTCATGGTGTTGTATCACTAATGGAAAATCGGCCTAGTGTTTGTTTACAAATTTTAGCTTTAGCACTTACACATGAAGAAATGAGGACGCTCTGCCATCCAAAATCCCTAGACCTGGTCAAAGATTATGTATGCAAACAAAACACTCATTTATATACATTCACAGAGTTCTTTTATCAAACACTACTAGTGAAAAGACGGAAGTCCAAGACAGAAGTTGATAATGTGCCGGCCTCAGTAGCCCCACAGGAGATTTAACCTGAGCCCAAATCAAGCCGGTTAGGATGGGTGAGCGTCAAGGTTGAAAGATTCAACACCGTCCACTCACAAATACTTTGGCACCGCTACATGTCCCGTCACCTGCCATTTTCCTGGGCAGGATGTGAGCAGCGGAATCGCAGATGGAAATAGCTCTTGCTAATCCAGTCATCCAAATCTTCCCATTACGCAGCTGATGCCGCCACCGTTGTGGGGAACACCTCTCTGGAGTTATTTATTGCCGTCATTTCTGCATGCAAAATAGATTAAGACAGATGTGATAGAGAACTCCTGATGTGTATATACGTCCTGCATGGTTAGATCCTAGCTGGGAGCTTCTGGGAAGTAGATTGCTACTTGTTTGTATTACTGTTCTTCTTGCTAAAAGCGGTATGTGCATGTGTTTTATATCTCAATGTTGTGCAACAGCCACATATGTTACGCTGGAGTTGTAGAGACAGGAAGACAATCAGCCTGAGCAGACCCTAATTTAATGTATTACTCCTGCCAAAAAATCCTGGGCGCTTTTCCATATACCTTCTTCATACTCTTGGGCTTGTGATTTTGTTAGTTCATAGAAAGTCAAGGCAGTCCACTATTGCATATCCTGGTAAAGTCTGTTTTAAAAAGAATATTCTGGTTTTATTTGTCATGTTTAACTGCATTTTTGGTTGACATGATGAAAGCATCCTCAACCCATTAGTCAAATACTTTAACTGTTATATTTTGGTATGAAAAACAACTTTGGAAATGGACGTTAACTGAAGATAGCAGACATAAGCATTGGAAAGAAAACGCTAATTTGCTTCGGCCATGTCAGGGTCAGCTGGGGTCACGAATGGAATGTGTGTTGAAAAAGAGTCATAATTCCCACAAGACATCACTGTCTTTAGAGCATGTGATACACTAATGCACACAGCACTGTGTACATTCATTCACACACTACTGTCACTTATTTAAAGAAATTAATACCTTTATTCAGCAAGAATGCATTAAAATGATCAAATGTGACAAGAGTGAAGACATTTGCAATGTTACAAAGAATTTCTGTTGGTAACACTTTATTTCGATAGTCCACTTTAGACATTCTACTAACAGTAAGTAACTTTGCAACTACATGTCAACTAGCAGTCATTAGAGTATTAGTAGACTGTCTGCTTAATATCTTCTAACACTTTATTTTGATGGGTCCACAACATACAACATACTCACTATAAGAAACTTTGCAAGCATATGTCAACTTATTCTACTAACCCTAAACCTACCCTAACAGTCTACCCTGAGAGTTAGTAGATATGTAGTTGCAAATTAATGAGAATTAGTTGACATGTAGTTACAAAGTTACTTATAGTTAGTAGAATGTCTAAAGTGGACTATCAAAATAAAGTGTAACTTTTCTGTTTTTCCAAATTAATTTCTATTTATCATCAAAAAATACCCCAAAAAATATTAAGCAACTCAACTGTTTTTAGCATTGATAGTTATAAGAAATATTTCTTGAGCACATCATCATATTAGTATGATTTCTGAAAGATCATGTGGCACTGAAGACTGGAGTAATGATGCTGAAAATTCAGCTTTGCCTCCACAGGAATAAATCACATTTTAAAATATATTCACTAAGAAAACGATTTTTACTAACTATTTTTAAATTGTAATAATATTTCACAATTTTACTTTATTGTGTAATAAATGAGGCCTTAATGAGCATAAGGGACTTCTTTCAAAAACTTTACAAAATCTTACCAACCCCAGACTTTTGAACTGAATACAGAAAATGCGAAAGACACAGATTGTAAAAAAAAAAAACACTGCCAATATAATATGATGTCCATTGTTAATAGGTGCTTTCATTTTACAGAGAAGAGCAACATCAACATTCAGCTGAACCTCTCTTGTGTTTTACGTAAAAAATAAAGTTTGGAACAACATGATATTGAGCAAATGATGACAGAATTGTAAGGTGGACAATCAACTTTATTGTTACTCAAGTGTTGTTGTTTTTTGTTTTGTTTTTTTTGCCCTTTTTGGCAGTGAGCAAACACAGTCACTTGAAGGATTTGATGCTGGTGGTGTCTATCGTGATTGGAGTGGGGGGCTGCTGGTTTGCCTACATCCAGAACCGGAATTCTAGGGACCACGTTGGCAAGATGATGAAGGACCTCGAAGGGCTTCAGAGTGCTGAGCAGAGCCTGCTGGACCTGCAGCAGAAGTAAGCACTCAGTTTGTCCCTCAGTTTGTATAATAAATGAACAGGAAACAGGCTTACAGCAAAAAACAGCTAATCGGCCGGAAAGACTTTAAAGTGGACCTGTGAGGCTCATATTTCATGACAGTTGAAAAAAAAAAATCATCTTATTGAGGCAGAACAACTTTTCTAGATGTAAGGAGGAACGTCTGTTTGTAAGTTAGCGATGAATTCCTGTTGGTTGAATTTGAAGAACTGTATTGTAAACAGTCTTTCACAGATGGTTACATCATATCTTAACATCTTAAAAAAACAAGATTTAACTGGTCATGACATCACAGAATTGCTAAGTGATTTTGTCAGTCTCATGTTAACACGTTAGGGTGATTAATTGCATATTTTAAATGTTTATTCACAGTAAAGCCTGTTGTAGTTACCGTAAACACTTCCACTGCACTGTGAGGGATGAATATGAATATGTCTGTGGTAATCAACAGCTCGCCACAGCTAAGTTTGAAAATAACCTTGAAAATACCTTTATTTTTGTTACTCATTGAAAGTACATTTAGTCTGGTTTCTGAATTAGGAGCAGCTATACTTAGTATCGTCAAATGTTTATTTTTATTTGAAATGTTAGTCAGTTCCAGACATTTTGATGAAATATTAGGACAAAGAGGCTTTAAGAACGTGAAATGATCTACTATTTTAGTGTTTTTGTTCAGTTAGGAACATGGCATCACACTTGGCTTACAGCACAGTAGGCTATGTCACTCTTCTAATAGCATGATTCATCAGAGAATTATATTACATTAGTAAACAACAGCCTTCCGTTACACTAATGAACACTAATGCATATTGCTTCATACTTCATTATTTTAGTTTACTTTATTACACAGCTCTCTGGAATACTTGATTCTGATTTGTCACAGCATTGTCCTTTCAGACATTTTTGTATAACCAAAACTGTATGTATTGGTTGTTTTCCATGGCAGCTAGTCTTAATTAGATAAATAAAGTTCTAATATTGAACTAATATTAACTCATTAATGCAAGGATGCATTAAATTAGTCAAAAGTGAAAGTAAAAGAATATATAATGTCACAGAAGATTTGAATTTCAAATAAATGCTGTTTATTAAAGTTCTTACTCATCAAAGAAACCTGAAAAAAATGTCACCGATTCCACAAAAATATTAAGCAGCACAACAGTTTTTAACATTGATAATCATAAGAAATGCAGCAAATCAGCCTATTGGAATCATTTCTGAAGGATTAAGTGACACTAAAGACTGAAATAATGAATGTTGAAAATTCAACTTTGCATCACATGAATAAAGTATATATTTTTAAAAAATTTAAAGTTATTTTAATAATGATATTAATAAGTAATAATATTTCAATGTTACTACAATGTTACTGTTTTTACTGTATTTTTGAGCAAATAAATGCAGGAGACTTCTTTCAAAAACACATAAAACTGTATATATTTGTCATTTTCAATGGCAGCCAGTCTTAATTAGATAAATAATTCCTAAAAAGCTCATGTTTTATTGAAACGTTAATGTTTACAAGACAGAAACTACTATGAATATACACTTATTAGGTCTAAAGTGACTTGAAACAAATATACGCTAATGTTTTATTTAAAGACAAAAAGAGGAATTGGTCTATGTGGTGGAAGTGTTTTCATTTCCTACTATCTTTGTCTGTTCAGGTCAAAAGACTCTTGCAGGGTGATGCAAGCATCCCTCAAAAGTCCTTAAATGGCAAAAGGACGGGCAGTGCTGTGCTGAATCCGGCTCGGAGTGTTTCAGACAATTGCACTATCATGCTGCACTCTCAGTTCAGCTGGCGCCCACTGCGCTGAGGCAGAACAGAGAACATGTCTCTGTCTTTTTTCAGAGGTCAGAGGTCCCGGAGAAACTCATGATTCAAACATCCTTTCTTTACGGTGCATTAATTTAAAGCAGTGGCCTTATAAGGAGAAGGATGCAGTTTGGTGATCTATATTAGTTTGTTCAAGGAAAAGAGGAATGTTTGTTGAGTGTGATGTGATTAAGTCACAGTGTAGGTATGGCCAGTGTTACAGAGCAGCACATGGATCTAAGTGCATGGCATTTCTGTCATATCCTTCACACTAAATCCCATTTGGAACAGAGATCAGGACACCTTGTTTCCACTTTGATCTGCACTACGTCCGTGCTGTGTGATGCAACTGGCATTTCTGTGGCAAAAGGCTTTCATATTTTACATTTCATATTTCACATATCTGTCTGTCTCTCTGTATATACACCTATCTGTCTGTCTGTCTGTCTGTCTGTCTGTCTACTGTATATGTCTATGTATTTGTCTATCTGTCGTCTGCCTATCTATCTGTCTGTCGGTCTGTCTGTCTTTTGGTCTGTCTGTTGGTCGGTCTGTCTGTCTGTCTGTCTGTCTGTGTCTGTCTTTCGGTCTGTCTGTTGGTCGGTCTGTTTGTCTGTCTGTCTGTCTGTCTGTTGGTCGGTCGGTCGGTCTGTCTGTCTATTTGTCTGTCTGTCTGTTTGTCTATTTGTCTGTCTGTCTGTCTATTTGTCTGTCTGTCTGTCTGTATGTCTGTCTGTCTGTATGTCTGTCTGTCTGTTGGTCAGTCGGTCTGTCTGTGTCTGTCTTTCGGTCTGTCTGTTGGTCGGTATGTCTGTCTGTATGTCTGTTGGTCGGTTGGTCTGTCTGTCTGTTTGTCTGTCTGTCTGTTTGTCTATTTGTCTGTCTGTGTGTGTGTGTGTGTGTGTGTGTGTGTGTGTGTCTGTCTGTCTGTCTGTCTGTCTGTGTCTGTCTGTCTGTCTGTCTGTCTGTCTGTCTGTCTTCGGTCTGTCTGTCGGTCTGTCTGTCGGTCTGTTGGTCGGTCTGTCTGTTTGTCTATTTGTCTGTGTTTGTCTGTCTGTGTCTGTCTGTTTGTTTGTCTGTCTGTCTGTCTGTCTGTCTGTCTTCGGTCTGTCTGTCTTTCGGTCTGTCTGTCGGTCGGTCTGTTGGTCGGTCTGTCTATTTGTCTGTCTGTCTTTCGCTCTGTCTGTCTGTCGGTCTGTCTGTTGGTCGGTCTGTCTGTTTGTCTATCGGTCTGTCTCTTTGTCTATTGGTCTGTCTGTCTGTCTGTCTAGCTGTCAAGTTTTTTTCCCTTATGAACTTTTCTACTTGTTCTCTCTGCTGTTCATTTCCTTCCTTTTCATTTATCTTCTGCTCCCCTCCAAGTTATGAGTATTACACTCTGCCTTGGCCGCTGTCATATCAATGACAGTTTGATTTATACCTCACTTCCTGTTTGAACTGGGACTACGTCAGCAGGAGAGAAGGCTACCCTGTACAGTCCTCTCCACTTTTATGCCCCCCCCCCCCCCACCCTCTTTCTCTTTCGTTCTCATTTCTTTGACTAATAAAGGAGAAAAATGCATCAACTGAAATCCAAGGAAATATTACACTGTGATAATATCACATATATGCCAAACAAAGCTGATTGCAATTATTTTAAATTGAATCAAAGACTTGTCAACCAAGTGCATCATTAAGCCACATTAATAACAAAATTTAGCCATCCATGTCCTGGAAACTCTAAATGGTCTTCCAGTGTATAGCTGAGAGGTGGGATTTCCCTGTAAATCTGTAAGGACGTTTTACCACAGAATTACCACACTGTACAAGCCACATCTTGTTCAGTTGTCATGAGAAGGAAGAGGTGTGGTAGTGCAGATCCACTTCCCTTTTTATTTCTACTCATTTCTGTAGCGTGCCACCTACTGGTGACTGAGGGAAACTACATTAACTGGTTGGTTAAGTAACAAGTCTATGGTGGTTCAGTTTGAGATTGATAATGTGTTTATGTTTAGGCTGCAGATTGCGCAGGAAGAACATCACACGGTGGCGGAGGAGAAGGTCAACCTGGAGCGGGAGATGCGAAGCGAGATTGTTGCAGCCAAGCAGGAGGCACAAAGACTAAGAGAACTGCGTGAGGGTACCGAGAACGAGTTGAGCAGACAGAAATATGCAGAGCAGGAGCTGGAACAGGTATCACAAGGCTTTATTAAGAGGATGTACAACTTGCGAGAAGGATTTTTTTTTTTTACTTTAATCAAAATGAAACCTTGCCAAGGGCAACAACTTTGCCACAGTCATTTATTTCAAATTTGCAAATTAGGCATTGCCTCATTAAATATGTACAATTCTTCACAAAAAAAAAATTATATACTGTAGTCCAGTAAAAATACAATGCCAAAATTCATTTAAATGCATAGCATTTATAAAAACATAAGATAAAAAATAAATAAATTGTAAAACGATCTATTATTTGAATGCAAAATATTGCAAAAAGTTTAATAGTTATATAAAAGTTATCATTTATATGTGTAGTACCTCCCCTTAAATTTATTTTGTTGAAAAGAGGGTACTTTTTTCTATCAGTCTTCCAAACTCTAGTAAAATAAAAGCATGTTTATACCAAAACACATGCCTCTTTTCACCATTCGCTTATTAGCAACATGTTTGGATATCCTCACAGACTCTCACAGATTGACCTTACAGGTGTCCCATCACCATGGGAACAGCTGAAGTGGCACAGAAGAGGTTTTACACAATTCCCTCCTCAAAACATTGAAACACAGTCAATATTTATGAGCTTGTGTGTTTGTTTTAGGTGCGAATGGCTCTGAAGAAGGCTGAAAGGGAGCTGGAGTTGAGGAGCGGCTGGTCTCCTCCTGAAGCTCTGCAGAAATGGCTGCAGCTCACACACGAGGTGGAAGTACAGTACTACAACATTAAGAAACAGCAAGCGGAAAGACAGCTCATAGTGGCTAAAGAAGGAGTAAGATGTTCAAATACTCAGAGATTACAAGCTTTAACTGAATATTAAATATATTTATCTACTAGTTGAACATCCATTAATTATGAAGTTATGACCACCATAACAGGCAGAAAAAATCAAGAAGAAGAGAGGAACTCTCTTTGGGACGTTCCACGTGGCCCACAGCTCTTCACTGGATGACGTTGATCACAAAATCCTCACAGCCAAGTGAGTCACCAGAGATAAAGACTCATTTTAACTTGCACAGCTAAAAATAAAGGTTCCAGAAGGAGGGCTTTTTAAAATAACTATTTTTAAGAACTTTTTAATAATCTGAAGAACCTTTTGGATTGGAAAGGTTTCATGGATGTTCTTCATGGAACCATAGTTAAGAGTGTAGTAGAGCAACCAGACCAAACCTCACCTCTCTTTCTCTCTCACTTCTGCAGACAAGCTCTGGGAGAAGTGACCGCTGCTCTGAGAGAAAAGCTTCATCGATGGCAGCAAATTGAGATTCTGACAGGGTTTAATATTGTCAATAACCCTGGCATGTCGTCTCTGGCCTCTGCCCTCAACCTGGACCCTGCTTTCTTGGGCATCCGCCCCATTGTACCCCAACACCTACTGCTATCCGATGACCTAGACGACATGGACGAGGACATACTTTCCCCAGGAACCCTGCAATGTGAGTTTATCACACACACTTTTTTTAATAGTGCTGAATCTGATCATATTTATCTTTGTCATGATATAAAGCTTCTCAGCTGTCTATAACCATATTAAAATGATCCAGTGACCAGTTGTCTAACCCTAATACATGGCGATTACGCTTTCCGTTGAGCTTTGCCTTTTCGTGGTGTGATATCATTGGCTAATGTCCGCAGATGCCGCCTGGCAGATGGATCGGCGAGTGAGCGACCTTTGGCCTGTGGCTTCCGAGAGCCAATCCCTGTGGAAACCAATCCCTCCTGGTCGGCAGCACCCCCTTTATTCTTTCAGCTAATGCTAACACAAAGCAAACCCTTCTATGTCACTCCCACTGCGCATTTAAGACCTAGATGGAAATTGTGTATCCAGCTCTTAAACAGACACCTTTAATCCTTTGTTAAACTTTTAAAGTGCAGATGTGGAATCAGTGCTGCTGTTTATATTCATCTCAGTGAATATAAGAGCTTTACCAGCTCTATTGCGATCCTTATTGTAGATGTTACGAATTAGAAGCCACTGATTCCATGTCTGCACTGATGGCAACCTAATTTTCCAAAATAGGTGCGGTCACAGTTACTGTCATTTGGCAAAGTTTTGCTGCGAAATCCATTCATTACAACAGGGATCCACACGATCAGGGGTTTTTTGCTTTGCAGATTTTGCAACAATTGGTCGTGTGAAATTGCCACACAAAAAGTTGCTTGGTTTAAAAGTGACTTCTGTGTGAGGTGTGTTTGATACATCTCTACAGTATTTAACATAGACCAGTGGTCGGCAACCAGTGGCACACAGAGGGATAATCACTGGCACGCAAGCAATAGGGAAAACTGCATACTCTCGTACATTTTGAGGTAATCATTCCTCATAGACAGCCTGTTAGGAGTTATAAATACTATTAAAGTGTGAGAATTAGCTTGCGCTAGTCTACAGATGCACGTGACTCCGGCAAATCACGCGTGCGACCGCTGTGCATACAAGGCACTTCAGATCAATGCCTCAGTGGTCTAACAGTGCTAGTCAATTTCAAAATAATTGAGATGTCCAATCAAATCAAAGTAGGCATTGCTGAGAAAAATGATGTAGTTGTTCAGTATCGATTAATAAAAGTCGCAGGGCAGCATTGACAAGTTTCTGAGCTCCTGAATGTTTCTGTGTTTGCGCCGCGCAATCTACGATCTCTGTGTGCGTCAATTAAAGCATGCACAGTTGACATGTCACATACACATACAGTGGTGTTCAGTAGAATCACACTGCAAATATGTTATTCAAAGTCTAATTTAAACATTAAAATATATTTTTTTTAAATGTTAAGTTTTAAAAAATTATGAAAAAATGCTTCAGAAACTATTTGCATGATAATCAAATATAGATTTTTATCTGAACATTTAAAAATGCTTATGTACTCTATAAATACAGCATGCATTTAAAAAGTGGGGTGGGGGGATTTATTGGCACAGTGGTTAACCAGAAAAATTAAAAATGGCACTTCATGTCCATAAGGTTGCTGACCCCTGACTTTTTTGCCCGCGAAATTCAGCCAAAATGTTACTAGTGTGACCACACTGTATATTGAAGATGTGCTGCAAAACATGGCTCTATAGCTAGCGCAGATGCTAGCTAAATCAATGCTTTCTTTTTATTATATCTATGGGCTTTTCATACTGAAATAGTTAACCCTGGGTTATATATTATTTTTGTTCTGTGTTGCTGGGTTTCTAGGTTGTGATTCACAACATGTGTCTTTAGCACAGCAACTAGGCTAACCCAGAGTTAAAATCAAGTTGTCAACCCTCTTTTCACAATTTAGGGGGTAAAACTTTGTTAAACCCTGGCAAAAAGTGGTTAAAAAATGTTAACCCAGCGTTAAGCAGTGTGCAAAGCCCATATTCTGAATGGACGATTACAAAATTCTGTGCGTAAATGTTTTTGTACATTGATTTTGTATATACTGTTAAACTTTTATAATTTGTTGTCGCAAACTGACAATGGGTTTCATTCACTAACTGTGCATGCATGTATGCAAATTTGTACATGACATCTGTGTACAAACGTTTTAACAAACAAACCATGGTTCATCAGTAACTTAATTCTAAATGTAGGAACAACTGAAACCAAACATACGCAAAAAATCACACTCTTGGTGTCCTTATTATGGTTTAATCTATTTCAACGTGAAAACCTCGGGCACGCAGTTGCTCATTTAGAATTCTCTAAATTTTATTAGATTATAACAATGTTCAGAACTTCATGTGTTGTGAATTAGGTGATCATTTTTAGTGAAAAGTTCTCATGTGCATGTAAATATGCATAATCCACACAATTATTGGTGAATGAGACCCAGTGTCCTAGTTAGCCGTGCTAATTTCACATCTTTCGTATCACTCCATAGTTTTCTGACATAAAATAATTTCACTCAAATCAATATTTCATGTCCATTTATTCATTTATTAGTTTAGTAGCCGTGTAATAAGTGCATAATGTACAGTCATCATCCATCTTAAAAGTTTCATACAGCTAACCAAGAGCTGCATCACTGTATTATTTTCGTGCAGGCTGAAAAACCACATGTCTGTCATCGTGCAGTTTTTGTGGACACTTATCCTCTTCACTCTGCAGTCTTGCAATGCTTTTACACTTTTGTGTGTTCATTTCCTGTGCCACATCATCAGCTCTGTTTCCTCCCTAGCTCTGTTTTCCTTCATTAACCACAGTTAATGTGCTTTTATCACTATATCACACACTCCTCCCAGATGTAACTTCCAAAATGTGTGTTCATCCCTTGCAACAAAGGCAGGCGTGAAACATTACCTACATGTGATAAAAGTATGTAAAATTAATTAAAGGGATAGTTCACCCAAAAAATTTTAATTATATAATATATTACTCACCCTCATGCCTTTCCAAACCCGTAAGACAACACAAATTAAGATATTTTTGATACATTCCTAGAGCTCTCTGACCCTCCCATAGACAGCAATGTAATTACCATGATCAAGGTCCAGAAACGTAGCAAGGAGATCGGTAAAATAATCCATGTGACATTGGCGGTTCAACCGTAATGTTATAAAGCTATGAGAATACTTTTTATGCACAAAGAAAGCAAAAATAATTACTTTATTCAATAATTCTCCTCCGCGTCACCCTATGGCGCCATTTTGGAGAGTATCCACTGAATGTAAACAACCTATACAACGTATGTGCGCGGATACGCTGTTTACGCTTTGATCTGAACGTAAACAACGTATGTGATACTCTCCAAAATGGCGCTACAGGGTGACACAATAAAGTCATTAATTTTGTTTTCTTTGCGCACAAAAAGTATTCTCGTAGCTTTATAACATTACGGTTGAACCACTGATGTCACATGGATTATTATAACAACCTCCTTGCTACGTTTCTGAGCCTTGATCGTGTAAGGATCCTTGCGGTCTATGGTCAGAGAGCTCTCGGAATGCATCAAAAATATCTTCATTTGTATTCCGAAGATGAATGAAGGTCTTACAGGTTTGGAACAATATGAGGGTGAGTAATTAATGACAGAATTTTCATTTTTGGCTGAACTATCCCTTTAAAGCATGATTAGTTAATCTAGTCATGAGTCATTTCTGTTGTAAAGTTTTAGCTAAGCAAAATCAAAATGTAACAGATACACAGCCCTCTGTTTTGGACGACCTATAACACTATATGAGACAGAATCTTGATTAGATTATCTGAATGCCTTGAATATCCGCTCACTAATACAGACAAACATCTGTGTGTGTGCCTCTCCTCAGCTCCCAGCCTGATGTCCCTTCGGTCACGACACGGAGACCCTATGCTGAACCTGAGCTCTCAGAGGTTGGTAGAGGCTGGTGAGAGTGAGGTCGGGCCCCTGCGGCCTCCCGGTCACCCATATGTGCGGCAGGCTCGCAGCCACTCAATCGGCCACGTGGAGTTTCTCCCTGTGCCGTCGCTGTCTTCCTCTCTGTCTCATCCCTCCACCGTGTCTACTTCACTCCTGTCTTCCTCCTCCGGCTCTCGTTTTGCTGCGCTGCAGTACCGCTCCTCATACTTCACCTCTATGGAGGCGGTTTCAGGTCTGCCGCCAACAGGGTTCACTGCTTCACGCAGTGAACAGAGAACTGAAAGCATTGGGTACCTCACACACTGTTTGCTGTGCACACACACAGCATGTGTGTAGGCCGTCCATAACTTCCCTGTTATTGTTAAATACTGAACTATTCTATGCTAAACAATTCTATGGTTTCCATTCTATGGTTTCACCTTTTTAGTTCATTTCCATTTAACTATTTAAATGTAAACACAGTGAGAAACCGAATTAATCCAGCATGAAAAAGTCAACATGAAATCAAAATTGACTCCATTTACTTTCTTTACAATCATTCCTGGTCTTATTGTGCTTAATTTTTCATTGGACATTACTCTAGTGGGAAAAAGAAGGTCTTCGTAATTTTGAACTTAAATTTAAACTTGTTCCATCCAAGGTTAACTAAAACTAAAACCCAAAACCAGTTTGGTACTCGAAAATAAAATAAACATGAATGAATGAATGAAAACTAAAAATAACTAAAAAGGAAATAAAAAGTAACAAAACTGTGTCAAAATAGAAATATTTCAAAAACAATAAGTAATAAAACAACAAAAAAATAAAATTAAACATCAAAATTAAAATAAGAACAGAAAATACAAAAAATATTGAAAAAAATATTTCAAAAACAATAACTAATAAAATAACAAAACAATAAAATTCAAATAAAAACAGAAAATACAAAAACAAAAAATAATTCAAAAATACTATAATAGTGTCTCAGTGATACTAAAATAGCACTGGTTCTGAAAAAGAAAAAAGATTTTTTTATATACAGATAGGGAACATATTTTTTTCTATGTATAACTATTTATAATAATTATAATAATAATAATTATATTTTTAAATCATTTAAATATTTTAAATAATTCTGCAGTTTTTAAATAATTTTGTTTTGGCTTGTTTAAGGTTACTGCTGGAGTTTTTAATTTTGCCAATGCAGCCATAAATAGTAAGATTGTGGGAATAATAGCAAATCATGATAGATGTTAAAAAGTCATCTTGACTTTGACTTCACCATATTCCACTGCAAACTACATTCCCAATGTTTCACTTGGAAAAACATCGCTTTATTGAAGTAAATGGATTGCGAGTGCTGTTTCGTGTTGGCATGAAGTTCAAAAATTGAAACTAACAGACTAAGGGAAAGCAAATGTGTAGATTCTGAAATCCTCTTCTCTCCTTGTCCCGTCATGTAGGGATCTGAACCGATCCGAATCGGATTCCTCTCTCTCAGTGTCTCAGTACGCCGATGCCCAGCGCTGCACCTCAACTCCACTCTACAATAAGCTGTCCAGATCCAATGGTGGTTCCTCCACCGACAGCCCACTGCTGCAGAAAAAGACCTTTGGCATGGAGAAGTGTGCCAGTCTCGGAGAGATCCACTCTCAGCCGTCTAGCCTCACCTCAGTTGGCTCGATGCGCTCTCTCATCTACACCTCCGAGCAGGACGGCCCGTCACTGCCAACAGGAAAGGGTGGCAGCCGAATCTCTCAGATCACAGGCAAGAAGAACCTGGGGGACGAGGACAGCGGCTCCACAGGAGACGACACTGAAGGCTCCAGCACGGGCCGCAAGAAGCACACCTTTACCAAACTCTTCAAGAGACCAAAGAAATAACAGTATAGGGAAATGCCAAACACAAATTGACTAAGACTAGCACAACGGTACTTTTTAACCTTGAAGAGTTTTAGGAAGAACATGTAATTTATGTGGAATTTTTGATTTATATCGTAATTGTGTTGACCAACGGGAACAGAAACAGTCATTTGTTGGGAACAGGTATGATATCACTGTACATTTATTTATTTGCTTCTACAACTAAGGGCACTAGATGGTATTGTCCATTTTTGGTGTGAGAGTTACTTCTGTTTTTATTTGTAGTTAGCGTGAGCTGGAGCTTTCACTCTCAAAACAAACACCAAGCGCATGCAAAGGCTTTCAGCACATACAAATGACTCCACCTACTCTCTATGCTGTTGTTTTACATAGGATTTGCTTGGACTTCTTTCCTTTTCACATGCAGCCCATCAGTGTGTTGCCAGAGGAAACATTTGGCCGTAAATATTACCGTTCACATTCCTCTGCTGAAAACACACCACAGTACGAGTATGCGGGATCTTTGAGGCTGAAAATATCTTGTTACTTGCTTTTGTTATCAAAATCTATTTTAAAATGTTTTAAACTTGTTACGTCCTCACAGAGAAAATAGGTGCCTTTCATTTTAAGCAGTGAACCGCCTATGTGAGTCACAGACAGGATATGTACTGTAGTTCTCGTCTCTGGCTTGTAACTACATGCCTTTAACTTCATTCATGCTTCATGCCACTGACGTCTTTTCATACCCAAGAAATAATAAAATAAGACATTAAAAAGGGGGGGGGGGGTTGCAAATTAAAATTGAGTGCTAACATAAACTGGGGAGTTTCTTTTCTTAATAAAAAACACTGAACTTTACATTTTATTAAAAAATGTGTCATTATTATTAGTTATTTGTTTTCCCATTCAATTTTTTGTTTTCATTTTGGCAGTCTTTGTAAGAAAATTAAATTACTAATTGTATTTTTTATTTGGCAATGTATCATCCCAGTGAAAATCTAAATGAAATTAAATTTGATTTTTAATTTTGGCAAATACTCAACCATTCATACTGTAAGTTTATTCCTGTGATGGCAAAGCACATGATTTTTCAGAAATCACTTTAATGTGCTGATTTGATGCTCAAGAAACATTTTTTACTAGTTAGCAATGTTGAAAAAGTTGTTTCTTAATGTTTTTGTAGAAACTGAAACTTTTATATATATATATATATATATATATATATTCTTAAATTAGCAGAAACTATGTTCCATACAGCACAAGCAGAATGAGGTATAATTTAAGATTTTCTTAAATAAAAAATAATGTTTGATAGTTCTCAGGGCTAAGCAGGTTTATAGGGTAACTTCCTCTGCATTGCATTTTTTGAAAACCTCTTTGCGTCATGGAGCTGTTGATAAATCTGTAAATGTCAACCTTTACAGGAAGTAGCTATTCCATCACTGTTCACAGAAATCCACTGTGAAATATATACCAATGCAGCAGACACCCATATTCAGTCACTGAGTGGATATATAAGCCAAGTTTTGTAATTGTTCATGCAGGCTAAGCTGAACACCACGAATACCAGAGCTTTTTTTTTTTGCCAGTGCACTCTGTACACATTTCTCTGGTGTATTAACATCTCCTGAAGGTTTGTTTTCATCAGCCGCTGTGGAGCAGAACATTAAATGGCTAGGCATGCTCAGAGAAACCATCTAAATCAAGATAGCTCGATGAGTTAGTGTCCACAACAAAGCCCCAACAAGGTCAGGTTTACCATTGTTTATTCGGAGCACTATGGTAACAAACCTGTTTCAGTGCCTCTTCTGTCATAAGGAAGTTTACTATATTCATAGTGTGACAACTGAAATAAGCTGAATCTGCCCATGGTAAACAAACAGCTTCTGCTGAGAACAATTCATGGAACCATTCTGATTTTATTTGCTGGATTTGTGGCATTTCAAAAAGGTTATGAAAAGGGCATGTTTTATACAGCATATTTAAACATTAAGACACTTTACAATACCTCATGTACTGCATTTTATTTTATTCTTGTGAACGGTTACTATTTCAAATCAGTTCTGTTTTGTTAAATAATGTCTCCTCAAGGCATTGACCTGATTTGATTTGTCCTGGCTCGTGAATGAAAAATAGATCATGTTACTAGTTCGGTTACCTTTTAAAACAAGCCTATACACTCTTTGATGAAAAGACTTGTTGAACATGACATCATGACATGGAATGGCATGAAATGGAATCCTTAGGACATCATGAATTCAGCCAAAGGACCAAATGTCTTTTGTGTTTCTTGGTCTCTGGTTTTGGCTTTAGGCCCGGTACTATGTCAAATGAGTAAGAAGCATAAATAAAAAAAATTTATAAATGTCATTTATACAACCATTTAAATGTTCATTTCAGTCCAGCTGGACTGGTGAGGAGGAGTGCACAATTCTCCAAACAGAAGTCCTCAGCAGTACTTGTCCTTGTAGATGTTCCACAGTTCCGACCTCCCAACACTTGGGGCAGTGTTACGCCTCGCTTATGGCCTCCCAGTTCATGGCGGTGAAGTCCGCTTCAGTTAGGTTAACTGTGAAGGGTCCCTCAACTTGCTGAGGCTCCACATGCTGCTCCTGGGAGGTCGTGTTTATGTTGTTAACACGCCAGGAATTGAGGGGACGGATGGATTTCTGGAAGCGCTGAATGCAATAAACGTATGAACATGTCACACATATCTGATGATACAATTCTAAACAATAAAAAATAACTCCGGCACACTATATATTGAATTAAAAATTATCTAAAAATGTACATTAACAAATACATACAGTATCTCACAGAAGTGAGTACACCCCTCACATTTTTATAAATATTTTATTATATCTTTTCATGTGACAACACTGAAGAAATCACACTTTGCTACAATGTAAAGTAGTGAGTGTACAGCTTGTATAACAGTGTAAATTTGCTGTCCCCTCAAAATAACTCCACACACAACCATTAATGTCTAAACTGCTGGCGTGAAAATCCCTGAGTGAAAATGTCCAAATTGGGCCCAAATAGCCATTTTCTCTCCCCGGTGTCATGTGACTCGTTAGTGTTACAAGGTCTCAGGTGTGAATGGGGAGCAGGTGTGTTAAATTTGGTGTTATCGCTCTCACTCTCTCATACTGGTCACTGGAAGTTCAACATGGCACCTCATGGCAAAGAACTCTCTGAGGATCTGAAAAAAAGAATTGTTGCTCTACATAAAGATGGCGTAGGCTATAAGAAGATTGCCAAGACCCTAAAACTGAGCTGCAGCACAGTGGCCAAGACCATACAGCGGTTTAACAGGACAGATTCCACTCAGAACAGGCCTCGCCATGGTCGACCAAAGAAGTTGAGCGCACGTGCTCAGCGTCATATCCAAAGGTTGTGTTTGGGAAATAGACGTATGAGTGCTGCCAGCATTGCTGCAGAGGTTGAAGGGGCGGGGGGGGTCAGCCTGTCAGTGCTCAGACCATACGTCGCACACTGCATCAAATTGGTCTGCATGGCTGTCGTCCCAGAAGGAAGCCTCTTCTAAAGATGCACAAGAAAGCCCGCAAACAGTTTGCTGAAGACAAGCAGACTAAGGACATGGATTACTGGAACCATGTCCTGTGGTCCGATGAGACCAAGATAAACTTATTTGGTTCAGATGGTGTCAAGCGTGTGTGGCGGCAACCAGGTGAGGTGTACAAAGACAAGTGTGTCTTGCCTACAGTCAAGCATGGTGGTGGGAGTGTCATGGTCTGGGGCTGCATGAGTGCTGCTGGCACTGGGGAGCTACAGTTCATTGAGGGAACCATGAATGCCAACATGTACTGTGACATACTGAAGCAGAGCATGATCCCCTCCCTTCGGAGACTGGGCCGCAGGGCAGTATTCCAACATGATAACGACCCCAAACACACCTCCAAGACGACCACTGCCTTGCTAAAGAAGCTGAGGGTAAAGGTGATGGACTGGCCAAGCATGTCTCCAGACCTAAACCCTATTGACCATCTGTGGGGCATCTTCAAACGGAAGGTGGAGGAGCGCAAGGTCTCTAACATCCACCAGCTCCGTGATGTCGTCATGGAGGAGTGGAAGAGGACTCCAGTGGCAACCTGTGAAGCTCTGGTGAACTCCATGCCCAAGAGGGTTAAGGCAGTGCTGGAAAATAATGGTGGCCACACAAAATATTGAAACTTTGGGCCCAATTTGGACATTTTCACTTAGGGGTGTACTCACTTTTGTGGCCAGCGGTTTAGACATTAATGGCTGTGTGTTGAGTTATTTTGAGGGGACAGCAAATTTACACTGTTATACAAGCTGTACACTCACTACTTTACATTGTAGCAAAGTGTGATTTCTTCAGTGTTGTCACATGAAAAGATATAATAAAATATTTACAAAAATGTGAGGGGTGTGCTCACTTCTGTGAGACACTGTATATATATACATAAATATACAAAGTACACATACATATTTTATGTAAACAAAACCTTTAATTTTGTATGCGAATTAATCGCTATTAATCATTTGACAGCACTAATATATATACACACACACACACATATATATATATATATATATATATATATATATGTAAAAGGTAATATTAGCATATGTGTCAAGATTCTTTTGAATGTTTTGATGATTTTAATGTCTTTTATTTTAAGTTTTAAAATTTTATATATTTCTATGATGGCAAAGCTATATTTTCAGCATCATTACTCCAGTCTTCAGTGTCACATGATCCTTCAGAAACCATTCTAAAATGCTGATTTGGTGCTCAAGAAACACTTATTATTTATCAATGTTGAAAACAGTTGTGCTGCTTAATATTTGTGTGAAAACCGTGACACAGGATTTTTTTTTTTTTTTTGATGAATAAAAGGTCAATAGAACAGCATTTATTTGATATAGAAATCTTTTGTAACATTCTAAATGTGATTTTTGAGCAATTTTATGCATTCTGTCTGAATAAAAGTATTCTTTCTTTGAATCTTACTGACCTCAAATGTATAAATAAATATGGTGGTTTTGAAGGGACTTACATCTTTAAGAGTGCCAGACTCTTTACTAACGGCCACTATGGCCCAGATGAGAATCTGCAGACAGCAGAAGGCGCCCATACATACGCCCAACGCTTTGCCCCAGGTTGGGTACACATAGGTGCCATAGCGCAGGGGCGTACGGTACATCTCGATGAAGATGTAGGTCAGGATGAACTGTATAGAGAAAACAATCTCTTAGCATTCTGAATATAAAGACTGAGGCCTCATTCTGTGAATGGGTCTATCACGGTCAGTGAGATACAGTGTCTCAGCAACTAAATTATTCATTACACTGGACACAGGACAGACATGGTGTTTGATTCCACTCTGCAATAAAGCCAAGTTTCTGACAGTACTGTAGTATGATTCTGCTCAAACCCTTATAAATGAGTATTTCCATATAACATTTACAATTATATAACTGTTCCTCTTAAACAGAAACCTCATGCATCACTGCATACTAAAACATGAGGGTGATTCCAATAAACCAAACCAAAAACAGGACACCCACCGTTAGCAGGAAGGGGGTGAAAACCACCCAGCAGGCTTTAAAGTACAATAGCAGTTTTGTGCACCAGGGAGGACAGCGACAGATCATGTCCACAATGTCCTGACAGAACTGGTTCACCCCTGCAATTACATCAGCATATGCAAATATAATATCACAGAGTGCAGATAAGAGTTCACATAAAAAGAATTGCAGCTGTGATAGAGAAGCTGTTATTTAGCAGACACTTTAAATTAACCAAACCACTGAATGTGATATTACTATAAGGAAACATTTAAAGCGATAAACTAGTTTGTTTTTTATGTGCCATTAAAGGCAGGTTTATGATTGGGGCAAAAAAAAGGTCTTAAAGGAATAGTTCATCCAAAAATGAAAATTTGCTGAAAATTTACTCACTCTCAGGCCATCCTAGATATGTTTTTTTTTTTTTTTTATAGGAACAGATTTAAAGAAATTAAACATTACATCACTTGCTCACCAATGGATCCTGAAAGGGTGCCATCAAAATGAGAGTCCAAACAGCTGACAAAAACATTACAATAATCCACAAGCAACCTTGTGAAGTCTTGTGAAGTGAAAGGATGCGTTTTTAAAAAACAAATCCATCATTAAGGCATTTTAACTTCAAACCGTTGCTACTGGCCAAAATACGAGTCTATAATTTTCACAATTCATCCAGTAAAAAATTCCATCCTCTGTTGTCTACTCACTTGAAAATACACAGACATTTGTTTAGAACTGTTTTCGCTTGTAATCTGTGCTTGATCTGTGTGTATTTCTCTCCTGATTCAGACGAGTTGGTTTTTTAACTTACAAAAAAAGCCAGTTTATCACTTTACAAGGTGTTAATTGATGGAGTACTGTGGATTATTGTGATGTTTTCATCAGCTGTTTGGACTCTCATTCTGACGGCACCCATTCACTGCAGAGGATCCATTGGTGATCAAGTGATGCAATGCTTAATTTCTCCAAATCTGTTCTAATAAACTAACAAATTTATCCCCAGTGGCCCAAGATGTAGGCGAGTAAATTTTCAGCAAATTTAATTTTAGCATTAACTATTTATTTAATATTCATGGTGTGAAAATTTGATTGAGCAGAAATGTGTGTAGACTTTGACAAAAATATGTCATCCACCTAAAATAAATAAATCATTATTTAATGTAACTCAGAAAACAAAGCAGAATATCTTATAAAGTGCCTCTGAAAAAACTGAATCTCATCTGTTCCTCATCAGAAGCCCTACCAATATCAGCCCATCACCCAGGATGAAATGAAAGTAAGTGTACCATAAAAGAATGAGATGCCAATACACATGAAGAGAGTAATGATGATGAGACCAAAGCTTGTGCTGAAGGAGTCTATGAGCGTGAACCAGTATATCCCACCCTGTGATGGAAAAAACACAAAACAAAATGTATATGTATATGACAACAAAAAGAGTTATAGTGTTAAAAGAATCACTAATGGACAATATGAAAATGGACAAGTCGATGAATGATTATATTAAACATTACAGATACAATACTAAACTCTGGACATCTGTACATGTGTATTTATAAAAATGTCAACTACTAAACCCTAGTATCGGTCAGTTTGTTGCTCTTACATCAGTGATGAGCAGCAGGCCCAAGAGATAGAAGGAGAAACAGAGCAGCGCCAGGAACAGCGTCTTGTGCTTCAGATTGGATCTGAGCTGAGGAAACTCATCCAGCACAGCTGTACAGATCCCCTCCATGTTACCAAACTGCAGGATAGAGAGAGAGAACTTCACAATAGCAAGAATTAAACAAAGGACTAACCTGTCAGGAGTGTACAAATATGTCATATGTTTCCTTGACATGTATATCAACAAAATTAAACAGATCCTCGGTTTGCTGTTAGGGCAACACGAGGACTGCTGTGTGCCATCATCTGTTTGCTCTCACATTCTCATTTATGCATTTGGCAGACATTTTATTCTTTCAGTATATTCAAGCTATAATTTACCAGTATGTGTGCATCCTGGGAATTGATTCCGTGACCTTAATGATGGTAGTGCCATGCAAACCATATACAGTGCTGCTTGAAAGTTTGTGAACCCTTTAGAATTTCTATGTTTCTGCATAAATATGACCCAAAACATCATAAGATTTTCATATAAGTCCTGAAAGCAGACAAAGAGAACCGAATCAAACAGTGAGAGAAAAATATTTTCTTTGTCATTCGTTGCAAAAGTATGCAAATCTTTGCTTTCAGTATCTGGTAGGACCCCCTTTTGGTAAAGTTTCTTGTAAATGCTGATCAGTCCTGCAGAATAACATGTAGGTTTTAGCCCATTCCTTAGTGCAGAACCACTTAAACTGTGATGTTGGTGGGTTTCCTCCTATGAACTGCGTGCTTAAGTCCTTCCACAACATTTTAATTGAATTAAGGTCTGGACTTTGACTCAGCCATTCCAAAACATTAACTTTGTTCTTCTTTAACCATTCTTTGGTAGAATGACTTGTGTGCTTGGGGTTGTTGTCTTGCTGCATGAGCCACATTCTCTTGAGACTCTGTTCTTAAACAGATGTCCTGATGTTTTCCTTTAGAATTTGCTGGTATAATTTAGAATTCATTGTTCCATCAATGATGGCAGGCTGTCCTGGCCAAGATGCAGCAAAACAGGACCAAGCCATGATACTAGCACCACCATGTTTCACAGATGGGATAAGATTCTTAAGGAGTGTGTTCTTTCCTCCAAACATAATAGCGTCTCATTTAAACCAATAAGTTCTATTTTGGTTTCATCCACCCATTAAACCTTTCTCCAATAGTCCTCTGGCTTGTCCACATGATCTTTAGCAAGCAATTTTTTTTTGGAGAACAGTGGCTTTCTTCTTGTAATTCTGCCATGCACACCATGGTTCCTCAGTGTTCTCCTGATGGTGGACTCACGAACATTAACATTAGCCAATGTGAGAAAGGCCTTTAGTTCCTTAGAAGTTACCTTCGGAACTTTTGCAACCTCGCAGACTATTACACGTTCTGCTTTGCAGTGATCTTTGTTGGTCGACCACTTCTCGGGAAGGTAACAGTGGTCTTGAATTTCCTCCATTTGTACACAATCTGTCTGACTGGATTTGTGGAGTCCAAACTCTTTAGAGATGGTTTTGTAACTTTTTCTAGCCTGATGAGCAACATCAACTCTTTTTCCGAGGTCCTCAGTAATCTCCTTTGTTTGTGAAATGATTCACTTCCACAAACATGATCAGACTTTGATAGATCCCTGTTTTGAATAAAACAGGTCACGTACTGACATTTGATAGTCATTGTACTGACTGAAAACACCTCTGCACAGATGGACTCTAATTTCAAACTTTCCAGCAGCACTGTATGATATATTTACAGGTGAAACTTATGTATCTATATATTTACATATAAACTTACTATAATAATACCATAATATATATAGGGACAATTTTGATTTCACATCGACTGATATTTTGTCAACAAATGGGTAGAAACTGAAATTTGAGACACAGAGAGACAAACAGGGATTTCAGGTGATGACAGAGGAAAACCACTGTGCACTCATGCACATTTACTGAAATAAGTGTTGTAGCTCAGTGACGGGCTGTGCAGTAAGAGAGGATGTACATGTGTTATTTCACACATCTCTTGACAAATCTACTTCCTGACCTCAAAGTTTTATACAATCAAGTATCTAAACTGAAAACACTGAAACCTGATCATTTGGATTCATATTATACACAGTTACCACACTTTTAAATTAATTCATTGCTGTGACTTTTCTTATAATCTTTCCAGTCATTCAATACGGATTTTTCATATTATATTTCATTTTTTAGAAATAAATGGGCAGAAGGTTTATATATCAGGTACCAGTCTTTTGAATTCAACTGAAATACTGTGAATTCAAATGATTATTTTTGTGTGTACACAAGTGAACAACTGTACACACTGCAATTCAAAAGTCTGGGGTCAGTAAGATTTTTTTAAGAAATCAACACTTTTATTCAGAAATGTTGCATTAGATTAATCAAAAGTGACAGCAAAGACATTAATAATGTTACAAAAAATGTAAAAAAAAATTAAATAAAAATCTAAATGTTTATTTAAATTTTAAAATGTTTTTATATTGTAATAATATTTCACAATCTTACTATTTTACTGTAAAACAAATAAATGCAGCCTTGGCGAGCTTAAGAGACTTCTTTAAAAAAAAATCCTACCAACCCCAAACCTTTGAACTGTACGGTGCATGGTATGACGTTAGCAATAAGTCTGCTACATGAAAAACTGTCAAACTCGAGAAAACTTAAATGTACTGGAGGGTCTTACCAGTGTGTCCACTCCCAGCATAAAGAGCATGAGAAAAAACAGAATGGACCAAAACACTGATCCAGGGAGAAGAGCCAAGGCTTCTGGGTAGGCAACAAATGCCAGACCAGGACCTAATACAATCGCAAAATTACAAATTATGCACTGGCTTTGGAACTGCAAGGATGTGAAAACATTTTAATTACAGAGCTATACGGGATGTCAGAAGATAGAGAAGTAACATGACAGGCTAAACAGGATGTACCTGAGTCTGCCACCTGACCCACAGGCACGCCCTTCCTCCAAGCCATATGACCCAGGATAGAGAAAATGGCAAAGCCTGCAAAAAAGCTAGTCCCGCAGTTCCCTATGGTGATGATTATAGTATCCCTGCGAGATGAGAAATCATTTTGAGACTTTGAAGTAATGTTAAGGGGAAAACTAAGTGTTTTTCCACAGTAAAAAGCCTCACCTGATGACATTATTGTCAAATTTATTGTAAGACGCCATTGACAGGAGACCACCAACCCCAATACCCAAAGAATAGAAGATCTGCGACGCAGCATCATTCCAAACCTAAAATGACAATACAATACAATACAGAACTGAAGGGAATGGAAAACTGTAGCTTTTATTTAAAAAATTGGTGTTGTTTAGGAAATGGTACCTGTGCATTAGCCAAATGGGCCCAGTTTGGAGTGAGGTAGAAGGTGACACCGTTTAAGGAGCCCTCAAGGGTGGCCCCTCTGATGATGAGGACCAACAGCACAAAATAGGGGAAGGTGGCTGTCACATACACCACCTGACATCAGAGGAAAGATAGGAATGTGTAGATTCATGTTCTTTGTGTAGAACTTATTCTCATCTGCTCTGAAATGGCCTCATATGAAGTATTACATCCACACCAGGGTTATTATAGCTAATTAAAACTAATACCATAAAAAGATTTCCATTACTTGAGGTAAAATACAGTACATGTAAACTGAAATAAAATATAAAATAACTTCAACTTTTTTTTATTTTAGTTTTAGTTGCCGAAGTAGCATTTTTCATTTTCATTTAGCTTAACTTGATGTATCACACTTTAGTTTGGGGACCAATTCTTGCTATTAACTAACTATTAACTAAAACTTTTACCTCCAAAAACTATTTTTCTGTTTATTAAAAGTTAGTAAGTTAGTTGTTAAGTTTAGGTATGGGGTAAGATTGAGGGATCTACAATATGGTCATATAGAATAAGGCATTAATATATGCTTTATAAGTAATACTAATAATATGCATGCTAATAAGCAACTAGTTAATACGGTAGTTAGAATTGATCACTAAATTAGTGTTACCAGTTGATGTACTAAAATAACTAAAACTAAAATGGAAATAAACATTCCTAGACACTATATAGGCATGTTAAAAAATCTACTAAACAATAAAATTACTTAAACTTTATAAGTAAAAATCAAAACTGACAAAAAATTCAAAATATTAATAAAAATTGTACTAGTATCTCAATGGAACTAAAATGGCCTACTGGTCTACGCTTATTTTCCTATCGGGAAAGAAGCCAACAGGATGTGCTGTGGATCTCTGTAAGGCTTTCAGGTGTGTCTGGGTGAGGTCTTACCTTGCCGGAGCTGCGAATGCCCTTGAGCATGCAAAGGAAAATGACGACCCAGGCAGCAAGCAAGCACAGAGCTAGAGGCCAACGCACTGGACCGGGATCATGCAGCCCTTTGCTGTTCACTACACCCAGAACCTTTTCACTGAAGACACACAAACACTGTGTGAGATTCAAGAATTGTGTCATAGGCTTCATTGCATGTTAATAGTCTCAGAGCGTTTCAGCTGTGGTTTTGTGGTACATTAGCATTAATCCCACCACAGAAGACTAGAATAGATTTTTTAGGTCTGGATGTGTCAGTAACAGCAGTACTTTGGACTTGAACGCATGTTTGCTGTACATTATCACCACTAACTGTGGTATTTTTAGATTCAAGGCTGTGAACGAACATGAAACACGAGCAAAATAAATTTGGTAACAGCAGTTAATGAAGGTGAGCATGACAGTGAGCAAAGAATATTTTACAGCATTTATTAATCAACATATATTCATGTAAGGTTTTTTATGTTTTTGAAAGAATGTTTACCAAGGCTGTATTTATTTGATTCAAAACACAGTAAAAATTGTAATATGCTGAAAGTATATTTTAAAATATATTATTATGATCAGAAATCTTTCTAATATGCTGATCTGATCCTCAAGAAACAATTCTTATTATTAACAGTTGAAAACAATTGATCTGCTTAATTGTTTGTGGAAATCATGGTCATTTTTTTCAGGATGTACATCTAACAGCATTTATTTAAAATAAAGTTATTAATTTGAATAAAAGTATTAATTTCTTCCAAAAAATAAAAAAATCTTACTGACCCCAAACTTCTGATCACTAGTATAGGTTAATGTTCATTTCAACATATACATATTTAACATTTAAAGTAATAAATTAACATGAACGTAATAGTATATTAATAAATCAACATTAATAAATGCTGTTAATATTTTTATATTATATTATTTCATTATTAATTCATGATACCTAACGCATTAATTGATGTTAACAAATTTAAACCCCAGATTTCTGGGGATAATTTTGTTCATAAAATTTCCCAGTATTTCAAATATTTTTACAAACTACAACATTTTTACTAAAACACAAATGAATTCAGATCTCTGCACATTGTATGAATATACACAGATACTTCATATTAATTTACTACTTTAAATCAGTGATAGCATTAAAATGTAAACATTAAAATTAAATTAATAAATCATTTTTATTTTAATTATTCTTAAATACATTTTCATTTAATTGTATTTATTTCTAAAAAAAGAAAAAAAAGAAAGGTAATTTACAGACAAGTTTAGTAAATTTGTAAAGAGAAACTGAGGGGGGGGGGAAAGAGAATTCTTACTTCCAGAAGACCTCAGAGGGACTTTGGGTGATATTAGTTTTGTTCTGTGGAGAAAACAGAGATTATTCTGAATAAGAAAAACATATTTGATTCATCTGGATAACGTAGATGATAATCAACATTTGATGTTAACCTGCTAGCAGACAAGTAAGACTTACTCGACAAATGGGAATGTTATGAAGAGCATCACATGACCACGGCAGAGGGCTCTGGAAAGAACTGCCCAGGTAGTAGAACGTCCAAGCGATAATGACATTATAATAGAGACACACAAGAGTGGACACACACAGCATCCCTATACCAATCCCTGCAATGAGACCAGGACAACACAATCATCTCCATTTGTTTAGCCCTGTATTTAATTACTAATTATTACAAAACAGAAGGGCCATTAATTCTTACGTCTTATGCAAAGTGGAGCTACAAGACTTTGAATAATGAATACAACTCAAAACCAAATTTACATAATCACAGTCCTATTTACAAACTATGATTAGGCCGCTGAATTGATGAATTACATGTGTAGTGCTACCTTTGAGGAGGGGACAGCACTTCCAGACGGTGATGGGACCCGCAGCTCCATACTGCCCCAGGCTGAGCTCCATGAGGAAGAGCGGCATTCCCGTGAAGAAGAGCATGATGAAGTATGGGATGAGAAACACACCTGCAACCCAACAAGTCAAGGTTTATGACATTACACTGTTGTTAATATTTATTGTTGGACTTTTAACCACTTCTATTCACACCAACAGTAGATACAAGACAGGAAGTGATGGGATGAGGAAGCTGGAGCAAGATTTCAAAAAACATGAGTCGGATTCAAAGTTCACCTGCATAAGCATCACAGTTCAGCAAGTTGAAGCATGTGCACTAACCACTTAGCCACAACCTCAAATTATGTCATTTGTGCTAGTGACTCAACACTCCTAAATCACAGGCACTTGTCAATAGAATTTGTATTATTCGCATTTTTCACATTAGATAAGTCTACTAAAACCATGCAAATCATTTTATAAACACTATTATGAATACAATATTTATAGCAAAACTTTTTTGTACGTTACAAGTGCTGTCATTACTGGATTTGACAAATCATTTCATGAACAGAACTGAAACAGCTGTGTGTGTGTGTGTGTGTGTGTGTGTGTGTGTGTGTGTGTGAATTTTGGTGTGTAATATGTAAGAGAAATGGGAGCAATTTCAGTGTCCACTTTCAGACACCACCGGTTCTCACTGTGTTTTAAATTTGGCATTTAGTTCAGAGTTGACCTTCAAAGTGTTGTTTAGTGCAATCCATGAAATTCGTCATGTTTGTTTTTTACAATTTATTCACTCTCTTCATCATAATTGTCTATTAGAGCCTCTCGTTTTTAAGAATTATTGTAACATGAAAATCTTCTTTAAGTCCAGCTCAAGGAAATTATAGTACTTTTCTACGTCACCCTCCAACAATCCGTGAACAGGTCTCTTCATCTGTATTACTAACCATCTTTACATTGCAAATTTCTTCCATTTTGAGACCTTCTTGGTTTAGGCAAATTTGTTTCAGAGGTTTAAAGAGGAATGTGCCCTCCTCCCTACAGGGAAAGGTTTTTGGTTTTGGTTGGTTGGACAGAAGGATAGATTTCAGCTTAGAGTAACCAAACATCCTAGTTTTCCAATGAAAGACCCATTTACACAGAAAGTTCATAAAATCTCTTAGGATTTTTTTTATGTGTGGAAAATCATGTTGACTTATTTCAGACAGATTCTTTTAGTATTTAAAGTGCAGTCTCATTAGCAAAAGTTTTCTGTCGGTCAACATGGCCATTTTGCAAGACCAATTTAAACATGAGTGAAATCTGCTTTGGGAACTTTTCGGGCCTCGTGCAAAACTCCCCAATTATGAAGATTTTTGAAAAGCAGTAAATGTACCTTTACAGAATAGCTTGTGTTTACAACTCAAACGACCCACAATGTACATTCTGTACATCCAAACAGATTAGCCTTCATATTTACTGTGCGGTCACTCACCTCCTCCGTTTCGGTAGCAGAGGTAGGGGAACCTCCAGACATTTCCCAGGCCCACACAGTAGCCAATACAGGAGAGCAGAAATTCATATTTGCCGCCCCACTGATCTCTGGGAGGCTGAGCAGGAGGACCTGGTGTAGAGGATGGAGGCTGGGATACAGGGCTGGAGACATCAGGAGAAGACACAATCCCGTTCTGCTGTCCTGGACTCTGTCAAGAAGATCATTCAAAGCTTATGATCACTGATCAAACACAACCATGCAACAGATCAACAGCACACCTCTTTGTCATCCAGTAATTAAGTCAGAAGATATAAAGCTGAGGCTGTCAACAGGCTTTAGGTTATCACCCTGGCAACTGCCTAGCCACACCCTAGCAACCATTTAGAGCACCCTATCAACGGTACAGCAACATGAACAAGCCAAAAAAAGAAAAACAAGCCAAAACCAGAATGTTGTAGAGACATAAGGGTTGGGTCTTTTGATACACATTGCAGAGACCAAACTGACCATTAGTTCCTCAGTCTTTCTTGACTGCATAGTAAACTACAGTATGTATTTTTTTATATTGTATACAGCTAGTAATGTAAACTAGCTTTTAAAACATCAAATTTTTCACCATGGCTTTCTCAGACAAGCCAACATCAAAGTTTGCCTAAGGTTTTTAAAATCTAGTTTACATTACTTCTCTTCTCAGCTGTAGACAATATAAAAGAAACACACTGTAGTTTACTATGCAGTCCAGATTGAGGAACTAATGGTCAGTATCTCTAGTGTGTATCCTAGTGAGACAAAAGGGAAGTAACTTGATTGCTAAAGGAACATGGATGGCACACTACTGAACAAGGCTGTCACTGACATTATTTGCAGGCATTTTTCATCATATGAATATTAATAATATTATCATTAGATTTTTCTCTAGGGTGTGATTCTGACAAAATAAGGGGCCCTAAAGGTATAGTTCATCCAAAAATCAACATGAGTCACCATTCACTGTTTAGAAAGATGCAGCAATAAAAGGGTATGGTGACTGAAGTTCTAATCTCCTTTTGTGTGTAAAAAAAAAATCATTTTTTGGAACCAAATGGGGGTGATTAAATAATGTCAGAATTTTCATTTTTGGATGAAGTATTCCTTGCATATTTAATAATGATATTAATAAAAAAATAAAAATATATTTTTTAAAAACACACACGCACAAACGACACAAGAGTGAAAGCGTGGTTAAACGCAGCCATGGACAGGAATGAGGACAGACGGGTTGTGTTACCTCGACAGACCAGCAAGCCAACAGTGTCGAAACGAGTCCAAGTTTCTTTCAAAACTCAAATAACATCAAAACATAATTTTTCTAGTTTAAAATAAGTATAGTGTGTATTTGAAGTACCTCTCTTGTAGGAGATGCGTTCTCAGTCACACCGTTTCCAGGCGCTGTTCTCGTCTCCTCACTCGGCATCTCCCCAGCGCTTTTCTTCTGATGCTCGCTACATTGTTCACTTAATGGTTTCATCGAAACTCCTGGTCGACTTTTAAAACAGACTGTAGAGTTTTAGAGACCTTACATAGATCGCGTTAGAATAAAATAGGGTAACCTTGAATAAAAAGCGCAGGTGGACTGCGATTATCCATGTTGTTGGTTGGGGGAGGGAGAACAGTCGATGAAGGGAGGAGCCGGTGTGTGTTCCGCACACAGGGCTCTCACCTTCCTGCAGGTAAACTAGTAAAGCCCCTCCTAAGAGCACTGCTGGTCATTCCCTTCCTCCATCATTTTAATACTTATCAGTAGCCTACGTATCTAGCTTTCAGTCTGTCTCTGTCTTTCTTTGTTGACAAGTCTTGTCTCGTTACGCCGGTGCATCAATTTATGGTAGGCTAATGTGTCTCGGATGTGACATCAAATGTGAAAGATTTATTTTAGTCTAGCAAAAATACTGTCGGTTGTCAGCTTTCAAACATCTCGCTCTAAGAAGCGAATTGGTCTCATTGCAACAGGAAGCCACTTCACCGAGTTCACTACAACAGCAGGAAACCGCAGTGTGTGCTGGCTTGGTATGACACACACTCGATTTGTGAGTCAACAGCAAACTTAGAAATATATTTAATTGTTAATAGGCTTAAATGTAAATGGCTTTATTCAGTCAATAATATACAACCCGAATTCCGGAAATGTTGGGACGTTTTTTAAATTTGAATAAAATGAAAACTAAAAGACTTTCAAATCACATGAGGCAATATTTTATTCACAAGAGAACATAACAAATGTTTAAACTGAGAAATTGTACACTTTTATTAACTAAATGAGCTCATTTCAAATTTGATGCCTGCTACAGGTCTCAAAAAAGTTGGCACGGGTAAGGGGCTGAAAAAGCAAGACATTTTGAAAAGATTCAGCGGTGAGAAAATCTAGCAACTAATTAAGTTAATTGACATCAGGTCTGTAACATGATTAGCTATAAAAGGGATGTCTTAGAGAGGCAGAGAGAAGAAAAGAGAAGTAAAGATGGGCAGAGGCTCTCCAATCTGTGAAAGAGTGTGTAAAAAGACTTTAAAACAGCGTTCCTCAATGTCAAATTGCAAAGGCTTTGTCACTTGGCCACATGTCACTTCACTTTCACCATTCAGAGAAACTGGAGAAATCTCTGCGACTTTTGTTGGATGCTGGTGGTCCTCGTGTCCTCAGACGACACTGCATCACTCATCGGCATGATTCTGTCACTGACATTGCTCAATTTCAAAGTGGAAAAGTGTTCTATGGTCAGATGAGTCCAAATTTGACATTCGTGTTGGAAATCATGTACGCCATGTCCTCCGGGCTAAAGAGGAGGGAGATCTTCCTGCGTATCATCAGCATTCAGTTCAAAAGCCAGCATCTCTGATGGTATGGGGGTGCATAAGTACATACGGTATGGGCAGCTTGCATGTTTTGGAAGGCACTATGAGTGCTGAAAGGTATATAAATTTTAGAGCAACATATGCTCCCTTCCAGACGACGTCTATTTCAGGGAAGACCTTGTGTATTTCAGCAGGACAATGCAAAACCACATACTGCAGCTATTACAACAGCATGGCTTCGTAGTAGAAGAGTCCGGGTGCTGAATTGGCCTGCCTGCAGTCCAGCTCTTTCACCTATAGAGAACATTGGCGCATCATTAAACGAAAAATACGACCATGAACTCTTCAGCAGCTGGAAACCTATATCAGCCAAGAATGGGACCAAATTTCAACACCAAAACTCCAGAAACTCATAACCTCGATACCCAGACGTCTTCAAACTGTTTTGAAAAGAAGAGGAGATGCTACACCATGGTAAACATGCCCCCATCCCAAATATTTTGAGACCTGTAGCAGGCATCAAATTTGAAATGAGCTCATTTTGTGCATAAAATTGTAAAATTTCTCAGTTTAAACATCAACAACTCGGAATCTGGGAGGAATCACAACAACTCCAACTTCAGAATCCAATATGGTTGCTCAGAGCATCAACAGAAGAGAAACCATGGTAATATATTGTTTAGTAGCACTTATGTTTGTCTGTGTCTCAATAAACTCAGTGGTGCACACAGTACTATCCAACCTCTAATTGTGAACATGATACTATGGCGTTATATGTGCAAAATACCACCTTTTTGTGTTTTTAATAGACTTGTATGGCTAATTATAGATGTGTCTATCTTGGTTTTCTTACTTCTCTACTGGAACACAGTCCACTTGTGTGTGACGCCATTCCCAGCTCTGATTTCCGAGGTGAATAGAACACAGCAATAGACCTCATTGAGCTGAACAACATCTGCAAAGCATGTTATTAGCTCCACCCAACAGGAAGTCGGCTATTCGGGGTTTGCACGCTTGTGAATTTGATGTACTCATCCTAGAGTTTTAATGTGATCACCACCAAATTCATATCTCAAATGGTTTGGCCATGGTGAGGCAACAAATTTATAGTGAAAAAATGGAAACAGGAAGTGTGTTATAACTTCCAAATATTTTGATCAAACTACAGCAGTTTGTTTGTTAAAGGAATCTGAGTCTCACCATTAACTGGCAGCAGGAAACTGTCATATTGTATTTACCTGATTTGCTACACCCTTCATCAGAATAATGTCAAGACACGACAGATGTAAAACTGTGAAGGGATTCTTGTTATAATAAATGGTGTTGCCATGGCAACATATTAAACTTTAATAATCTGGGGTGTTTTTGAGGCTCTTAACATGCTCAGAATGTCATGAAACTCAACACACACATTAGTGTTATCAGCCATTAGACATTGGCAAAGCTCAGAAATGGGTGTGGAGGAAACACTCTATAGTGCCACCATTTTGACAAAAGTTGGGGGGGGGGGAATTTTACCTACAGTCACCAAACTAGGTAATTTTTTTTTTTAATTAAAAAATTAAGAGACCACTGCAAAATTATCAGTTTCTCTGGTTTTACTATTTCTAGGTATGTGTTTGAGTAAAATTTACATTTTTGATTTATTCTATAAACTACTAACAATATTTATCCCAAATTCCAAATAAACATTGTCATTTACAGCATTTATTTGCAGAAAATGACAACTGGTCAAAATACCAACAACAACAAAAACAAAAAAAGACTTAAAATAATGAAAAGAAAACACATTCATTATCATTATTAAACAACACAGTAGAGGTCTGCATTCCCGCGGCTGTACCGCGGGAAGCGCGGGACCCGACCAGATTTCTTGCGACGCGGGATAATTCCCGAATAAAACGCGGTTGCGGTCGGTAACTCTGGTGCAATTTGAACGGGAGCGGGCGGTCTAACAATATCCCGTTCCCGACATCTTTTCAGAACAACATATCTGTGCTTTATTCAAGCATCGGTGCAGCCTGCACTGGCACACTCTGCACGCATGAACCAGTGCTTCGTTTTATTTGCGAGGTCTGTGCGCAGCATACGCATAAGGATGCTCAGAGCAGGCTGTAGCCTACCAGTGAATATAGCCTACTGCCCGCAGACAGAACAGGCAGGTTGTCGATGAGTGACAGAGCAGAATAAAGATGGAGCAAAGTGTGGATGTGCTGTCCTTGAAGAAGGCTCAACTCGGTTTTGTTTATATTTTGCTTGGCCTATAATTTTAAATGACAGATGTCGAATTTATTTATTTTTCTTCCGCGACACTTTTCCTAGGCTACTGTGTTTACAGCAAGATGTTAAACGAATTTAGTATTTTGACAAGACGAATAAAATTATAATAGGCCATTTTTGTACAACCTACATTTTTTCCACTTGTTCCTATTGTGTTGTAAAGGTTAAACGAATTGTATCCTGACAAGACGAATAAAAATAAGGAATACAATTTTTGAACATTTTTATTTTCTCTGTGACACTTTTTTTTTCGTACTGTGTTGGCAGCAAAATGTGAAATTCGTTTAACATTTTGCTGTCAATAAAAGACTCTTGACGACGAATAAAATAACAAATACAATTTTGTGCAGACTACATTTTTATTTGTTAGCCTATCTGTCTTTCTTTCAGTAGAGGAAATTTAAATGTGTGATTCTGGAAACGAGATCTAAATTTAGCGGGAACGGTCGGGTCGTGAATAAAATTATTCAAAGCGGACAGCGGGTGAACAGAGTAAATATATCGCGGGAGCGGGCGGGTGCGCGATATAACCTCGCGGGAGCGGGCGGGAGCGAGACTTAAAAAACAGTCCCGCGCAGAACTCTATACTAATGTTTTAAGTTCAGTGCTCAGAAATCAACAGAGATGACAAAAGCACACACATCCTTCACTCAAGTAGAAGTATAAGCTCTGACATGTACTTTAAAAATGGGCTGTGTAGCATAGTGCATTGTCCTGCTGGAAAAAACAATCTTCAGAATTGGGGGACATTGTCAGTGCAAGTTTTCTTCCAGGGCAATCTTGTATATTCATGCGCCCTTCACAAAAACAAATGTGCCCGATTCTAGCTTTGCTGAAGCACCCCCAGATTATCACTGATCCTCCACCAAATTTCACAGTGTGTGTGAGACACTTGCTTGTAGGCCTCTCCAGGTTTCCGTCTAACCATTAGACGACCAGGAGTTGGGCAAAGTTGAAAATTGAACTTATCAGAGAAGGTCTAGTCCTCTTGGTCTTTTGCAAATCTCAGCATGGCTCTTCTTTGCTTCTTATTGATGAAGGGCTTTTTCTACCTATGCACGACTTCAGCCCTGCCCAGTGGAACCTGTTTCGAACCGTCACCCCAGCTGCCATTTGCTATTCTTTTTATAGGTCACTTGATGTCATCCGACAGTTGTTGAATGACATTGGAATGAGTTGGTGGTCATCCCGGTCAGTGGAGAGTCGTTTTTGCCGTTTGTAGATTTGTTGTCCTCAATGTCTGCAGCTTGACCTTGTTCTTATGAACTGCTGTCTTTGAAATTTTAAGGATGGAAGCAACCATCAGGTGGAACTCACTGTCAGTAAAGCCAGAACTGTAACCTTTTTTTGCTCACTCAAAATTTTTCTTTTCAACTCTTTTGGCATGGTCTAGTTAGTATTTGTTTCTGAGTACTTTCAAGGTTCTACTAGCACAGTTTTTGCCATCCAGCTGGTCCTATTTCAAGAGGATACTGATGACCATAGCAGTGAATGTTGTCTTGAGAATGGGTGCCACACTTTAGAGAAATACCCATACACCACAAGTCAAATGTATTTATTTTCTTTCTTTTATATATTTATTTATTTAACTTTTGCATAAAGTACTATAATAGATATTAAAGCAACACCAAAAGGAAAAAAACGAAACATTTTTATGATATTGTCAGGCTAATGAACTTCAGCAGCTTCAGTTAGGTAACTTTCACAGACAGGTTTAAAAAAAACTTAAAATACATAAATATAACTTCAAAACAATATCAATGTTTTTCTTCTCCATATGTGTACAAGATGAGGACTTTAAATTTGGGTAGCTAAAATGAATGGGGAAAAAGTGGAAATCCGCCATTTACCCCAAGAATAAAGTAATACATTTGTCAAATTAAGTTCAAATAAATGCTGTTAGAATTTCCTTTATAAATCCTGCAGAAACCCTGAAAATGCTTACACATAGATGCAGTGCACCTCTAACTACTGATACTGAACTTAATGCATCACAATACCCTGTGGACTGTTCCCACACACACACCTACATATTAACTAACTTACACAAGCTTAAACCATAGCATTATGAGAACATGAACTGATTTGCATAGTCTAATTTTCCTTCAGGTAGATACAGGCGGACAGTGTAAACAGGGCTGTTCTTCAGCACCCTGGCATTGTGCACAGACCTGGGATATACCCAACAAATATATCGAGGAACTTCCCCTGGTGGTCAGAGACGGCCTGCAGCTGAATGAAACAGCTTCCGGTCAAAATAGTGTTGGGCGTCGCTGGTGGTTCAATTTGTTTTGTTATGTTATGTATTGTTTATACATAGTGTGTGTGTGTGTGTGTGTGTGTGTGTGTGTGTATTCAAGTTTATTTTATTTTTTTTCATGTTCCTTTTGTTTCTCCTGTGTATTTTTACCTGCATTAATTTCATTTATTACAATAAATTACTTCCTTGCTCAAAATCAGCCTCTGTCATTCTGTTCACAGCCGCAGCTGCTTTTATTCTGAGGTCAAATTTACTAGCTAAATATATATTTAATAAATGGTTTACAAGCTGTCGACGAAGCCGTGATCTGCGAGCAGCTGACCGGCGCCTCCTTTGAGCTGTTGAGCCAAACGACGTTAAAACGCAGATGAAAGCGGTAAGATTTTAAATCATTAACGATGTTAATGATTTAAACGATGAAGTGGGCTCTTTAAATTTTCGCGTGTTGTGTATACGCACGACATGTGACAACATCAACATGGCGGATGTTGTACGTTCATACTACCCTCATTCATACTATATAGAACGTACTTGTTTTAACGGTCGAGAAGTACGTTCGAATTCAAATGTAGTACCTACACAAGTAGTGTGCGATTTCGGACGCAGCCATGCTTAGTTTCACGAAATTCTGATGTTCATGAAGCTAACAGCAAATTACAAACTATCACAGAGTCCTGTAGGCGGGTGGGTACTCTACAGGTGAACTGCTAATTTTTTTTTTATGTAATGTGTGGAATAATATTGACGTTATTTGTTGTGTGGGTGCGGGTCGGGAAATCAATAAGCATGGATGGACTTCAGGGGTGTATTCCAGAAAGCAGGTTATGTGACATACCCGGGTATGTTTGAGGATAAGTGAGCGGATAACCTCAGCTTTCTGTTCCAAAATCGGCGGTTACTTTCAGGGTATGTAAGTAACCATAGCAACTTGCTCTCTGAAGATAACCTGCTCCAGAGCAGGTTATGTTCCAGGGTTAGTTCACTTGCGCTATCAGAGCATGACAGATAGCGCACAATATTATATATTATTACAATACAGTTATGTATATAGCCTACTATATATATATATATATATATATATATATATATATATATATATATATATATATATGCTATTTTAGTGATAAAGCGCTATTATACGTAATAAATAAGGTTTGCCTATATATTGCTCTAATATGGTTATTATATTTTATTGGCATATATAACAGTTATCTGTATAAATTATAAAACACTATTATGACAAGGTAATGTTTAATTTATTATATTAGCCTATATATATATATATATAATAATTATATATTATAATAATATTACATTTTATATTATCATCTCACACATGGATCAGCATTTTCTATAATGTATTTCTATAATAAAAATACATATCTGATATGACTTAATATATAATTAGCATCAAACAAACAATATAATTCTTATTCTCAAGGACTGAAGATTAAACGGAAAAAAAAATACAAATGATTGCAAAACCATCAATATATAATGCACTAATAAGGCCAACATGACCTTTGAACAGAAGAAGAAGAAAGAAGCAGTATGGCGCGCTTATTCTTAGCGTCCGTTTCCATAGTGATTCGTCGCTCTGTTGAGAATGTCTTGAGTCTTAACCAGGAACATACTCTGAGTTGAATGAACTTACTCCCGGATGCGTTTTTGGAACCACATACCTCGAGTAAGCAAGGTTTGGGGTTTATCAACCGAAAGTTCAGGGTTTATCTGACGGTAAGTTAACCATGCTTTCTGGAATAAACCCCAGGTCTAGACCAAGATTATTTTGATTCAGTTTAGTACCCGCTGATTGGCAGATGCCTTCAAACAGCTGTGCTCAATTGTGTTTATGCTCTGTAGACTGTCAAAGGTTTCTATTTACAATGTGATTTGCAACACTGAGCATTAGCCATTCACACTGCAAATGAAACGATTGACAGGTTGATTATAAAGGGAGTGCCCTTAGCTCGATAGGGATTCTTGGCCCATTACGCAGAATTTGCTATGGGGTAAAGTTAAGTTGCCTCTGAGTCTGTGATTACGACATGTTAATGTTGATAGCCACAATTTTTGTCCACCTGATGTATTTAATGCAGGGGTGGTTCGGAATTAATTTAAGTGCTCCGGGCTTCCGGTCAAATAACGGGTCGAGTGTTCTCTCAAGTACTACGGGTGCGGGTTTACCTATCAGACAGATAAAGGCTGTAATACTAAGGTTGTCCACTAGATGGAGATGCATAGGATAAGAAATTTTACAAGCCCAATCCTTTTTCTACTAAGTTTCCATTACTTCGAATGTCAAATAAATGAATAGAATCAGTTGATATGTACTGTACGGGCAATATAGTTATAATTATTTTACAAATGCTTATAGATAATTAAAATCTTTAAAAAATAAATAAATAAATAAATAAACAGACTGCCAGAGAGTTAAATGCAATTGCCCACTGTGCACTGTTTCCCGGAAGCCACCTAGGGGTGGCTGTGGCATCAAGGCTGTTTGCAGCTATATTTTTTCACATGTTATTGAAATAAGACCTTGGTAAATGGTTTTAGGCTTTATAATTTAAGGAGAACCTTCACCTGTACTTGCCCACAAAATAGATAAATGCAGCTATTCTATTTTGTAAAACCAAACCAGAAGTTCATACTCGTATGTTAAATGTTAACATATCCTAAAATATTAATGGGATAAATCAACAGAAATGGCTGCCAATCAAACGACATTCGTTTAAACTGTAAACAAATTTTGAGATGTATGTGAACACATACATAAAAATAATAATAAAGGTTCTTTATTGCCATCAGTGGTTCCATGAAGAACCTTTAAGATCCAAGGAACGTTCCATTGCACACAAGGTTCTTTACAGTGGGAAAAGGTAGGGAAAATGTACTGCTTGCCGTATAGTACATTTTATTAATAAACTGTATATTGATTTTGATCTTTTAATATCACTGTCTTAATGCATTAAGCCATATTAAGTGTTGATGGTTTTCTACAGGAGGAAGACACTTAACGAGAGACTTAAGTCACTAATTATTTATTTTATTAATTTCCACAGTTATTCAAACAGCGAATAAATTATATACAGAAAGCAAGCAAAGAAAATATAGATTATCACATTATCACTGATAGCCTAGCGTGAGTTTAAACACTTGCAAAAAATGACTTACAGTCACACAACCAACTGTAAAGTGTTCACCTAGGTGTCAGGTATGATGCACACCTTTTAGATTTTTGATATTTCCTAAAATAAGCTATCAAATCATATGTAAATATGCTGTTTATTTCACTGCCGAATGGGCACAAACACAAAACATATAATAATTTAAAGCTCAGTAGCATTTGAAGAGAATGACCTACAGTCATAAAACCAACTGTAGTGTTCATGGAGGTGTCAATTATCATCATGTATACATTTGATTTTTGATATTTATTAAAATAAACTATCAAATCATGTGTAAATATTGCTGTTTATTTCACTACAGAATGGGCTCACAGAATGACTTGCAGTCACAAAACAAACTATGAGAACTGGTGGGTGGGATTTGCATGCCACAACCCACACACCATCCCCCAGGGATGGGAGGAGAATTTTCGTTTGGATTTTACTTTTCTTTCACTGAAAGCCAGGCAGCTGACAACTCTTTAATGGTCAGCAAAAGGGCAGTTTCCGAATTTCCTGGGTCATCCCTTGACATTGCATGTTCGTGGCCTCTACTTTGCGACGGCCATGTGTCAAGTGTCTGGTGGACTTGAGCATTTTGCCTTCCCGCATTCTGATCTGATGCCATAGGTCTATGCCAAAGCACATCTGAGCTGTGATGTCTTCTTCTGCCTCTACCAACCCCTGCACTGCGGGCCCCTGGAGCAAGGTAAGCGTGTTATTGTAATTTGCACCACACGCCACAATTTCTTCAGGATGCTGGGCCTTCCGATGTGGCAGAACCTGCTCTGCCTCGCCACGAGCCAGGTTAGTGTTGCCCAGCCTGTCACTTTGGCTTGTCAAAACCATCCGGCTTGGCTACGAGTTTAATTTTGACTGGACCACCCCCTCCCCCAAGTACAGTGGTGTGCTCTACACCTCAGTGCAAGGTGAGAGCACCACTATCCTTTTGGCAGAAATTGCAGTCCTTCTTAAGAAGGATATGATAAAGCCGGTCCCTCCAGCCAAGATGAAGAAGGGGTTTTACAGCCCTTACTTCATTGTACCCAAAAAGGCGGGGGGCTGTGACCAATCTTAGACCTGCGAGTAGTGAATTAGGCCCTGCACTGGCTCTTGTTCAAAATGCTTACGCAGAGTCACATACTCACATGTTTCCAGCATCAAGATTGGTTTGTGGCAATAGACCTGAAAAATGCTTACTTTCATGTCTCGATCTTTTAATGGCACAGACATGTTTCTACGATTCACCTTCGAGGATCAGGCATATCAGTACAAGGTCCACCCTTTCGGGTTGTCCCTGTCCCCTTGTGTCTTCACAGAGGCTTCTCTTGCCCCATTCGCTTCAAGTCTCAAGATGGGAATGGTGCCGTGGCACACATCATGTGGCCGTTACACCAATCTGTCATCGCTCTTTCAGCCCCTGGTCATTTCTATGGGCAGGTGTTCTCCATGAACAAATGTCCAGACACTTGTTCTCACAACAGATTCCTCCCAGACAGGCTGGGGTGCCATGTCCAATGGATGTGCAACGTTGTTGACTGTGCTACTAGCCCTGAAGCGGTTTCATCCGCTGGTTCAGGGCAAGCACATGTTGGTCTAGATGGACAGAACGTTGTGATGGAAGCGTACATCAACAGCCTGGGCCGCTTATTCCTCCAAGGAGAGTGGAGACTCCACCCCCAAGTGGTCCAGCTGATTTGGAGTTGATTTGGATTTCTGTCAGTTGCATGAACATATCAATTTGCTTTCTCACGTCACTATTTTTAAATATGCAACTTTGCTGTATAACAAATACATTAAAGTGAGCAGTTGGACTTAAACAAATGCTAAAAGATTACAGTAACAATCATGACATTAAACATTTGGGTCGGACTTGAGTGTGTTTTGGTCAAATTTGAAGTGCTGCTTATGTTAGCGTCCTCTCAGCCTTGACATACTGATGTTATTTCTTTACTGCAGCATCTAGTCAACAAATGAATTTATAATGATATGAAAACATGCACGGCAATGCAAACTGTTTTGTTGTCAATGTTTTAAATCTGCATGTGAAGTGTCCCGCTCTTTGCAGCACGCAGTCTCGCGTATCAAAACAAACAGAACAAGGTGTCAGTGATTCCGCCTCTAGAGGCTGCTTTCATACTATATAATGAGAGCTGACCCTTCAAAGCTGATCCAGCAATGGACACAACCTAGAAAACCTATCGGTATGGACTTGCCAGTGGAGAGCTAATTGTTCCAGCAATCGACTACTGGTGCTGATAAATCAGCAAAACTGATCGACCGATTTATTTTATTTTTTTTAGAGGTCGACCTCTAGTTTATTATATTAAATATCAAAAATCTAAAAGGTGTGCATCACAGCTGATACCTTCATGAACACTCTACAGTTGGTTGTGTGACAAGTCATTCTCTTCAAATGTTATTGAGCTTTAAATTATGGTATATTTTGTGTTTGAGCCCATTCGGTAGCGAAATACCCTGTGGGTTATTTTGCATATGATTTGATAGTTTGTTTTATTAAATAACAAAAAATTAAAAGGTGTGCATCACACCTGAAATCTATATGAACACTTTACAGTTGGTTGTGTAACTGTAAGTAATTCTCTTCAAATGTTATTGAGATTTCAATTATGGTATATTTTGTGTTTGAGCCCATTCAGTAAACAGCAGTTTTTACATATTTTAATACATATTACATTTAAAATGTGTTAATTATAGTTGACACCTAGACGAAACACTTTGCAATTGGTTGTGTGACTTTTAGTCATTTTCTTCAAATGCTATTGAAGTTAGATACATGTAAATCAACAACGTATCTGGCCTCTTTTAACGTTCTGTTTACAGACTTCATAATACACATTGTATCGGCCACAAAAATGCCCGATATGCCAAATGGACTGTCCATTTTTGTCCAGTTTGGTGGTATTTTTGCCTCAAGCCCAGTTAATTTCAGACTGTGCCCAAGGGAAGGCCTTGCTCAGCCTTCACATGTTCCATCTGTGATTCAGAGAGAGAGAGAGTGATCCAAGGCATTCAGCTAGTTCACCGAAAAGAGAGAACTGACACTAAAGAATGATCAAATCATGAATGATTGCTGGTTTTTCAACTGGTTCATTCCACAGAAATATGGGACACAAATAATAACTACTGAAATATTCACAGGCACCGGCTGCAGCTGCCCCTGGTCTCCATTGGCAACATGTATGATTTGTGTTGATCACAAGTGAAGTGGCAGGTGAGGAGAGTGCAGGTGTGATAAAGTGACATATCAACAAATAAATTGTTTATTTTTTCTTGTATTCACCACCTACTGCTGTAAAATGTTGATAGATTTGATTAAAAAAAATAAATAAATTAAAAAGATCACACGTGAGGTCAATTGTCTGAGAGTGCATGTGCATGTCACCTGAGCTGAAAATGATGCTACAGTATTGAAAATAATGTCATGTCAATGCTGATTTAAAGGGGTGGTTTACTGCGATTTTACTTTTTTCATTTTAAATAGTGTGTAATGTTGCTGTTGGTGCATGAACAGTATCTGCAAAGTTGCTGCGCTGAAAGTTCAACATAAGTCTTTTAAAAATCAGGAAGTTTAATGCCTACAAAAACGACTCATATGGGACTACAACGAGATACTTCCCGGGTTGCATACGTAAAAAACCCATACATTTGCATCAACCCCTCCCTCCGGAACATGCAAAAGAGGGGGCAAGGCCATGTTCTGCGGCTTTGTCGAAGAGGAAGAGTTATAGTGGAGAGTTGTAGCCATGCCGTTGAAACGGTGTTATTTTCACCCAGCTGTCAGGTCTTCTGTGTTCGGGCTTCCTACGGACGCTGTAGTTCTTCAACAATGGTTAAAATTTATGTTTGATTATGTTCCTGACAATTACAATCCTAATTTAGCTCTCTGTGCTGCGCATTTTACGGAAGACATCTTCCAGAATCAAGAGAGTTCAGAGTTCAATGCCGGATTCACACAGAAACTATTACTAAAACATGGAGCAGTTCCAACTTTAAAACCAGAGGTAGCAGTTGTTGGGCCACAACCTGTAAGCAAGATTTCATAATTTTAAATGTATTTGCATGTATAATTTCAGACGTAATGTTTTAGTTTTATCAAGGACGTAAACAAATGCCAACGCTGGCTTTAGTAGCCAGTTAGTTAAATGCTATTTTGTGTGTATAAGACAAACGTGTGCGAACTTCAAAAAATTGTATGTAATCACAACAGCAAACTTCCATTCAGAAACGTTTTGTAAGAGCCGTGCTTGCGGAAGTTCTGCTTGACTCTCTTCATTACCGCTTTCTGGGTCTGATTCTGGCTCAAACTGATACGGCAATATTGACACCATTATTTACATTTGACCGCAGCACATGCGACTGTCGCCCGTGAAGGTAATGGGCGTGAAGTTTCCGGACAATGTGCAGTACGCAGTTTAGCCAATCACAACACACCGGCCCAACTAACCAATCTGAGCCCATTGCCCGTTTCTGAGGGAGTGGTTTCAGAGAATCAGGAAGTCAACCGGTCGTTCAAATGACAGAGGAGAAAGCGGCTTACAATAAAGGTGAAATATATGAAAAATAAGGCGTTTTTTAACAAACGAAACACGAAGACATGTTATATTGCACCCCATAAACGCAATCAAGCAAAGAAAAAAAGCAGTAAACCACCCCTTTAAATTTCTGTATTTCAGGGGTCCTGCGCCAGCCAAGCTACTACCATTGAGATGAAAGTGAATGTTAACAGACAGCTTGCTCTTGGATTTATAGACCTCATAGATCACTGCTATCGTAATGGTAGCCTACATAAACATAAAATGCATCAAGAAAACTGGACTACCTCATAACGTGTAGTTCCAACAGCTACCAGCAGGAGCTAACTGGCCATTGCTAGCCAAACCCTGACCTCTGGATATTTTGTGATTGATGGCCACAAGGTTTCGTTTAGTAAGTTTATTTATGTGTTTGCTTTTAGATGTACATAAAAGGTAAATGTAAATCAACTTTGTTGAGACATCTCAGCATCTTTTCAAGTAGCCAGTGTGCCTTGTATAAGACAACAATTGTATCAACAGCATCTGTTTAATAGAATTTTAATATAATTTTTACTCCATTACAATTTTTATGTAGACCAAATGTACATATAACCTTACAACCCTGTAAAAGTTTTTTTTTTTTTTTTTAACGACATTCAGTTATGTGACATTTTTGTATTGTTGATACCTGGCCCTGTCCCAAATGGCACACACTTCATATGCACTTGCGGACTTACAATGGCAGCCGCGTCTGTTAAGTCCATAGCTGCATCCAAAATGACGCACTATACACTATGCACTTATGCACTATGTTTTCATGAATTCTAAGGTTACTTTGTCTTTCATAATAAGAGTCTGATAGCCCCTCCCCCTTCACTAAGTAGGCTAATTAGAGATGCAACACTTGAGTGTATGAAGGGTCCAACAGTCCGGGTATTTAAAGTGCACTTTTTGGTATTTTCAGTGTGAACAAAAAATACCAAACTCGCACTATTTATACTACAAAACGTCATAGAATAGTGAATAAGTATGTGATTTATGATGCCAGTAGTGAAGGGCATAAAAAAAAATTAACTGGAACGCAGCCCCACACTTGTGATCTTTGCACTTCACCACTTGACTACTGTGGCGGGGGTGAGGAATCACACACGACAATGAGACAACCCCGGAGGGTGGACTTTTATTTGTGCAATATGGTGAGTTCGTGGTGTGGTGCTCCGTGTAGTGTTCCAGCTCAATCCCCTCGTATCTTCGAAGTGGTGGGTCAGTGTAGTGCTCCGTGGTTCGGCGAGACCGGTCACACGCTGTCTTCTGGTAGAGAAGAGAGAGAACAACATTAGACGTGGAGGCTTCCTTAGAACTCACCGGAGTGTGCATGAAAGGTGGCTTATAAAGGGCGGTGTCTGATGAGCTTCAGGTGTGACCGGTCTGCCGGTGATGCGTGGTGCAGGTGTGCACCCTTTGTTGCCAGGGCGACGCTGATGACGGCTCGGGACACGTGCCACCTGCCAATATCCCTTTGTGAGGTCGAGCGTCGAGATGAACCGGGCTCTCCCCAGGCGGTCGATCAGCTTGTCTACACGGGGCATGGGGTAGCTGTCAAATTCCGAGACCTCATTCAGCCGTCGAAAGTCATTGCAGAAGCGGAGGGTGCCGTCCGGCTTCGGGACCATGACGATAGGGCTGGACCATGGGCTCCGAGATGGTTCAATTACCCCTAACTTCAGCATCTCCTGTATTTCGTCCTCAATGGCGTGTCGCCGAGCCTCCGGGACACGGTAGGGCCGCTGCCTCACGATGGTCCCAGTCGGGACGCGGATGTCGTGGTGGAGGACGTTGGTCCGCCCGGGCAGGGGGGAGAACACATCGGAGAACTGACTGACCAGATGTTGCAGCTCCGTCTTCTGGGCAGCCGAGAGATGGGGGTTGACGTCGACAACCACGGGATCTGAGGTGGCAAGGGCCGACAGCTGAGCCCGGTTCCCGACCCACTGTTTCAAGAGATTGACATGGTAGAGTTGCTCCTCTCGTCGGCGGCCGGGCTGCCGTACCCGATAGGTGACTGGCCCGACTCGTTCGGTGACTGTGTACGGCCCCTGCCAGGTGGCCAGGAACTTGCAAGCGGCTGTGGGGACCAACACCATCACATGGTCCCCAGCCTGAAACTTGCGTGATTGGGCTGCCCGGTTGTAGTGACGTTGCTGGGCTTGTTGGGCCTTGGTGAGGTGTTCCCGGACTAACGGCATCACTCTGTCTATCCTCTCCCTCATGTCGCGCACGTGCTCGATCGTGGATCGGAAGGCGGCTGGCTGTTGTTCCCAGGCTTCCCTCGCGATGTCCAGGAGTCCTCGAGGCTGGCGGCCGAACAGCAACTCGAAGGGGGTAAACCCGGTGGAGGCCTGGGGAACCTCCCGGATCCCGAAGAGCACGTAGGGGAGCAACCGGTCCCAGTCGCGCTTGTCCTCGGCAGCCATGCGGCGAAGCATTTACTTGAGGGTTTGGTTGAATCTCTACCAAGCCGTCCATCTGTGGATGGTAAACGGTGGTCCGGAGCTGTTTGACCTTCAGGAGGCGACAGAGGTCCGCCATTAGCGGCGTGCCTTGGTCAGTCAGTATCTCCGCTGGGATGCCGACTCGGCTACTCAAGAGGAACAGCTCCTGGGCGATGGCCTTGGATGTGGCCTTACGAAGGGGGATCGCCTCTGTGTACCGGGTGGCATAGTCGACAATCACCAGGATGTGTTCGTGGCCACGGGCGGACTTCGGCAACAGCCCTATCAGGTCCATCCCGATGCGCTCGAAGGGCACCTCGATGATGGGTAGCGGAATCAGCGGGCTGGGGGGAGGAGTTCTCGGTGAGGTCCGTTGGCAGGTCGGGCAAGCTTGACAGAAGCGCCTCACATCGGCCTCCAGGCCTGGCCAATGGAAACGATCCCTGATGCGTTGGGTGGTATTCTGCACTCCGAGGTGGCCGGCCATCGGGTGGGCGTGGGCTAGTTCCATCACGACTTCTGTTTTGGCTTATGGCACTACCAACAGCGGTTTTTCCTCCCCCCTCCGCTGGGCGACACAGTAAAGCAGGCCATTTCGGATGCGGAAGTGGGGGATCGGGTGCGGCGCTGGCAGGATCTCTTTCCCCTCGATCACCCGCACTTGCGTTCAGCAGTGTTTGAGGCGGTCATCCCCGTGCTGCTCCTTTGCGAACGATCCCCCTCCCACTACCTGTTGGAATACATCATAGTACAGGTTAGTATTTTGAGAGGGGGACTCACCGTCTCGGGCGCTGTCAGATGCCAGCAACACGGGGCGACGGCGGGGACTGCGTCTGGGTTCGCAGAGACGGCGGTTCCCGGCAGGGCTGACAGGCTGGCTGGCGGCGGCAAGGAGCCGGTCGAAACCCGGCCAGTCTCTCCCGAGGAGGACGGGGACCGGCAGGTCCTTTAGAATCCCCACTTCCACTGGCCAGGTTCCATGGGCCGCCGAGATATTGATCCGCCGGGCGGGCACCTGCCGCGTGTTCCCATGGACGCAGGTTACGGACAGGAGGGCCTTGGACTCGGCCCGCGGGGGAAGGACGGCCGGTTGGATGAGGCTTACGGCGCTGCCTGAGTCCAGGAGGGCGGGGAATGGGCGTCCGTTAATCTGTACCTCCGTCTGTGGGGCGGCGAGGGGTGGTTCCTGGTGTAGGGTGCAGCCTGTCAGCCAGGCCCGGTTTGGAGAGCGGGGCAGTTTGGTGGGCATGGGCTCATCCTGGGGGCCGGGAACCGCTGGCCTGTTTACCGGTCGCGGGGTGCCCTCCGGCGCACGTCGCTCCTGGACCACCCTCTGGGGAAAAGGCGGCACTCGCTCCCCCGCCTCTCGGTGAAGGGTGGCATCCGCCAGTTCGATGGCCTCGACGACTTCCCCGATGGTAAGGGGGTTGCGCATCCCAGCGGCTTGCCGAAGGGGGCGGGGTAGAGCTCGAAGAAGCCTGTCCACGACGACTCTTTCGGCGACTTGACTGGCTGTGGGGTTCCCGACGAAGAGCCAATGTCGGGCCAGACGCGAGAGCTCGGCCGCCTGGGCGCAGGCCAGTTGGCGGGGCTTGTACTCCTAGTCCTGAAACAGTTGGGCCGCATAGATAGGGGACAGGCCCACTCTAGCCAGGATTTCCTTCCTTAATTCCTCATAGGAGTCGGCCTTCTCCGGGGGTAACGCGAAGTAGGCTCGCTGCGCCTCTCCGGTCAAAAGGGGAGCGATAATCCGGGCCCATTCCTCTTGCGGCCAATCCTCCCGGAGCGCGATGGCCTCGAACATTTGGAGGAAGTGTTCTACGTCGTCGTGGACAGTCATCTTAGGGAGAAGCTGGGTCGCCCGCACTCGGGGATCGGGAAGCGGGAGTCGCTGGGCAGCGGCAAAACGGAGCTCGGCGAGTTCCCGCGCTGTCTCGCCTTGTCGGGAGGCCACATGCTCCATGATCTGTTGCTGGCGGATGCTCACCTCCGTGAGATGTTTGAGGAGTTCTTCCATGCCGGGGAGGGGAGGAGCGGCCGCCTAGACAGAACCAAGAGAAAAAAAAAAAAAAAAAAAAAAAACACAACTTAGTCCACGTGCTGAAGGGGTGATTTGTCGGCAATCACACACGACAACGACAACGAGACTGTTTACGTGTCAAGAAAACCCCGGAGGGTGGACTTTTATTTGTGCAATATGGTGAGTTCGTGGTGTGGTGCTCCGTGTAGTGTTCCAGCTCAATCCCCTCATATCTTCGAAGTGGTGGGTCGGTGTAGTGCTCCGTGGTTCAGCGAGACCGGTCACACGCTGTCTTCTGGTAGAGAAGAGAGAGAACAACATTAGACGTGGAGGCTTCCTTAGAACTCACCGGAGTGTGCGTGAAAGGTGGCTTATAAAGGGTGGTGTCTGATGAGCTTCAGGTGTGACCGGTCTGCCGGTGATGCGTGGTGCAGGTGTGCACCCTTTGTTGCCAGGGCGACGCTGATGACGGCTCGGGACACGTGTCACACTACTTATATGACGTATTTCCTGTATTTGTGTTCAAGTGAGGATAAAGACCACAAGTGTGTGTAGAACTTTTCTTTACTTGATGGGACAAACTTATAGTGCTGTGAAAATGCAAGTGTTTACATAGCTTTGTTTTTATTTTAAATACTTTGCATTTTAAAATCAACTTCTAAATGTCTGTTCAGTAGTCTCTAAATTGTGGCGCTTCTAATTAAGTGATGAAAAGCAGTTGCAAATATTGTACAAAATATCACCACTAGTCATCTTTGCACCAATAAAATGTGCAACACTTTGTTTTTCTACCAAATTATATGTTATAATGTATCTAATTATATTGTTTTTTTAATTTGCATTGGAAAGGTTTCCGTGACCTCTCGCGAGATCTCGGCAAAAATCTCACGATTTATTCCAAAACATGATGCATGATGGGATACACTAAACCTGGAATAGCGCTTCGGAGCGGTATTCAAGATAGTATGGATTTAGTATGCGTTAAGGCAAAGTCCTTATTTCTATTGTCTTTGGTTAAGGGCACCAAAAGTATTTGGCGTTTTTAAGACTTGGGACAGTCTTGCGCACTATATTTCCTGTCGCGCGCACGCGCCGTCAAGTGGCCAAGTCCGCAAGTGTGGGTATTTGAACAAGACAGAAGACCGCGAAGTGTTCAGGGTGCGATTTGGGACAGGACCTTTTTTCTTTTCCTTTTTTTTTTTTATTACAGATTTTAAAACAAAGAACATACAAGGGCAATGACATTTTAAATTAACTCAAAACAAATATTATAAAGAAAATTAAAAAGGAAAAGCAATAAAGAAATCGCATGTCTGTAAACAAGTTCAAATAATTACAAATTATTCAAAAGATAGATTTAAGGCTTCAAAATAATTTACAGTTTTTTTCGCTTTATTTATTGTTTCTTTTAATGTATACAGGTAACGTTAGTGACTCATTTCTATTTTAAAATGGGTAAAATTAGGTTTTTTCACTGCCCATTTACATTTATGAATAAAGTATTTTCCATACATAATGAGTAAATTCACAACATACCATATTTTGAAATCAACAGTATACTCATAAAAAAATAAAACATACTTTTCTTTGAGTTGCAATTCAATATCAGTATTTTGTTTGACAGGACCTTTTTTAAAAAATGGATTGATCTGTTCCTGTTCCGTCTAGTATGAGGAGGAGCGAGAGCCCATTGGCTGAGATTGTCTTCCGGATCTGACGAAGATCGTTCTGGCGGGTTCGAGACGCGCGCTCAGTTACTTCACAACAACAGTCTGCAGAAGAAGCAGCTGAGGGGTCGGTCAACAGAATAGCACTTTATCCACAAATACGCCTAATTATTTTTTAAAAATATAGTTTTTTGTTTTTTTCCCCCTGTGCTCTTTAGCGGAGACATCAATCATGCACGTGATCAAGAGAGGTAAAGTCCCACTCGTCCTCCAATTACTCGTTTATTTGCAATGTAGTGAGCAATTATTTGTATGATAATATAAATAAGGGCATACTTACCCTTATTTACACTAGCATACAAATTGTACGATTATGTTATATTTTAATGTCTAATCCGTAAATCAAAATCAAACCTTAATCGTGTAAGTTAACGTTAGCCGCGTTTATTAAACATAGAGAGAAGAATGTGAATGCCTTCGTATGAAGTCTTAAGGTCGCAGATTTGTTGATTGCGTGCTATTATATTAATTTTTCCAACTACATAACTTTACCCTTGAGAACGGTATTTGTTCATATTAACAGCACCTGAAGACTGGTGGTATTCTTTGTTAACTCAAAGTTGGCGCCAACTGCTTCTTAAACTAGGTCATCCAGTAATGAATCATGAATGATTGGCAGATGCTACATAACCAGTTACATGACGATTTATGCTAGCTTAAAATTGTGCTTTAATTATTAGCATCATATTTTTACGCACTTTTCATGTTTTTATTGATCGTTCATATCCTGTCCATCTTTCATTGAACGTGAGGTATTCTGCTTTACTTAAATTATTATAGCTCGTGTTTTTGTTCACCTGGTGTTTTTCTTGTCTCAGATGGTCGCCAGGAGCGTATTATGTTCGACAAAATCACATCACGCATCCAGAAACTGTGCTATGGACTCAATTCTGAGTTTGTCGATCCTGTAAGTTATGAAATAGCCTTCATCAAAACCTATTTCAGTAGATGCCACTGACTCCATGACAAGATCTTCCTCGTGCAAAGATTTTTTTATTTTATTTTATTTTTTTTTTTAAATTGCTTTGCTTTGCTTTAGTTACTTCTATGTTTTAATAATTTGATTTGGTTGTTTTAATCTAATTTATCCATTTACTTTTGTAATTTTAATCCCTTTGGTACTTTTGATTTTTCTCTAAACAGACCCCCACCATTTCTGTGGGGACCCCAGTTTGAAAACCCTGTGCCTAGTTACTATTACAGTTTATTATTCATCAAACAGTAGATCCATGTAATATTTAAACAAACAAACAATCCATAAAGAGTTGTTTAGTAACTTGCACAACATCCTATCCTCTCTAGGCCTTCCTTATGGCCCTGCATAAGAAGTCATTTTATTAGAGAATCACCTACCAAGAAGCAAATCTAATGCTGACCCTAAATCAAGTGGTTTTGCTTTGCAGACTCAGATCACCATGAAGGTGATTCAGGGCCTTTACAGCGGCGTTACCACAGTAGAGCTGGACACCCTGGCTGCTGAGATCACTGCCACCCTCACCACCAAACACCCTGACTATGCCATCCTGGCGGCCCGGATCGCTGTGTCCAACCTGCACAAAGAAACCAAGAAGGTCTTCAGCGGTGAGTTGCTATGCATTGCTTGTTTCATGTCTATGGGACACTTCACTTCAATTGTATTATAATGCTTTTATTTGCTGCTAATCACTTGCCTCCTCTAATCACAGAGGTTATGGAGGACCTCTACAACTATGTGAATCCCCTGAACAGCCGCCACTCGCCTATGGTTTCAAAGGAAACCCTCGACATTGTTTTGGCCAACAAAGATGTAAGTATGATGTGCTTACGTATGATTTGTCTTTTTTTTTCCCCAACAAAGTCGTATTTATAATTAATGCAATTTTTCCTTACTTCCCTAGCGGCTCAACTCAGCCATCATTTTTGACAGAGATTTCTCTTACAACTTCTTTGGCTTCAAGGTAATTCCAAAATGGAATATACAAAATATACACTTGTATATCTAAATCTAAAAGTGATTGTTAATATTAGTTTTTAACATCTCTTTTAGACATTGGAGCGCTCATATCTGTTAAAGATCAATGGGAAGGGTAAGTCATGAAATTCTTATTTGCATACATTAGGCTAATTTAGCATGGTCCAGTCGAGACAACAAAATGGAGAGGATGAAGTAATGGAGCAATAGAAAAATGGTCGAGGTAGATGACAATTTAAATGAAGGAAATGCAAGCGAGTTGAAGAAGAGCAAAGACTTGAATGATAGAAATGCAGAATGTTCCTGTGACACCTTGACTGCTTTGTTTTCAGTCGCGGAGCGGCCACAACACATGCTGATGAGAGTGTCCGTGGGAATCCATAAGGAGGACATTGCGGCAGCTATAGAAACCTACAACCTGCTGTCTGAGAAGTGGTTCACTCATGCTTCTCCTACGCTCTTCAACGCCGGCACCAACCGGCCACAGCTCTCCAGGTAGGAGAACATACAATCACTATACACCAATCAGACACAAGGGGGCAGTTTTTTTCAAAACCAATGTTTTTTTTCCAAGGTTTGACTTTGGTGTTGGCGAAACTTATAGATGATGTGTAACACAAGCAATTTCATTTTGTCAAACGTCTAGTTGCTTCCTGCTTGCTATGAAGGATGACAGTATTGAGGGGATCTATGACACCCTGAAGCAGTGCGCCCTTATTTCTAAGTCTGCCGGAGGTATAGGGGTGGCAGTGAGCTGCATTAGATCCACTGGAAGCTACATTGCAGGCGTGAGTTTTCTCCATCCTCAGCTTTAGATTTACTGGTATTATTAACCTCAGCAGTTGGGTTAATTTGTGTGTTTTTTTTTTTTTTTTTGGTCATTTTAGACTAATGGCAACTCAAATGGCCTGGTTCCTATGCTCCGTGTCTACAACAACACAGCACGTTATGTGGACCAAGGAGGAAATAAGGTAAGGTGTTTTGCATATGACTTTTAGGAGGATTTTAAGTTTGGCTTGTAAAACTGACATTTTCTCTCCTCCTCACTCAGAGACCAGGAGCTTTTGCTATGTACCTGGAGCCCTGGCATTTTGACGTTTTTGACTTCCTAGAGCTTAAAAAGAATACTGGTAAAGAAGAACAGAGAGCTAGAGATCTGTTTTACGCCCTCTGGATCCCTGATCTCTTCATGAAGCGAGTGGAGACCAATGAGGTGAGCACACTTAAACTAATATAATATTTGAGATGTATCTTAAAGGGATAGTTCACCCAAAAATGAAAACTGTCATTAATTACTCACCCTCATGTCAGTCCATATGCGCAAGACCGTCGTTCATCTTCAGAAACCAAATAAAGATATGTTTGATGAAATCCGAGAGCTCTCTGACCCTCCATAGAAAGCAATGGAACTGGAATGTTCCTAGGTCCAGAAACGTAGAAAGGACATCGGTAAAATAATCCATGTGACATCAGGGGTTCAACCGTAATTTTACAAAACTATGAGAATACTTTTTGTGTGCAAATAAAATGTCACATGGACTATTTTGCCGAAGCCTTTGCTATGTTTCTGGACCTGAGAACACTGCAGTTGCATTGCTGTCTATGGGAGGGTCAGAGAGCTCTGCGCATTTGGAACGACATGAGGGTGAGTAATTAATGACAGTTTTCATTTTTGGGTGAACTATCCCTTTAAATACAACTGTTGAAAATATAAGCTTTGCCATCACAGGAAGAAATGACATTTAAAACTATATTCAAGTGTAAAATGGTTATTTTAAAAGGTGGTAATATTTCAGGATAATTACTGTTTTAACTTGTATAAATGCATTACAACCATTCAAAATTTGGAGATTTTATATAGTTGTACATTTATTTCCTTAATCAGTTCAGTGTAGTTCAAATGCTTCATTTTAAGCGAACTCACGTGTGACTCCTATCTCATGTAGGACTGGTCTCTGATGTGCCCCAGTGACTGTCCCGGGCTGGATGATTGCTGGGGAGAGGAATTTGAGAAGCTCTACACAAAGTATGAAAATATTATTAATGCTGCTACTATGAAACTGTTAACGTCTATTAATGTCACTGGTTAATAATCACATTCAATTATATTTTGTTCCAGATATGAGAAGGAGGGCAGAGCTAAGCGTGTGGTGAAGGCTCAGCAGCTGTGGTATGCCATCATTGAGTCTCAGACGGAGACCGGCACACCCTACATGGTCTACAAGGATGCCTGCAACCGCAAGAGCAACCAGCAGAACCTGGGCACCATCAAAAGCAGTAACTTGTGCACAGAAATTGTAGAGTACACCAGTAAGGATGAGGTAAGGAGTGCAGAATATGAACAAAGTGTAATATAGCTTATTTGACTTTATTTGAAAGTGCTTTCATGAAGGACCTCTTGGTCTCTTGCAGGTGGCTGTTTGCAACTTAGCATCCATTGCACTTAACATGTATGTCACCCCAGAGCGAACTTTTGACTTCCAGAAGTTGGCCTCTGTTACAAAAGTCATTGTGAAGAACCTGAACAAAGTCATTGATATCAACTACTACCCCGTGCAAGAGGTGAGGTGTTTTTTTGTGCTTTATCCATTCTACATTATTGTAATTTGCTGCAGAGGCTGATCTTCTCTCTCACACAACAGGCAGAGAACTCCAACAAGCGTCACAGGCCCATTGGTATCGGTGTTCAGGGTCTGGCTGATGCCTTCATCCTCATGCGCTTTCCGTTTGAGAGCGCAGAAGCTCAACACCTCAACACACAGATCTTTGAGACCATCTACTACGCTGCGCTGGAGTCCAGCTGTGCGCTGGCTGCAGAATTTGGGCCATATGAAACATACGTTGGGTGTCCTGTGAGCAAGGGCGTAAGTTGGATTTTATATAGCGCCTATATAATATAAGCAGTTTCTGTGGGTCTTGAAGTATTGATTCCCATCCACAAATTAAGGTGTTAATTTTTTTCAAGCTTTGAAGTGTTGCTAATATAATTCAGTTATATGCTTGCTATTTTTATTTAAAGAACATATTGACTTGTGTTCCCATCAATTCTTCCCTTAATTTTATTGGTCTTAAAAAGGTCTTAAAGACTTTTTACCTTTTATAAAACCTGCACAATTGCTGTGTAAGGAATCTGGATATCAGTTGAGTTTTACAGAGCTCTGATTGTTCCTGGTATGATTTCACAGATCCTGCAGTATGATATGTGGGATAAGACGCCTACAGACCTGTGGGACTGGGCGGCACTCAAGGAGAAGATTGCAAAGTTAGTAACCACTTGTATGATTCGTAATTTCAACAAATCTGTGGAAGACCTGGAAATCAAATTGACATGGGAAAATGTTTTAATACATAATTTAATAATTGTAATTAAAAACACAAATATAAAAATTGGTATTTAAAAAAAAAATTTTGATTTCATGGGACTTTTTGTAGTATACACGCAGTACATTTTATTAAAAAAAAAAAAAAAAAAGTGTCCATGGTTACATAGGTCATATAATATGTATTATTTTTGCTCCCTAGGCATGGAGTGCGTAACAGTCTGCTGCTGTCTCCTATGCCCACTGCCTCCACTGCTCAGATCCTGGGAAACAACGAGTCAATTGAGCCGTACACTAGCAACATCTACACACGCAGAGTTCTGTCTGGAGAGTTTCAGGTGAGCCTGACGTTACAGTGAACGTTTGCATGAACTGATGTCTTTGTTTAAAATTAACTGGTGGGTTACATTTACCCCTCTAGATTGTGAACCCACATCTTCTCAAAGACCTCACGGAACGAGGACTTTGGAATGAAGAAATGAAAAACCAGCTAATTGCTCAGAATGGATCCATCCAGGTTAGTTGGCACTTCCAATTCGGATTACTTCCATTTTTGCATTTGTCCCTCTCTAAACTTCCTCCTTTTTGCAGAGCATTCCCACAATACCAGATGACCTGAAGGAGCTGTATAAGACTGTGTGGGAGATCTCTCAAAAGACCATCTTAAAGATGGCTGCAGACAGAGGAGCCTTCATTGACCAGAGCCAGTCCCTCAACATCCACATTGCTGAACCCAACTATGGCAAACTGACCAGCATGCACTTCTATGGCTGGAAGCAGGTAAGCTAGATCATTTCTGAGCCTGGATTTGCAAGTCTAGAACTTCAATTGAAGTCGATAGATAAACGGTACATCTGCTGCTCTCCACAGGGTCTTAAAACAGGAATGTACTACCTGAGAACTAAACCAGCTGCCAGCCCCATCCAGTTCACTCTCGACAAAGAAAAACTGAAGGAGACGCAGACAAGCAATGAGGAGGAAACCAAAGAACGCAACAAAGCTGCCATGGTGTGTTCGCTGGAGAACCGTGATGAGTGTCTGATGTGTGGTTCATGAACTCCACTCCCGTTGACGAGGACCGTTAGGATGGTTACCAATTTGCATCTTGTACTGCATTATTTACACCGTGTACTTTTTTAAATGGCTGTAAACAATATGGTAATTTTCATTATTAATTTACATTTGCAACTGTATACAATAAATAGTATGAATAAAATAAAAATAATTTTGGGGAGCTCAAACTTTATTCATGTGTATGAAAAGAGGTTTTGGACTGGAGTCATTTTTAATATGCTTCTGGTGAATTTCTATGGATTTCATGGTTGAGGGTAAATGAATAAAGAAAAGGTTGCTCATAAAATCAGGAAATTATAGTTTTGAAAGGGTACGTGTGATTGTTTGGCTTGTTTTTCGGTTTCGTGTATTTACATTCAAACACCTAAAAATGATAATGTACTAGTGCTACATATATTGTTGTCTGATGTATTCCCACCAGCATTACCCTGTGCAGTAACAGGTCATTTATTACTATGGTTATGGGAACAGGTGTGACGTTCCAGTAGAGGTGCATGGGGAGGGTCTGAGGCTGCAGGTGATTGGTTAATGAATAGTCCTGGAGGCCTCATGGGAAAAGTGGCAATTGTCACAAACAGCAGGTGTTGAACAAGCTGCAACATGTACATATGGTCTCTGGGGCGATAAATTTGCTCGCATACATTTCTTTAACCATCTCCATCTATGTATTCTGGGTTTTATATGGAGTTAAAATGATTAAATTACTGCTTTAATAGGAATTCATTTCTAGTATGATGACTTTTACATTGCATATTTATAAGTACAATATTGTGAAATGGTGCTCTATGGATTTTATTAATGACATGACTTCTACAATGATTTAATCTACATGATTTACAAGATAATTTACAGTTTCAGAGGACCGAATAACCAGAATGTTTCTTTCAAAGTACGTTATACAGCGTATGCAATGGCGGCAAAAAGTATTTTGTCACACAAGGCACACTTAAAAATAGACCACTGTTCAAAGGTTTGAGGTTGGTAAGAAATACAGCAAAACAGTAATATTGTGAAATACTATTTTCTTAGCAATGTAAAAGTATTTTCTGTTTTTGATCAAATTAATGCAACACCTTGTATTACTAAAAGTGTTATTTTCCAAAAAAATCTTGCCGACTCCAAACTTTTGAGCAGTGGTTTGTCTGCAATATCTAAGGTAACCAATTGCCATTTATTACAAAGAATATAGAACAAGTGAACATTTCAAATGAGTAGAACAATAGTATTCAAATGTCAGCATGTTTATAGTTAATGTAATAAACTACACCTCTGTGAACATTAAGTTACTTTTGAGTAAAGCTAAAAGCTCTAGAATCATTTGTTTTCAGGTGACTTGGTTTGTTAATTTATTTTCAATTGTAATGACATTCAGACATTTTTAGTGTGACAAAAGTGTCCAAATACTTTGTGAGGCCACTGTAACAAAGCATTTTATTACCTTAAAACACTAAAAATGCTCTCAGCTAGGGTTCTCATAAGCTAGTCATTTCAAACTAACTGATAACTTTTAAGGACTGCTAGTTGAGAGGTCAAATTCTTGAGAACCAAAACCGGTGTCTTGGGAGTCGTCGCTGCCAGTTGGAGATGATGCTTGGTTTCCAATGAAAGTGAAATTCTTCTCTAGCTTTTCCTCTATCCTCTTTGCTAAGAAACTCACTAGGCTTGTCTGATTCAGGTCAATCTTGATTCCCTCACCTTCATTTTCATTGACGACTTCAACTACATTTATATCATCTGTTGCTCCATTACTTTCCTCAACCTCTCCGTTTTCCTCTGTCTCTGCTTCATTTAGATCCGCTCCTCCTGTGGCCTCATCTGTATTTAATTCCTCCACATTATCACTGGCTTCCTCCGCTATCATCTCATCTTCTGTTTTCCCACTAGCTTCACTTTCAGTATCTGTGTTAGACTCTATATCTATGACTGTCTCACTTGTATTCTCTGTATTCTTTTCACCGTCCTCCTCCTCTCCCTCCATGCTTATCTCAATAATATCATCATTTCCTGTCTCCATGTCCCCCTCATCTTCTCCCCGCTCTGTCTCATTTATGTCTTCCACAGTGTTATCTGTTTCTCCCTCACTGTTTTGCTCTTCATTTGACTTCCTGTCTGGCTCTGTGTCAGCAGTCGGTGACTCTTCATCTTTCTCTTCTACAGTCTCCTCTGCTGGTTCTTCATGCAGTGTATGCTCATTTAATGGAACAGTATTTCCCTCATTGCTGTTGAAGCCCTTGAAGTTGTTTTTGGCTCCAAGGATGTACTTCCCCAGGAAAGAAGATCCGCCCGACGGGTCTCCTTTAGGGTTGTCTGAGTGGTCAAACAGGTCCGTTTGAATGTGTTTCATTTCAGTGTGTAGCTTCCCGATCACTTTGCTCAGCTCTGTGATCCTGTTCCCAACATCTGGAGGAAAGACATTCCAGATCATTTCAGTATTTTTCAGTGCATGTATAAACTACAGTAGGAATATAGTTATATACTCTGCTGTATGTAGGAAAAAAATCAAGATATTTCTCTTTTTTTCTGAAGAACCTAAATTTCTACAGTCTTGATAAAAGTGGTGTTTAAAGTATCACATCCAGACCTGGAAAAGTCATGTAAATTAATGAAATTTTACAACTCCATGTGCATTTTTATAATATTTTTGTAGTTTCGCCAAGCTCAACAGTCCTTATCAGTAAATCACAAAAAACTGGATAAGATATGGACCTTTTGAATACAAGAAAAAATACATTATCTATAACCCTTAACAGTATGAAAAGTATAGTATATATAAAAAATAAATAAATAAAATAATAATAAAAAAAAAAAAAAAAATATATATATATATATATATATATATATATATATAGTACTACATTAATAAGCATTAATTTAAGATGAAAAGAGCATAGACTTAGGGACAAGATGTATTGTTGAAAGAAAAAGAAGCTGATGTATTTAAAATGTGTGCTAAAAGAAAATTTGAACAAATATCAGACTAAACTAATCCAATCAGATTTTATGGGGTCTTTAACAAAACATGATGAACAGATTAAGAAAACCTTTTCAGTCTTACCTTTGCGTTTTGTCTCTTCAAATTCTCTCCTGGCAGATTCGATGTAGCGCTGAACCAGAGCGCGGATGACCTGCTGTCTGTAGGAAACACGGTTCTCCCCTGGACTCCCGTCATCCTTCTGTGTTGTATTTCCAAAAGAGACATAGGAGACATGGGTTTTGATGAACATGCTATACTTAAGTCATTTATTATAAATTCTCATCAAAATAGCAATGAAAAACAATACTGAGCACATCAGTATAAGTATGCAAGTAGACACTCAAAATCTAGTATAGAGTTAAGGTGAGCTGTAATCCTGAAAAAGTGTACCATAGATGCAAGTGAAGGGTAGTCTGCAGCAGAGTTACAGTTGAAGCAGCAGCAGCAGATCCGTCTGAAAATCCCTCTAAAATATACAGAAAAAAAGTTATTGTAATTACTACAATAAGTACATAGTATGTACATGAGGAACAGGACTGTAAAATAAAGTGCTACCAAAAAATCATATGCCAATTGTTTGTTTTGCCCTCAAATAAGAGCTGCAAATAAGCGACCTTAAAAGATAGAAAATGGCCTTTGGAGAGGGGATGATGTTGAACGGGACAGGCATAGTCAGTCCTTCTCTGAAGTAACTCAGGTAGAGCTTAGAACGGGCAAATTTCCACTCTACATCAGCATCATCCTACAGGGAAGAAGAATTTCAGTGAAACACCAAGCATATATTGTTACTGTAGATATGTTACACCAGAGTCAGTTCCTCAAGCTTACCTCAATCTTCTGAAAAGAGTTGGTGATCATGGCAATCAGCATGTTTAGAAGGACAATGACAATGATCAGAGTGTAGATGCCATAAAGAATTCTGCCAACAAACTCAGCCAAAACAAACTCAGGCATGTCCACATATCTCTGGTCGACCATACCAAACATGGTCCAGAAGAGGAAGCTGAAGGTTTCATTTAGCCTGTAAATGTAAACAGATGTGGCGTGGCTCCATTATGAAGATTATCTCAAACTCAACTCATTGATAAAATTTCTGAATCTTTTATCAAATGAATAAAACATAAAATACCTTCCAAGATTAGGGGAAATCATGTATGGGACATAGATATTGTTGATGCCACACAGGAAGGCGGTTCCAATGATCACCAAAATGAACATAAATCTGGAGAGAAAAAGAAGCATCTTGAGAAAAGTGTTCCTCAAATGTTCCTACAAGATACTATTAGTCTTAAACAACAGGACGCAGCTGAATACCTCATCATGTCGTCAATCATCTTTCCGATGGAGATCTGCAGGGTACCAAGAGACTCGTGTGCTGGTAGGATGTAAGCCAGGCGAGTGAAACTCAGCATGCTGGTCACCGCAAACAACACCTCAGCGATGAACTGGGGATCCTCCTGATGCCACTCATCACGCACTGTACAGCCAGAAATACATTACTGTAGTAAGCCAATGAGCTGCCAGGTTGTGGGCTAAATTGTGACAGTGAAGTATTTTTTCTCACAAGTCTCGGTGAAGTAGACACACTCGTCCTGTTTGTCAGGTAACTGGCAGACGAAGTGGACCTTGAGCATGAGGACCACCCTCAGGGCGAAGGAAGCCAGGTACATGCTAAGAACCATCACATCCAGACAGTTCCACCAGTCTAGGAAATAACTCCTCAAGCCCTCGATCCAAATTTCCTTACACTCGAACCAGAAAAAACCTGTTTGACAAGATTCATAACCACTGAATTACTGAACTGTTTCATATGTAATGTTCAAAAATGCAGACCTGAAGTTGAAGATCTTGCAGCAAAATGAATGCAGAACTGATTCCCTACCAATATCTCAAACACTTTTTCATGAAGACCTACCAACCACCCAGACCATGTGGAAGGAGTTGTGCAGGATGGTCTGCTCACGAGAGGCAAAGTTGTCTCGATACACCTCCATGGCAATAGATTCCCCCAGAAGTGTGATCAGGAACCACATGTATGAAGCCGAATGGAGAAGGAATTTAATCACTGGGATCCTCAGAATCTTCCCCAACTGAGGAAAGAAAAAAAAAGATGGTTCACTTTTTAAAAGAAAATGTCTGCTAGAATAGTCCTGTGGTGGACCATCTGTCCAGGGTGTAAAATGCAGTAAAAATGCTACAGTAAAAATCTGTTAAATGGTTAAAGGTAAGTTCCCCTACTATATATACGGTAAAAAAACTGTATTGGACATTACATGTAATTTTACAGTAGTATACCATTTTTGGAAGTGAAAAAGAATATATAATTTACAGTGAATAACCATAACTTGACATTCCCAGAATTCCCTACGTTACATTTCAAATTTGATGTTTTTTTGTTGAAATAACTGTTTTTTCTAATGTTGTTAAATTAATGTTTACTGCATTATTCAGTTTCATGTGTGTTACCATGATGGTGTTTAGTGTTTGTGTGAATGACACTGTGCACCTTCTATATATGTTATTATTTAAAAGCTGCTTGTGATGGGCTTTGGTTCATCATGTGACTCTCATCACCACCTGCATTTGCTGGGTATCAGTGTATTACAAAGGTACAAAACAGATTTCAGTACTTCAATAGGTTGGTATATTAACATTATATCAGTTAATGAAATTACGGTATTTAAATGTAAATTTAAGTTAAAATCTAAAATGTTGCTACCGTATTTCTTTTACAGTAAAATTCCGGCAACCACAGCTGCCGGTTTTTTACTGTAAATCTTACAGAATTTCTTTTTACAGTGTGCCTTTAGCCCGAGACTCTGGGATTGTAGCAACCCTACAGTGTTTTAAAGAATGAGTGGATGGATGAAAGTCTGTAAAAACAAACCTACAGAATTGACTACAACAAATTGAGGAAACTAAAATTGAGGAAACAATTTGCACTCAATTTGTTTGGATAGATTTCTTCCAATGTGTTAAGCAAAGACTGCCTAAATTAGACAGCTATAGCACACACAAAGAAATCAGGTAAAGTCTACCCAACCTTCGTCAATACTTTACACAACTAATTATGTCTAAAAAGTGAATACTATGAACTCTTCATTGTTTTTGTATGATTAAAAAGCTTCTGTAGTTAACATAGCAATCATTTGTAATGAACAAGCAAGAAGTTACTTGTGACTGCACTGACATTAGTAAAGCTATTGCTCTTTGCTCATGGAGCAACATACATGCATTCTAAATTTAATTATTATAGGCACCCACAACCTAACCACGGGCTCTATTTCTCAGCACAATGGCAACCACAAAAACTGAAACTCTTTTAAATGTCAAACATATCTGAACATTAAACACTAACGGGTCTTTCCCTGTACTCAAAAACATAAAATAACACTTCATTTCAACATTTATTCTTCTGATCCAGCCCTATGCAAAGCATGATGGAAACGAAAAATTCACTGCTCAGTTTCAGTTACTGAAAAAAAAAAAAAAAGATTTAGGTAGTTCCAACTCAAAATATTAAGTAAACTTCAGTTTTTCATATTTAAGTAGATTACATAAGTAGACTGGACACAAGTACGTTAAGTAGAAACAAAATGTTCAGCAATTCAGTGGCTTTAACTCATTTTAATCAAAGGAATAGTTGAAAAAAATGCTCACTCTCCTGGCCATCCAAGATGCAGATGAGTTTGTTTATTGGAACAGATTTGGAGAAATTTAGCATTACATAACTTGCTCACCAATGGATCCTCTACAGTGAATGGGTGCCGTCAAAATGAGAGTCCAAAAAACAGCAGATAAAAACACCACAATAATCCACAAGTAATCCACATGACTCAGTTTGATCATTTAATGTCTTTTGAAGTGAAAAGCTGTGTGTTTGTAAAAAATCCATCAACTTTAAACCATCACTTCTGGTCAAAATGTGAACCCATAATCTATAATAATGCTTCCTATAGTGACAATTCTCAGATCAAAATAAAAAAAGGTAAAAAAAAAAATGGATTTACATTTTACAAACACGCAGCTTTTTGCTTCACAAGATATTAATTGAAGGAGTCATGTGAAATGAAGAAACAAACTCATCCACATCTAAGATGGCCTCAGTGAGAATATCTTCAGCATTCTGGGTGAACTATAAGTAAATTAACCAAGCAGCCGAAATAATTTTACATTGCAGAATGCTTGAATATTTAAATATATTTGGCAAAAACCTTTGACTTTGGTGCGATCCAGTAGATGAGGCAAAGGATAGGCATGGTCAAGAAGATCCCAAAAGACACAAGGAGCTTCCAGGCTGTTCTGCTGCCCCTCCAGCCTGAAAGGGTCCCACACCAGATGGAGGAGAGCACTTGCTGGCAGATCGGGTGGGCTACAAACTAAAGTACAAACAATGGTTAGCTAAATCAATAAAAAGCAATGCATTTTTTCCCCTTGTTTTGAGGGGTTAAAGCTTGGGGTCCTACTTGTTTTTGATTATAGTTGACGGCAAGCCTTAAGCGAGCCAGGTTTGGAATGCCCTCCTCAAACGTCTGCTGGTCCAGCTCGTCCTCGCTGTCCTCATCCTGATCCCCAAGGCTGTTCAGGATGGTGGTGACCTCACTTTGGTTCCGACACATTCCAAGCAGCTCCACGGCAAACTCCTGGCACAGCTGCTCCAGGGCAAGATACTGAGGCTGAATGAAGCAAAGGAAACAGTGGCTGAGAAAAATACGCAAGAGATTCTGACATTTTAGTAATGTTTTTTTGGACTGCATGACTTTGATTTGTAAATATTAATAAGAAGTGAGGCTTTACTCAACCTTAAATTCAGGTTCCTTTTTAGACAGCTTGCGAAGATCCCGGCTGAGTCGAAAGGCACTGAGCATGGCATCTTCTGCGGTGATGGACAGGTAAGCGCGGCTGGCAATTCCTCGGTAGGTGTTGATACGAGACAGTGAGAACTTGAGCAAATCATATTGCCGTCCATTCCTGCACTCCAGACAGATGCATGAGATTTTATGCGGCCAAGGAATTTCGTGACCTTTCTGATTGAGCATTGTCACAATGTCATACAGATCCTTCTGACAGGCCAGTGTCAATGGTGTCACTCCAGGGGCAAACTGGGAATCATCAATGGAGTGGTCAAAAATGGCCATTGAGAAAGAGCGCACATCCATCTTGTTTCCCTTCTCTAGATCAAGCCGGTCCAGGAGGCGCTTGACCACACGAGGCTGGTTGGTGTCCACGGCAACCAGAAGAGATTCGTGAATCTGCCGGAAGTCAAACTTGACAGCTTGGAGAAGGGTGTCTATGGTGTCCTCGTTGCCCAGTCGGATGGACAAGTTCAGCGATTCTCTCCATAGCCTGTCCTCAGAGTCGTCCAGCTGGCGGATGATGCCGTCACCCGTCTTCAGCAGCGAAGAGACCATGTTCACGTTGCCCTCTCGGATGGCCCCGAGGAGCTCCGGAGGGAAGCGAAACTTCTTGTTCACAATCTCGCGCCATTGTTCTGGCTATTCATAGGGGAGATAAAAATAATTTTAATACACAGCAACACCAAAATATCAGTAACACAGGAATACAAGACTGATGTCTAGGCATCTGTTTGAATAAACTCTTATATGTGTCGAAATTGAGATATATGGAATCTGAGGGTGCAAAAAAATCTAAATATTGAGAAAATCGCCTTTAAAGTTGTCCAAATGAAATTCTTAGCAATGCATATTACTAATCAAAAATGAAGTTTGGATATATTTACTGTAAGAAATTTACAAAATATCTTCATGGAACATGATCTTTACTTAATATCCTAATGATTTTTGGCATAAAAGAAAAATTGATAATTTTGACCCATACAATGTATTTTTGGCTATTGCTACAAATATACCCCAGCAACTTAAGACTGGTTTTGTGGTCCAGGGTCACATATATCATCTCACAGATTGTTTCTTGTACAATTTCAGTGCTTCAAACACTATTTGATTTTCCAAAATTAAAACACTACTATGCAATGCCACACATTATACATACATTAATAATAATAAAAAAAATTAAAAAGAAGTGTGGTCCAAATGTTGAAGAGTCCATATTGAAAATTTGGGATTCAACATCTAGTAGGGAACTAGAGGGCCACAAGATGGATTAAAATCATTTTAAAATAGAGAGAAAACAAGCTTTTGATATAAGATTAATCAACTAAAAATCAAGAACTGGTTGCTTAACAACTGCCATTTTAATTTAAGAAACAGTATATTCTCATGATATTAAAATACAGGAAGGAATTTTTGATTTCTATATTTAAAAAGTCATGGAAATTACATTAATAAAATCTCAAAAGTCATTTTTTTTAATGAACGTTTTTCTAGTTATGTGAGATATTTTATCAGGTAGAAATGGCTATTTCTGAGTTATTTTCTTTTTTTCTTCTTTTCTTAATCTAAACAAGTACATTCACTGGTAATAAAAAATGTAAACTGTGAAAAATATTAAGTTTTTGAAACTTTTGGAATTTTATGATTTTAATATTGCCACTACTTTATACAAATAAGATTGGTAATTTAATCACAATTACAAGAAATATGTTGAATATATACTTTATACAAAAAAGATTGGTAATTTAACCAGAATTACAAGAATTATTAATATACATGTATTTAAATTTAGTCATTTAGCAGACACTTTTATCCAAAGCGACTTACAAATAAGGACAATAGAAGCAAACAACAAAAGAACATGTAAGTGCTGTGACAAGTCCAGGTTAGTCTAACGCAGTATAGGAAGCAAGGTTTTGTTTTGTCATTTTATGTCATTAATGAAATACGCTACCGAAATTTGTAACTTTTTACCCAAGATATTATGCTGATAATAAAATTTGTGACAACAAAATGGAAAAAATGTAATAAATTCGAAAAATACACTGCTAATTTTGTAGTGCCTTAAACATCAGGTCTGAAAAATAGACACATAATAGACACAATTCCTAAGACTTGATACATGCTTAAAAAATAAATTCACAAAATAATTTTTCAAAAGGAACAATGCATATTTCTTACCGTGAGGTTTTCCATCATCGGACACACTAAAGATATAAATATTACAGTGAGATTGTATCAATGGATGTCACACATATTCACTGTATATCCGAAAGGCAAACAAAGCAGCTCCAAAAGCCAGTCAGTAATGCTGTTTTATGAGGCTCTAATCCTGATCTGAGGAGAGTGATTAAGACACTAGTTAAGCGAGTCCACTGGTTTACCACCACTGAGGAGTCAAAACACGGGTGAATGATTTCATTCTGAACAAACCAAATAACAGATACAATTCCCCAAAGGATACGACCAATTAAAAACGCAACCGTAACATTTTGTTGCATCCCATTAGAGCTCACCAAGGACTTCTGAATTTCCACTCCCCCATCAGTGCACTTCCTCCTTTCAACACCTCTGTAAACATCAGGCCTCAACAATAAGGCTGGCCCCATGACACAGGGTCAGTGTGTGTGCGTTTCAGGCTATAACTGAAAATTAATAACAAATGATTACAATAAATGATAAAAACACATTTGTTTTATTTAAAAAGGAAAATATTTAATGAGTTTTTTCTGACACATACACTACAGTTAAAAAGCTTGTGATCAGGAAGGAAATATTATAAAGAAATGAATACTTTCATTCAGAAAGGACACATTAAATTGATCAAAAGTTACAGTAAAAACATTTGTTACAAAAGATTTCGATTTCAAATAAATGGTGTTCATTTGAACGTTCTATTCATCAAAGAATTCTGAAAAATTGTATCAGTTTCCACAATAATAATAAGCAGCTCATCCATTTTCAACATTGATAATAATAATAATGTTTTTGAGCGCCAAATCAGCATATTAGAATGATTTCTGAAGGATTCAAAACTGAAGAAATTGCTGATGAAAATTCAGCTTTGCTATCACAGGAATAAACCACATTTTATAATATATTCCAATAGTTTAAATGTTAATAATATTTCAAAGTATTACTGTTTTTACTGTAGTTTTGATCAAATAAATGCAGCTATGATGAAAAGAAGCTTCTTAAAAAACAATAAAACATCTGACCTATTAAAAACTTTTAAACAGCATTGTATATATATATATTCACTTTTAAACCAAATAAATGTATTTATTTGTGTTCTTGAACAAGTGAGACATATAACAAATCTGAACTTTCTAAACAATATATTTTATATTTATGACAATATGTTGTAATCAATTACAAACAATGGTTTAATTTAACATTCTAATTGATATCACAAAGAGAGTGAAAAGCAGATAAGACGACAAACATATTTACAGCCAGTCAAAAATGTCATAATGTCTCTAAAAACAGTCTTTTTAGGGAGGCATCTGTATTCTCCAAAATTCATAAGCCGTTTGAATGGACAAGGCCTTTCAAACCAAGAGAATACCTGATTTCTATTTGTATGTTGCTATTCTGAGAAGGTTTCTGAGACCACAGTGCTCTTCTCTCAGTTCAGCCACACAGTACCTGGGTCTACCGTGTCGCCACAGGTGCTGGCGTGCTGCTGGATACGGTCTGGGGGGAATCGGAAGGAGCAAAGAGGACATGAAACCATATGCTCATCTGCGCCAGAAGAGTACTGTGAGCTCATGACCTCTGTTTCCCTGACTCCCATGAGCTCCGCTGAATCAGAATCCAGGCAGGTGGAAGCATGGAAAGCCAGATAATCAGGACTGAAGGATTCTATGTGGACAAAAAGCAAAAGAAATAAAAGAAGAGCATGTGAGCAGTAAATTATGACCCATAGTGGGCTGCGGATCTATTTGCTTGCTAAGATCCTCTTTAATAGGCATGTACACAAACACGTTACCTCCGCAAAGAGGACATCTCGTCTCAGGAGAGCCCTGTGGAGCCTGGTGGGCACTTCTGTGTGGGCTCGTTGTGCTGGGTTTATGGGTGGATTCTGTAGGTCTGGATCTCTTTCGAGGAGCGCCACTGTTTATAAGGCTCTGCCTGAATGACCACCATTGAATACAGAATACACAGGTCTATGAAGATTACTCAGAGTGAAGTATATATACAACAGAGTCCACAGAGTCTGGGACTACTAGTGAAACATGTATTTTGCACTTTTCTCATTTAAGACATTTTGATACAAATGATAGAATTAGCATAACAATTTGAGTTCTTAGCATTCTTGTTTTAATATTTTTGTATGTCTTTTGCACCCAATCTGCATAACCTCTATAAATTTGTGTAAAACCTGACGATCACGTTATGCAGCATAATTTTAGATGTTTCAAAAGTTTAAACAAGAAATATAAATATAATAATTTTATTTAAATAATGTTTTTGTGTTTTTTAATCCTAATACTGTTTTCTTGTAAACACCACTGCATAAATAAATATAAATAAAAATATTATTTTACATGTTTTTAAAGAAAATAATACTTTTGTTCAACAATGATGCATTAAATTGAGAAAAAATGATAAAAACAGTAATACTGTTATAAAATATGTATATATATATATATATATATATATATATATATATATACATATATATATATATATATATATATATATATATATTTCAAATAAATGCTTTTCTTTTGAACTTTCATCAAAGAATCCAGAAAAATATGTATTACAGTCTCCATAAAAATATTAAGCAGCACAACTGTTTTCAACATTGATAATAATAAGAAATGTTTCTTGAGCAGCAAATCAGCATATTAGAATGACTTCTTCTGATGATCATGTGACACTGAAAACTGGAGTAATGGCTGCTGAAAATTCAGCTTTGCCATGAAATACATTTTAAAACACATTAAACTATAGAAGTTATTTTAATTATAGTATTTCATAATATTACTGTTTTAACAGTTTTTTTTTAAATTAAATATTAATATCAAATATATAAACACCGAGTAATTTTAAAGGTTTAGAAAGTCAAATTAGCTTTTTGTGGTCAGAATCAAAACAAAACTCTGCAGACCTCCATCTGTCTATGCTTCAAATCAGACTTTTTTTTCTCAATTCATACCGTGCCTTTGACTTCTTCCTTTGCTCTTGAGGGGTGTTTATTTGGTCACTGGAAGTGCTCAATCCACCTAATTCGCCCCATAAAGTCAGAAACAACATTAGTATTATGAAAAGCACAAATTTTTTCAACTCCGTCTGTGTGGTGGCCAAATAAGAACTTGCCTGGTGGGGTTTTCAACTTATCTTCTCTCGGAGGTGTTGTGCTGGATGTAGTACTGCAGGGGGATGTTGACAAGGAGCGTCTGTTAGAATGGGCGGCTTTGACCATGCGCTCTGCCCGACTCAAACTCCCAGCATTCCTTTGGCGATCTGAGGAGACATCCCTGAAAGGGAGCAGAGAGTGCCTTCTGAATATCATGCTACTACAAATCTTTTGAAATAAAGAGTGTGTCAGACACTCAATTCACACACCCTGTTATTCGCCCAAAAAATGTGTTTTGGATAGCTGGACTGGAAAGCCACTCCATCACGGATGTCATCTTTTCTGGTGTGCACTGTGAAACAATTCCTAACAATTAAAACCCAATTAAACCAGTTGCTGTGCTGCTGGATATATGGTATAAGTAAAGGCAGATTGTTTTAAACACAACAATTTGAAAAAAACCCATCAAATCTCTCACCAGATTTTCAACAGCAATATCTTCATGTTGCACTGAGGAATCTTCGGCCTGGTCTTCCATGGTGCGGATGCGCAGAAAGGACAGACCAAACTGTGACCATTTGTTGAAAGGCTGAGTGCAGGTGACTCGCAGTCTGTCCCAGCTCTCCTCAGCAGCCTGAGGGAGAAAATCAACTGGACATGGACACATTTAAATTATTACCTCAGTCTTTCAATGCCAATGAACACAATTAAATCTTACGCACTTGCATTATGAACAAAACAGGGTGGACATGATTGGAAAAGCCTCAATGGTCTTTAAAAAACAGTTACACTTGTGATCTTCACAGTCAAAAATGATAGGAAATGAATGGGAAAATCAAAAACATACAAAAATACATATACAATTTCTTGACTAATCAGCCTTGATGCAGTAGTATTTGAAAATATCTAAATATATATCCAATGCCTTGCATGTCCTATTGGATCCTATTTTTAACTTAAATGTTGCATTAACTTAAAATAATATGAAATATTTTCTAGTATTTACATTATTTTATATAGAAATAAATGATGCATCATTTAGAAATGAATATTGTTTAGTACTATGAAATCCACTCAAAATACTAAAAATTACAGTAAAAATATTATCGAAATAAAATTTTTGCATTCATTAAAAAAAAAAGAAAGTCTTTGGTCTGTTTTGACCGCAGAGAATCACAAATGTGACCCCTAAGTGAGGAATAGCAGAGGGTTGAGTTTGTAGCAAAGGTGAAGGATTTGCATGCTTTATACCTTTTTTAAACATGCGCACATTTTGACGGCCAATGCCCTGTTTCGAGTCCGCTGGACTCATGAGTGTTGCAGTGGGCAGCAGGGTGACATAAGGATGGTCTAATGACCAGGAGGAGCGGCCGACATCAACCTGAATGAACGCAGAGCCACAGTTGCCTTTACAAAGAAAAACAGGAATATCGTGAACATTAATACACCAAGAATACATATCAGATTATAATAGGTGATTTTTATGTTAACACCAACCCACCAACATCAATGAATCCTACAGCAGATACTCGCTCCATCTGTAATTCCACCCTGAGGACTCCACTGCGGTCCTGGACGCTGCACAACCACGGTCTGCTGCTGTTACTGTCTTCACACAGATTATTCACACCATTCTTACTATCCTGCAATTCAGTCATGCAAGAGAGAAAGTTATTAGACGTAACACTTTAATAACTTTCGTTAAACAGATTTAGAAACATTATTACACTACTTAATAACAGAGGTGTAAAATATTGAATAATTTTACTTGATTACTTTACTTAAGTATTATTTTGGGGGATTTGTACTTTATTCAAGTATAATTTAAACTGGTTACTTGTACTTTTACTTGATTACATTTCTGGAGGAAAAACAGTACTTTTTATTCCTTACAATTTTATTTCATCTTAAAAAGTACATTACATTTTTATTTTATCTTATGCATAATAAATATGGTAAACAGAAGTTCAAATGTACATGCAATGATCATTGTTAAAAAAAAAGTTTATTCATTATTCTTTCTGTCTTGATCGAGCCATTAGCTGTGTAATATTTTAGCTGAATGCACAAGATTGAGTGCAAATAAATCAGTGATGAGAATTTAAATACAATTGATATTTTTGTGGGAATGATTTTATTATTAATATTATTATTATTATTATTAAATGTTACAAATCTCCAAAAAAACTGTTTAAATGAACATTTTATGTTAAATAAATTGTAATTTATATTTAGTGATGTTCTTACCAGGTAGTCAAGTCAAGTCACCTTTATTTATATAGCGCTTTTAACAATACAGATTGTGTCAAAGCACTTAACAGTATCAAATTGGAGGATAGAGTGTTAGTAATGTATAATGATAAGATTAAACACTCAATTTTCAATTAAAGGCATTTCATTATTGAATTCAGAGATGTCATTGTCTAGCTCAGTTTAGTTTAAATAGTATCTGTGCAATCAAATCGGCGATAATCGCTAGAAATTAAGTGAATACAGGTAGTGAATATTATGTCATTATATGACACATTGAGTAGCAATTAAGTATTTTTTAAAAATCTTAATAATTACATGATTTGCTTATTAATTAGTCTAATTTATTTATTTATTAATTGTTTATCAATATTTGCTGAGAAAAAAACTCTAAATGCCCCAAATAAACAATTAAAAGTTTAATTATCCTTAGACAGTGGCCTTTCAAAATGTTAATGTTGTATGTTTTAATTTTATGACTCTCCTCATTAATGCAACACATTCTTGTATTCTGACTGGAATATGTTTTATCCTCTGAATCACATCTTGCTATTCAAAGGAATAGTTCACCCAAAAATGAAAATTCTCTCATCGTGTTTATGACTTTCTTTCTTCAGATGAACACAAGCAAAGATTTTTATTCCGTATAATGCAAGGGGACCAGAGGTGGGTAGTAACGAGTTACATTTACTTGAGTAAATTTTTTGGGTAACTAATACTTTTAGAGTATATTTAAAAATGGGTACTTTTACTCTTACTCAAGTACATTTTTTGTGAAAAAACGGTACTTTTACTTCGTTACTGTGGGCGACGCTCCTCTCGTTACTTTATCTTAATGCATACAAGTTAAAAATCCTTAAATTTATACCAAGCGCGCCATCTACTTTTTTTTCTGGGCAATGAGCGATGCCCGTTCGCGAATGATTCATTCTTTTGAGTCAATTCTGTTCGAAGGCTTGATCAAACCAGTTGGCAGACCAATGAATCGGTTCGCGAATCAGTTTGAATGATTCGTTCAGTTCCCTGCCGCACGCGCTGAGTCTCCTGAAGTGGCTCTCACTCAGAGTTGTAACATCAAGAGCGCTGAAGACGTGGCTTTGGATCAACAGTCAGTTGAAAGCAAATTTGTAAAGGTTATGGTTTACTAGCTATGAAGATCTTTATTAGACGAACACCGCGTGTGCTGTCGGTTCCACAGGTATAGATTCGCTTACAATACACGATACCACTATGACATTACCAGTTTGTTATACTACATGTACCTTACACATTAAATACAATGTATAATTGATTCATTAAATAAGCTGTGACAGAGTATGAAATAAACACCCGCCAAACCCGCGTTAGTTCCAGGAGGAATGCCTTGCCTAGACACAATTAATATGGAAATTTTCACAATATTTACGCTTTCAGAAATAAAGGCTACATTTGTTTACATTTTTCAGAACAGACGGAAGAAGATCCGTCAATGTGCATTTGTTTCGTTATTTAGATGTTCTGTAGCGGTCATGTGAGGAGATTTCACTCTTCTCCGTGTCAGAGGTTATATACATTTATAATACATAATTAAACTTTAAAATATAATTTAATTTAACTCAGTGATGCAAATCAGAATTTGTATCAGCTGTTACTCCAGTTTTCGGTGTAATATGATCCTTCAGAAATCATTCAAATATTGTTTTATTACCAGTGTTGTTGAAAAAAAAACAAAAAAAAACAGCATATGCTGGTTAGGGGTGAGCGTGATTTCACCAAGTACAACATGTTCCTGGATCAACATCTTTGTTGATCCTGGAACGTCATTCCAATCAACCAATCAGAATTGAGGGATAACTTTTCAGGAAATGTAAGTTTTAGGCTTATGATCAGGGTTAGGTGCTTCAACACCCTTGTTAATCAGCTATCATTTCTCACTGATTTTAGGAATAAATTATGGGTAGGGTTAGGTTTAGGGGTAGAGATTGGGTTAAGTCTATATTTTTGGACAATAATGTTGATCCAGGATCAACAAAAGATGTTGATCCAGGAACATGTCTTACTTGGCAAAATCACGGCGACCGCTGGTTAGGTATGTTTTGAAGCTGGGATGCTGGTCTTGAGCTGGTCGGACCAGCTTAGGACAAGCAAAGGACCAGCTTAAATCAGCTCAAACCAGCATCCCATGCTTCAAAACATACCATACCATCATATGCTGTTTTTTTCAACAGGGAACAGTTTTGCTGCTTAATATTTTTTGGAACCTGTGATATTTTGTTCAGGATTCTTTTATGAATAGAAAGCTAAAAAAGAACAGCATTGATAATAAATCAGGCTGATAAAAATTCTGATTTGCATCACTGAAATAAATTACATAAAAAAAAATTAAAGGTATTTTGAACGGCAGTGTGTGTGTGTGTGTGTGTGTATAAAAATGTATCTAAATATCTATATATCTAAATAAAAATATACTATATTCAGTATATGATCCAAAGTAACCGATACTTTTTATCCGATACTTTTTTACTCTTACTCAAGTAACTATTCAGACTATTACTTTTACTTTTACTTGAATAAATATTTCTTCAAGTACTTTTACTTTTACTTGAGTACAGTTTTTGGGTACTCTACCCACCTCTGAAAGGGAAAGAACCACTTCAGAACCCACACAAAGTGAACAGGACGGTCAAGTTTAAAATATTGGTATCTGTATTTTTTGTATTTATCCTTTCACTTAAGAAGACACTGATTCATTAACAGGGGTTGTATGACTTACTGTCCGTCATATTCATTTTTGGACGTCCCATACACTTGTATTAAACAAAGAGAGATGATTTTTTTCTAAAACTCTTAGTTTGTGTTCATCTGATAAATGAAAGTTATATATATTGGATGGCATGAGGGTGGAAAGGATAGTGCTTCCTTTTAATCCCTTTCCCTGTATTTGTGCGTGTGTGTGTGTGTGTGTGTGTGTGTGTGTGTGTGTGTTCCACTGTGCTGCATTTTAAATGTTGTTGTTGCACTGGATGTATGTGTTTGACCTGTGCTTTTTGTTTCGTTTTCTCCCTTTAACAAAACTTCTTTATATCTGTTAGAAAAAAAGTACTTCTACTTTTTTAATACTTGAGTACAATTTAAAGTTGTACTTTTTTACTTTTACTCAAGTATGTTTTTGGCCAGATACTTGTACTTTTAATTGAGATAAAATTTTCACTAAGTATCTGTACTTTCACAAAATCTTTAGGTACTTTTTACACCTCTGCTTAATAACATGCTAAGCATCATGTAATGCACATTCATATAGTTATAACATCCTAAGCATCATGTAACGCACATTCAAATAGTTAAAAAAATAACTTTTACTCATGTTTTTTATATATATATATATATATATATATATATATATATATATATATATTGTAACTGTACAGTTGCCAGAATAGTTTAAACATCGTTAAGTAATGTTGTTCATGAAAGTTATCAAAATAGCTTTAGATAGAGAATAGAGAAATAGTTAGATATTACAAGTATTTATTCATTACTGTCTAACTGTTAATATGACATTTCGAGCAGATATTTACCTGTGATGTAAACGAGACGATATGTTTTATTTTGATGGGAGCCATCGCAGAAACACAACTCATTCAACGTGTTGCGTCATCACGTATTTGTTTTTCCCGCCTGAACTCGATAGCTCCGCCCACAGCGCGGCCTCACCCGGCGATGATGCCCTCTCGTGGCCTTTATTATTAGTAAAAATAACATATTTATTACACAGATGCAAATTATTCAACATCTACATTGTGTACAATGCCAGTAAGAAATGGCAAATTATAATATAAAATTCGTAACAATTGTTATGAAAATTTGAAAAGGCACATTTACACTGACAAAAAGCAAAGCTAATATCAAATTAATGAATTTTCTGTAAAAACAAAAAAACAAATCTGTATCGTATTTAGGGATAATATGAAGTATGAACTCATAACTTTACATGTCATGTGTTTTTCCACTGCAGTTAATCATATTTCCAGTTCTTGCTCCAGTCAAGTAAACTCATCCTGGCTTTGATGCCAGCTGTTCTGTAAGCTAGCGAACAGAATTCCCCTAGCTGTCCTGTGGAAAAGATGAAGACAGCTGCAGACATATATTTGCCCCTTAAACACTTAAAAAACTGAAGAAACCATAATTCAAATCGTTTTTTTAAATCATATTTTTCCATGGAGAATGTATCGTGTTAAAATATGTTCACTATATGATGAAATATCTGCATATTATCTTAGTGAAACATATGAAAAACCTGGTTGGATTTTAGTTGACCATTGCATTGAGTAGGAAATGAAATTGATATTTTCGACCCTTTGCAAATGAGTTGTTATTGTGGCTTTCCCTTCTCCAGCTGTTCTCGGTCCCTCCTGTGAATCTGGTGTATGTGGGTGTGGGGAATCAGGGGGCCGCCGTAACCCACTGGCTGCTCTCCAGTAACCAAAACATCTGTCTCCCATCCCCATCATCTAAACTTCAGAAACATACCATCATCCTCCATGAAGAGGAAAACAAATAAACTCAATCTATGCATGAACTTTCCCTTTAGTTTTGTTGTTTGTAGCTCTGATTTAGAAACATCTCCTATAAAGAGTGATGTTCAGACCATAAGCTTACTGATACTGAGAGCAGGAAACAACTGGTAAACAAACCAGAGGTGAAAGTATAAATTCCAGTCTTTATGCTTTCCTGTTAGACCAAATGACTATACTGAGGATTTATTTTTTATTTAGTTAAACATGACCCATTTAATCAATTTGAATACATTTCCCACCTTATTTCTTAGAAGGTATGTTGTAAGAATGTGCCTTTACTTCAGTTTTAGTTAAAGATGAGGCAAAACACAGACTAACCACATATTTAAAAAGCTAATTTGTTATCAAAACGCATTTGAGATAGCAATGTGTGTGTAGGCCTACTCTCCTTTGCAATAACAGCTGTTACATTCATCTGCCATACAAAATGCAGCAAAACACACCTCTAAGAATAAAAATACCTGCATGCTCAATGATAAGTAACCTACACATGATAATTATTTAAATAATCATATATTTTAAAAAGAATATAATTAATTTTATGCGCGCGCACCCAACCTAGGCTTTCGATGTTTACAAACATTGAAGGGGTCTATATCAAGGAATTTTCTCAGGGTTTATCCATTTGACCTAATCAATATGTGCCTATTCATAAAATATGTGATATTTTACATATATCACAAAGTATAGTATGTAAATGTTTATGTAAATTTATAAAACGACTTTGTACACTGCAGTAGGCCTACTCCTTTTAGGCTACTTAAACTGCTTATGTAAGGGAAAATTCACCCAAAAATGGAAATTGTGGCATCATTTAGTCACCCTCAAGTTGCAAACCTTCTTTCTTCTGTTGAGCACAAAAGAAGATATTCTGAAGACTGTTGGTAACCAAACAGTTGACGGTAGCCATTTACTTCCATAGCATGGAAAGGAGTACTAGAGGTCAATGGCCACCGTCAGTTACCAACATTCTTCAAAATATCTTCTGCTGTGTATAATAGAAAAAGAAACTCATACAATTTTGGAACAAATTGAGGGTGAAGAAATGATGACAGAATTTTATTTTTTGGGTTAACTAACTATCCCTCACTCGCTGATGAAACGTTACCATATTTTATGATTAATTCAGACTAATTATATTATTATTTTATTACTACACAGCGCTTGCAGGTGAAAAGTGTGTATTGCACATGTAACAGGTAATATGGGAGGCATGAGGCGGTGACAAATGAAAACCGAGAAGGCAGGATGGAGAGCGGATGATATTGTATGCCAGTGTGTCGCCAAACTCTTTCAGCTGTTATTCCGCGCAGCAGCGTGTTTTTGCAGCTACTTCGCTGACCTGTTGTCGCTAAAACTCGAAGGACTAACTGGAACCTCAGTTTGCCAATAAGATGATATTCTTGTTATTCAAACCTATTCATCTCCTCGGACTTCTTGTGCGTGGTGGTAGGTAAAAATCAGACATTTTTAGTTAGTCCCAGAGATGGACATGGACTCTGCAGCCCCTCCTCAGAGCGTGCTGGAGTCATTCGACAGGAATGCCGCCGCATCCGAAGGCAACTGCGAATATTTACAGTCTGTTAGTAGCGAATCCAGCTCATTCATCATGGTTCAGCCCAAAAATCGTCTCGAAGTGCCATCCAGGTTGTGGGTGACAGCGGTTGTGGTCATCGTGATTGTCCTTCAAGTTGCCTCGACCACAGGACTCTTCATATACTTGAACATGTCAATGGCACAGGTAAAATTGCATTGAACAAAAAGTTGCATTGCTAATATTGTTGTTAAGGGTGATTTATGGAACAATTATGCACTGTCTATATAATTTTAAACTTTATATTATTTGCAGAAATTTTCCAAAATGCATAGCCTATGTTCCCATAACATCCTGCAGAACTAGAGCTCTTGTGCATTGTAAAATCATAATGGAGATCATCATGGAAATGGCATTAAAGTTTTTTCTTACCCTGCAGGCTGACATACTGTCATCTTGGTATCAAGTTTCCTAGTTTTCATTGTGTCAGCAATGCTTTTTCTTTGACTATAGTCTTGGGATGGTGATTACTGCATTTATTTAGCTGCCACAAGAATTAGGTCATCTTTGTCATAATCAGTTCTGATGCAATGAATCAGGTCAATGAATTTTGCTAAATTCTTGACCAAAGCTTGCATTGTATTCATCTAATCTCTGCTAAGAGCTTTTGTATGGTGTCCTTTGTATTCTGACACCTTATTTGTGTATTGTGTGGGAAAGTTGTCAAACTCCTGACAGAAAACGTCCCATGAGGCAAGCTGCGCAATGGAATGAATGTTAATGATTTTGTGTGCTATTGTTGATATTGTTTCAGCAATTTTTTTTCCTTCGCTGGCTGTTAAAACAAACAAATGCGTCCTTTTAAGCATCTCTTCAAAAAGTTAATTAAAAAAAGGTTAATAAAATTATTGGTCAAGGACTTTTCGGAAGGCTGAAAGTGGTTTAGGAAACTCCCCTCAAAGATAAACAAAAGATTTGGGGCTCTCTACCAGCATAAATACAAACTTTAATTAAACCAGAGGAAGGCTGTCAGGTTTAATTAGCATATTAATTACTTTCAAATCCTCTGCTTTATGAAAGCTCAAGGTCAGTGGTTTTGAAGAGGGGGTTTTGCAGTTTGGGCCTGTAGACACAATACACAAGGGGTCTTGAAAACAGTACTGTGCCAAAGTATCAGCCGCAGAAGCCTTTTTCCTTATCATATATTCTTGTGGTCTCTGTCAAAATAGTTTTCGTTGTGGGAATTTGTTTATTCAACCCCCAAAGGCCTCTGTTTTTTTAGTGTTTTTTTTTAGTGTGTGTGGATATAGTAAAAGTATGCAGAAATGATATTGACCAGGAAAGGCCGTTTTCTGATGTTATTTCCTAATGTTATTATTTTGACATTTTTAACCCTCCTAAGCTTTTTTAAAAAAAGGGTCACACTTTGGCTGTCATTTCTGTTTAAATGAATGTCACAACACTAACTTCCCTGACGTAGTAACAATGAAATTTTGCACTTTTGCACATTTTTTGGTCATTTCTAATTTATGTGTAAATTTCTATTTCACTATCATTTGTATAAGCAAATATGCAAACTTTTGGAACTTCAGTACAGTAAAAATATACACTTCTGTATGTACATTTGGGTGAGATTGCTGCCAAATTGTGTAAAAGAAAATTACATTTATTGTCATTTATTGTGAAAGAATACTAGATTTTATGCTTAGAAAGTTGGTGGGGTCTTTTGTACTTTGGATGTTTTACAGTCTCGCTCCTTCATTTTTGAGTGTTTCTTCAGCAATGTGGCTGATATATAGATTTTATTCAACATATTATTTGAAAATGTTTTACTTTAGGGTCTTTCCCATTCATTTCCTATGGTCGGGCAATTTTGACCACAGACAGCCAGAGTTTGACTTTTTTACAACCACTTAGACTCAGTGGGTCTTTGTAGAGATTGCATATCTAAAACAAAAAAAAGTCAGCAATTTCTGACCACCATTTGAACCACAACCATGAAACCATTTTATTAAAAAAAAAAAAAAACCTGACAAAAATTAAATAAGTCAAAAAAGACCAAAAAACCTTTATAAGAGTTAGAAGGGTGTAGTTGAGTTGAATTAGCTAATTTATAACTATACATTAGACAACTAACAAGCTAAGCTAAATTTATTTTTGAGTTATGAAAGTTCTGTCATGTATTCCTAAAAAAGAAATCTTTTTAGGATGTTTCATCAAATGAGGATACGTTTAAACATCTTTGAGTGGACTGGTGAATGTGTCATTGGCAGGCTCGGACACAAGGTGTGGTGGAGGAGCTGAGGTGTCTGGGTCTTCTGAACGCTCTGGAGAAAGAACAGGATGTACCTGATGACCTGGTCCAGCTCTTTGGTGAGCCGTGCATTAAACTGGCTGAAGGACTCAAAGCCTACATCTCCAAGGTAAAGACATGCCGTACTTTTAATAAATATGCAAGTACATCAAAAGCATGTGCTTTTTTTATCACACAAGTGATGAGAATTAGTCTGTTTATGGCAGTTCTCATGGCATTTGGATCTGGTGCCCTTTGGATATGCACATGACCAGTGGGAGACTAGCTGCAGAAAACCACAAAGCACTGGAAACCTTCAACACACAAAAACGTTCAGCACTGATCTGTTTCTTCCTCTGGAAACTAGGTTACATGCAACAGATTTCTGGTCACTCATTAGTACATTTTTGCATTTACTCAAAAATGCTAAGAATTAATAGTATGTTTGAAAAACGTTTAAAACCATTGACACATGTAAGATAAGACTCCAGTCATATCAGACACCTAACCACAGAGCACATCCCCAGCCATACTGAGATCACATGAGCAAAAAAACACATCTCTATAATCTCGCTAGTATTAAGCACTATAGCTCACTGAATGAATTAGTCATGGCTGACTGTGAATAGACATTTTTCTACAGTAGCAACAGTAGCTGGATGTTTTTTTTTCTTTTTGCTTTTGCATAATGCTACATCCACACCACTAAGTCCAAGATGACTGTCAAATCTGCAGGCTGATGGATATAATAAATATTTGATTTGGCCTGTTGCACTAAAAAATGCTCCAAATAAATCAAATGTAATGAAGCCTATTCTCTCTCAATTGTGGCTTTAATGTTTTTGTTCCACTCTGGTGTTCCAGAAAAGAGGTTGGATTGTCTTTCTTACATGGACTTGAATGTGGAAAATGTCTTAGCGATGTTGATATGTTTCAAGCATGTCACACTTTTTCAACCAAACATCTCATAAATCTGAGTACATTCATTTTTTGCTCTCTTGTAGGTCACAGAAACCGTAATCTCGAAACACACCTTTCAAGGTAACCTAAAACCACAGGAATTCAAGTGTTTCTTCCTCTTTGATTGAAGAAAATCTTTCTGCGGTTACCTGAACTAACCTACAGTCTCTTTTAAAATTTAGTACATCTGTATTTTTAAATGATTATTCTTTTGTGCTTTGTTAACTTGTTCACTCTTTGTTCTTTACTGTGTTTCGCAGAAAGAGTCGCTATCCCTCCACGTACAAAATTACTCACCACTGGCAGCCCACGGCCGTCAGCTCATCTTACTCTCAGAGACAGTGGACTGCAGGGTGAGTTTGCCAGCATGTTTGGTGTGTGTATTACAGAAGCCTGTACTCATGTCAGCAAAAAAAAAGTCTCTACAGCTGTCTTGTCCTTCTGGAAACAATCTTAACAAACCACTTCATTAGGAATTCAGTAACATAACAAAACATTTCTGACTGTTTACTGAACTGATATCTCACATGAAAACAGCAACAACAACAAAAAAATAGTTCAACAAATGCTTTGTGGTCACAAACAAATCGCAGTAGACATTCCCAAAAAAAAAAAGAGTTAATGGACCATGTTTTGTCATGGAAAAACAAGGTTTGCATAGTTTAACGATAACGGTAAACTAAAATAATGCCATAAAATGTATTGGTAACACTTTACAATAAGGTTTGATGTGTTAACATTAGTGAACTGCATTAATTAACATGAACTAACAATATCCTGAAGGCGGCTGTGTAGCCGATATGCGTAGATCTACACTTTTAACTGTTTTAATGACTTGGCCCAGTTAATTAAAGGCTTTATATTTGTATACTATACGAGTGCCTTGGAGTATTTCATCTTCTCAGTTTGAGATTCACCTCCAAATATTCAAAGAGCACCGGCGATTACGTGAAGAGACCAGTGCAGCATTCTTGACTAACAATACTTAATAATATGAATAAATAAGATTGTTTAAAATTGGTTTAATTTTATAATAATTATTATTTTATTATTATTATTAAGAGTAATTATTTATAATAATAATAATAATAAACATTAGTATTTTAATCTAATTTATTTTCCCTTTTTCCATTTGAAAAGTTTTTTTGCATTACTAATTAAAAATGAATGTTTATTACAGTAACTCAGTAGGAGGTCATGTGGACACAAATGGCTACAATTCCTCAGAATGAACCTGAAAATCTATTTAAAGGGATAGTTCACCCAAAAATGAAAATTCTGTCATTAATTACTCAGTCAAAGAGCTCTCAGATTTGATTAAAAATATCTTAATTTGTGTTCTGAAGAAGAACGAAGATCTGGAACAACATGAGGGTGAGTAATTTATGACAGAATTTTCAGGTTTACATTAATTAATGATATGAAGGAGTGTTGGAGCAGGGCTGAACTGAAGCAGAACTGCCGCTGTACACTGAGGTGATCAAGTTTTGTTGCACCTTCCTTGTTATACCAGGTACGACATCCTTAACCCCTCAGACTGACCTACACCAGTCTTGTCGCCATCCTGTTCGTTCCTGGGGGAACCAGAGTTTCGGCTCACACCTGCACAACATGACCGTGTCCAACGGACGCCTGCGTATCCCTCGCGCAGGCCGCTACTACCTGTACGCCCAAGTCTACTTCCGTTATCTCACCCTCTCCATTGACGATTACCACTCGGGCTCCGACAGCCACCAGGTGGTGCAGTGCGTCTACAAGAAGACCGCCTACGCCCGCCCTATTCAGCTCCTGAAGGGTGTGGGCACCAAATGTTGGTCTCCAGACAGCGAGAACGCCCTTCACTCCATCTACCAGGGGGGCCTGTTTGAACTTCGTGCAGGCGACGAGATCTTCATCTCCGTGTCTTCTCCCACAGCTGTGTATGCAGAAGACTCCTCCAGCTACTTTGGGGCCTTCCTGTTTGACATCTGAGGGACGCAGTTGGGCCTTGTGGTCTCATTCTAAGGGAAAGGAAATTGTTCCTGTTGGAAGGCCCCACATGGGAACCGCGAAGAGAGGGAAGCACAGATACTCCAGCATCTGAGGGGTTCAAAAGACCAAACAACTCAGAAAACCATCTAGTTATTGTGGTCTAAGGACCATTTGACCTTCATAAGCTGAATTTTAAGATTCAGTAGAGTGAGAAACTCTGGACTCCCATCTGAATGGGCAGATCATGAGCATATCTGTGAGGGCTTTGGAAAGACGTTTCTGAAAATGAGGACAATGACCTTCACTATTTAACCGCATAAAAAGCCAAAATAATTCCTTAAAATTAAGACTTTCACCTACAACAAATGCACAAAACTTTGTGCAAGCTGCTATTTGTGCACGCAAACCATGCCAGATTAATAGTTTCCCACTTTCTTTTGATGTTATACTGTTTATATTGTTCATTCTTTCCTAAAAAGACTGTCTGGGTCAGTGTGACCAATCATGGGCGTGAAGTCTCCAGTTAATTAAAGGAAGTTGTTTTGTTGGGAAGCACTGTGCCACACATACTGCATTATGAGTCAGACCAGTGCCATTCACTGATGTCTGAAGTAAAATCTAGCAAATAATCTAGAGCCAAAAATAGGGTTAGATGAAAAGTGAGACTTTGCATGACTCAAATTTGACTCAAATTTATCCAAACAATCCAAAGTTAAACTAACATTTTTCAAAAGAATGCCAGGACAAAAAGACAGACATCTTGAAATAATTTTGAGAAACATGAGGAACAACATTAATCACCAAATATCACACTGAAAAGAAACACTAAAGAGCATGTTACATGTTATATTTCATGTAATGCTTCCAAATAAATTACAATGATAATGAGACATTCATATTTAACACTAATGGATAATGCTGACATAAAAAAAAAAAAACAAGTTTACACAATTTAAACAATGAGTATAAAGAACCAAAAAAATGACTGCGCACAACCATTACATATTTTCTCAATAATTAGTATGGATGTTTTTAATAAAGTGGCCCTTTATTTATCAAAATGAGTGACATTTTGATAAAAAAAAAAAAAAAAGGAAATACTGTGAAGGTTAGCTAAGGACTGAGAACCAACCAAGCTAATGTGCCACTTGAGGAGTTTCAAGCACTGCTTAAAAGCATTCACTCTGTGTTCCACTGTGAGTTTCATAAACATAGAAGTGTTGTGGTATGCTAGCAAAAAAATGCAAATTATTAAAAAAGATCAAGTCAAACAGATGCAGGCTTAAACATTAAAATGGAAACATCTGGGTTGATATGCGTATAATAAAATTGCACGATTCAGATGACTACATATTGCATGCTCAGGTTACATTTGGACATGCATGTGATAGGAATATAAATGGTACAGGCAACGCATACAAGCAGCATTTGTTAATGGAGAAAACTTGCGTACCATTCAGCCAAGCTTCAGAAAAATTGTAATTATAGGATAATTAGAGATTGTGATAAGAGAAGTTATTCAGAATTAAAAGGCTTAAATCTGACTTATATTAACGGTATAATGTAATGCCATTTTGCATTGATTGCACATACATATTGTCCAAAAATAATGCCAACCTAACTTGCATAGAGAAATGCTACATAATGTGTCGTTTTAACAGTGGTATTAAAACATTTGATAACCACATAGTGTACTGATCAAAGGTTTCGGGTTAGTAAGATTTTTTTTAAGAAACTAATTTTCTAATTTATTCAGCAAGGACGCGTTAAATTGATCAAAAGTGACAGAAAAGAGATTTATAATCTTATTTCTGTTTCAAAAAAATGCAGTTCTTTTGAACTTCATATTCAACAGTCAAACCTGAAAAGAGAAATATTTCTTGAGCGGCAAATCAGCATATTACAATGATTTCTGAAGGTTCATGTTACACTGAAGACTGGAGTAATGATGCTGAAAATTCAGCTTTGCCACTACAAGAGTGAATTACTTTAAAATTATTTTAAATTGTAATATTATTTCACAATATTAGTGTTTTACTATGTTTTTGATCAAATAAATGCAGCCTTGGTGAGCATAAGAGACTTATTCCAAAATCATAAATGTTACTGACCCCAAACTTTTGAATGGTGGTGTAAAAATGAAGTTGTAATTTTAAAAAGTGCATGTAATCTGAAAAATCTATAGAGAATGAGTCTTTTAAAGTGTCATTTCTTGGCAGAAACTACACAGTGCTGCTTATGACTGATTACAAGTCTGGAAACGTGTTACAGACGTGACAAGATTAGGAAACTGTAAATCATCAGACTCATAAATGACCCATAAAGCATTAAGATTCAGCTAAAACAAAATAACATTTCTCCCGTGAGATTTCAGATGCTGGAATACTTGCAAGTGCTCATTTAAACAGAGTAAATCAAAAAAAGACTAAAAAATGTATATGAACATGTAAACAACAAATAATGGTTTTAACTTATGATTAACATCCATTCTGTAGTGGAAAGCAGGAGAACTCTGCAATGCACATCTGCTACCGATTGCTTGTGACTTCCTCTTGACATACACAAGAATGTCTCTTAAAATCTGAAAGATGAGGATGTGGTCTTTTCACCAGAGGTGTTTTGGGTTTGAGTAATACGATCCAACAGAGGCCGGGTAGGTGAATGTCTATATTTAGATTTATGCTACAAAATGTTACAGTTTTGCTTGTGTGGTATATATTGTTTTGTTTTTATGCACTGATATGTTATGATAGGTTGACTACCTGCAAACACCAACACTTGGTTGCACTCAATCCCACCTTTAAGCTAGTTGCCAGAGTGCATAGAACGCTGCTGAATGTCCTCCATCCTGCAGTTGTAGCGCCTGCGCCGATGAGGCTCTACAAATGGATTCACAGTGTGAATGGACGCTAACCCAGTACTGACAGTTCTGTAGTGCAAATCATTTGGCCAGACTGGTGTTTTCTGCCCAATGGGTGGTTTCAAACTGACTAGTGTTTCCTTACAGCCAGTTTGGCACTTCAGTTGAAGAGAATAGAGTCAGGGTCTCGGTTGGCCATCTGGGCCATATGTTTCAGAATGTCCTTTTTGGTGATGATGCCAAGTAAACGCCTGTGGAAAAACAGGAACAAGACTATATTGAGCTTATCCAACTATATGTGATGTGTAATAATTCTGACATATGTAAATGATGGACAAACCCAATAATATTAGTCGAGAACTTTAAAACAGACAGGCTAAGCTAAGCAAACCAAGGTTTTACCCATTGTGAGTGACGAGACACTGGCGCAGACCCAGCTTGCGGAAGATGTCCACCACAATGTCCATGGCAGTGTGGTCGGTAACAGTAAATGGGCTGAGATCCATTATACCACGAAGCTTCAATGGAGGAGGACTGTTGGGTGGCTGTGGAGGTGTGTATTCAGTGAAGAAGATTCGGGAGGCACTAACCACACCTTCCTGACGCTGACGAGCATTTTCTGCCAGAGGGAAACGGAGAATAATAAACCTTCTAATGATTGACCTACAGTATAATTCACATGATCCCTATAAGAAGGAATGTTTAAACTGCATTGTCCATACAATTGAAGTCAATGGGGTCCAAATTAACTTTGAACTCCATTAACTTTTATTGTATGGACAAATAAGACAGAAAGTCATGCAGATTTTAAATGACACGAGGTCAGAATTTTCATTTTTGTCTGAGCTACTTCCAAGATCTAAGATAGATGCACATAAAAAATGTCCACCTAGAGTTGTAATCTCTTACCAATAGAGATGACCAGATCCCTGCGCTGCACAAAGCCCACAAGTCTCTGAGACTCATGCGAGACCACTACAGGGAAACCGCTGTATGAGGTTTCAGCAATGAGCGACTCGACTTCCTCCACGCTCATCCCGTCCTGCGTGATCACAGAGAGCGGGGGGTCACTACGGCGGGGTCGCATCACGTCCATGGCCAGCGTCTTGTGGCTGAACTCCTCTTTAGGCTCCAGGAAGGGGTAACCGTTGAGACGGATGTGAGCCTCATAAATACCTTCTCGACCCAGAGCATCTGCCACCCATTTACTAGTCATGGTGGCAGCCATGAGAGGCACAATGTATTCCAGGCCTCCTGTTAGCTCAAACATAATGACCACCAGAGAGACTGTCATACGAGTTACACCACCTGTGAAAGAAAGACAGGCCTGAATAAAAGTATCTGGACAAGCCTGTAATGGTACATTTTTAATAGTAGACAGTTTGAATAGACTCTTACCCAGACAGGCGGTGGCGCCCACCATGGCATAGAGACCGGGGGTGATGCAGTCTGCTCCAGGTGAGCACCAACCTCTGAAGATTACCCAGTCATGATGGTAATATGCCAGTTGTTCCATACCCACACCAAGCAGCCTGCCTGCAATTGCTCCCACAGCCATACTTGGGATGAAGAGGCCAGAGGGCACCTGGAGGAACACAGGACACAACAGTGCAGAAAATAGCCTATGTAAACACTAAATTCTCTGAAAATAAACTGTCAAAAGGATTTTGTCAACAAATTGTCTTTCTAAGATGGAGGGAGGGATGGAAAAGTCAGACAAAATGGACAGAATGTCGGATAGAATGCATTGATAGATGGAAGAAAGGAAGATAGGATGGATGAATGAATGGACTGATGATGAAGAGAAAAAAAATAATGGAAAAGAAAGAAAGAAAGGGTGGATGGATCGATGCCAAATGAACAAAGAATGATGCATGATGAAAGGAAGGCAGAATGGAAAAAAGACTAACAGAAATAGAGAGATGGATGGATGAATGGATGAAAAGAATATAGAATGGATGACTAAAAGGAAGTAAGAAAGAAAGACAATGAAGGATGGACTGACGATGAAAGGAAGAAATAAAAAGAAAAAAATAATGGAAAGAAAGTAAAGTGGATGAATGGTTGGATGATGAAAGGAAGGTAGAATGGAAAAAAGAAGAACATGAAATGGATGGATGAATGTATTTATGGATGAAAACAAAAGGATGGATGGATGATTGAATAAAGGAAGATAGAATGGATTAATGGAAAAAAGGATGAACGATAAATTGAAGGAAGAAAGGAAGAATGAATGGACAATGAAAGAAGAGAAAATAGAATCGATGATGGAAGAAAGAATGGAAAAAAGAAAGACAAAGAAAGAAAGAAATGCATGAATGGTGGACAATTTGACAGTAAATATAAGTTGAGTTGAAATATGGATGGAAAAAAGGAATATATGGATAGTAGATGGATGGATGGATGAATGGATGGAATTAAGGAAGATAGAAATGCTGGCTGGATGGTTAGAAGGAAAGAAGGATGGAAGCATGGATAGATGCAAGGAGGGGAGAATGGATGGATGTAATAAAGAAAGGAAGGATGGATGGATGGATGGATGGATGGATGGAAGAAAGGAACATAAAATGATTGGATGGATAGAGAAATGGAAGAAAAGATGATGATGGAAAAAAGGAATATATGATAGATGGATCGTGGAGAGATGAATGTATGGGATAAAGGAAGATAGAATGGATGGAAGGATGATGGATGAACAGATGGAAAGAAGGGATGGAAGCATGAATAGATGCAGGGAGGGGAGGATGGATGGATGTAATAAAAGAAAAAAAGGAAGGATGGATGGATGGATGATGGAAGAAAGGATGGATTGATGGAAGACAGAAAAGAAGGGAGGATCAGTGGATAGAGGAAAGAAAGAAAGAAAGAAAGAAAGGAAGGAAGATAATATGGGCTTTGACCCTGTACCTTCATGCCGAAGGTCACCACTGTGATGAGCATCTTGAAGACCAGGGCCAGTGAGAGCTGCCACATGGCGGTGTACACATCTTGTCCTGCTGGTCTATCAGGCAGAGCATCACTGCTGCTCTTGGTGACGCTCACATTGGCGTAATTACACAGCTGTGAGGAATCCAGCAGACCACAATCGTTGAACAGCTCAGAGATCAGCTCGCTGGTGCTCATACGCGTGTAGCTGTTGGGGAACGCCAGCAGAGCTGTGACCGCCGTAACAACCAGCACCTCCAAAACAGGGTAGTGACCCAGCCGTGTGGTCTTACGCCGGCGACACCACGCAATGTTTGCACGGATGAAGAAAGCTCCCCAGATTCCCCCGAAAATACCCAACAGGACAAAGGGTATGAGCTCCAGCAAGTGCCAAGGGGAGTGGAACTCCACGTAGAAGAGCACCAGCCTACTGTTACCAAACGGGTTGATGGACCGAAGGGTGAAGGCCGCCACCAATGCAGCAAAGAAAGAGCGCCACAGCGTCTTCAGAGGGAAATAATAACTCACCTACAAGATAAAGTGAGAATGATTCTACTTATTAAAATGACACTAGATAATGTTGAGTGTATGAAATCATAAGTACTGTATGATAAGAATATGCTTGCCTCTTCCAGACTGAACAGAACTCCACCAATCGGTGCACCAAAAGCTACTGACACACCAACAGCTGCTGCGGCAGACAATACCTAATCAACATACAAACAGAAGAAAGACAGAACTGAAACAAAAGACCAGGCTTATCACACAAAAGGCTTGGATCAACAAAGGCCTCAAATGTAAAAATAAAACGTGATCCTATGTTTGGTCTCGTCTTCATGGTGTCAATAAAAAACACTCTCACAATGAGTAACATAAAACCACAAAAACAGGCATCCAGAATGTCCTTAAGAGTAAAGCCGCAAAAGTGTAACACAACAAATGCCGCTGTATTTTTAGAAAGAGAGAGATAGGAGATTGAAGTTTGCCTTGCTCCTTAAAAACACTGATCAAATATTTGCTGTTGGTAAGAATTTTGAATGTTTTTTAAAGAGGCGTTCACCAAGGCTGCATTTATTTTAAAAAAAATACAGCAATAACAGTAATATTATGAAATATTATTATGATTTAAAATAACTTATCTATTTGAAAATATTTTGAAAATGTCATTTATTCCTGTGATGGCCAAGCTGAATTTTCAGGATCCCTTGGGAATCATTCTGAAATGCTGATTTGGTGCTCAAGAAATATTTCTTGTTATCAATGTTCAAAACGTGTAATTTTGTGAAAACTGAAATTATTTTCAAGATTCTTTGATGAATAGAATGTTCAACACAACAGCAATTATTTGAAATATAAATATTTTCTGATAAATGTCTTTATCATCACTTTCGATCAATTTAATGTGCCCTTGGTGAATAAAAGTATAAACTTCTTTAAAAAAAAAGGAAGGAAGGAAAGAAAGAAAGAAAAGGGCCTCAATGGTAGTTTAACTGTTATTTTTCAGCCTTTTTGTGCTAATAAATATCATAATGATTTAAATTTTTTTGGAATGATGCCATTCCCAATGTTAGGAAAGAGTGGCTAAATTTTATTTTTAGAAAAAACTCTAATCATTGCACAGAGGAGTAAGGAGAGTTGAAATTATATTTATTATGACAGACATGGGTGTTTATTAAAGTGCCCCATTATGGATTTTTGAAAATTACCTTTCATGCAGTGTGTAACACAACTCTAAGTGAATGAAAACATCCTGCAAAGTTTAAAATCTGAAAGTGCACCATGTATAAAGTTATTGTCTCTGAAAAGAAAGAGTCGACTGAATCATTGAAACGAGTCGTTTTTAAAAGTACTGGGCTCACAAACGCTGCTTTATCAGACATTACAGGCATGATTAAATGAAAATGAGACCAATTGGACCAATCACCGCAGATTAGCGTCACCCAAAGGAGGGGTTTGGAAAAATGAATCGTTTGGGAGTCGTTGAGCAAATAAGGTAAAAAATAAATGCATATTATAAGACAATGAAAGTGTTTTTTGACCTTGCCTGCATGTCAACCTGTTGTTGGGGACTGCCAAAACCAAAATATGAACCTTTCATTACCCATAATAGAGTCACTTTAAAGGCAAATGTTTATTTTTCAGAGCCATAGAAGGGGTGAATTTTCAGTGCAAAACTAAAATATTTATAGTTATTTTTATTTATATTTGTGCACAAAAATGTATCAACATTATAGGGTGAATTTATGGTGGATAAAAAAGTATCTCATTTTCATCTACTCATCATACCTCTCGTCTCTTTGCCTCATTCCTACGGTACTTGGTGAACAGGTGGCATAGGATGTTGCCACAGCAACAGGCAACATGGACCAGAGGCCCTTCTTTGCCCAGACTGAGTCCAGATGACACAGCCAGCACCAGGGTGATGGTTTTAATCACAAGAGTCCATTTACCCAGGTAGCCCCTGATGATAAACCCACTCAGGATGGTCTTGATCTAGAATGTCAAACAAGAACCAGGACATTATAACAGTCACCTATATAGCAATATAACAACCTGTGTGTTAAAACGCAAGATTAAATATTATACTGGTAATAACATTTGTTTGCTTACCTCAGGTATTCCAGAGCCACAAGCATACGGGGCAAAGGCCCTGACTAAAGACACAGCCAGGAAGGAGAAAAGCAGCGCCCAGCACACATACATCACATAATTCATGATGTAGGCGAAAGGACCGTCATTAGTACCGACAATGAGCTCTGCCCAGCTTTTCCAGTTAGGGCATTTGTCTCTCTCCTGGAAGGTCGTCTCGTTGGAGTTCCAGCAGCAGTGCTCATGATTAAACCAGAAGCCGTTCAGACACACTCCCTCCTTCAGATCTGTCATCCAATGGGCAGAGATGTCGATGCCACCAGCTAGGGCACCTGAAATCAAACAGAACAACACATGCTATAAAACGTCATGGCGATGCCAAATAATATTTCAAAGGAAATTCAAATCTCTTTTTAAAGTGAAAGTTCACCCAAAAAATGTTTAATTCTGTCATTAATTATATTAATCTCATGTTGTTCCAATCCCGTAAACCCTTCATTCATCTTCGGAACACAAATTAAGGTATTTTTGATGAAATCCGAGAGCTTTCAGACCCTCCATAGACCACAACACAACTGACATGTTCAAGGCCCAGAAAGTTAGTAAGGACATCGTTAAAACAGTCCATGTGAGATCAGTGGTTCAACCTTAATGTTATGAAGCTACGAGAATACTTTTTGTTCGCAAAGAAAACAAAAATAACGACTTTATTCAACAATTTCTCCATCTTCTTCTTTGTCAGTCTGCTGATGCAGGAGCCAGCGTTCTGACGTAGAATCCGGATGTGCTGCACCTTGTTTACAAGCTAAGGAATGTACACGCATGCATAGTGGTGCTGTCGTGAACACACGTCGAAGACTGACACTGAATAAAGTCGTTATTTTTGTTTTCTTTACGCACAAAAAGTATTCTCGTAGCTTCATAAAATTAAGGTTGAACCACTGATTTCACATGGACTATTTTAACGATGTCCTAACTACATTTCTGTGCTTTGATTGTGGTAGTGCCCTTGCTGTCAATGGAGGGTCAGAAAGCTCTCGGATTTCATCAAAAATACCTTAATTTGTGTTCTGAAGATGACGACATGAGGATGAGTAATTACTGACAGAATTTTCATTTTTGGGTGAACTATCCCTTTAACTTGGTTCTCTATAATCACTCTTCATGATACTTATGCTTTATTGTTATAAAAACAATCCAACCTGACATTAGTCCCACGAGCAGCATGAGAAGCCAGCCAGAGAAGGCATCACTGATACTCTTCATCAGAGCCAAGGTTGACTCTTTACTCTTGGTAGCAATCTAACATGAAGAGAGATGAAAGATCACAAATAAACAAGCTGAAGGGAATGCATGATGATGATGTTTAAAACTCAACAAGATTCAATTGTACAGTCACCTCTCGGTGGCGATCCCGGTCCTTAGATTTCTCCCGGACCCAGTCGATGGTGTTGAAGTCTTCATATGTGCCGACCCCAGGCACTGGTTCATCTAGTAAATCCATCAGTTTAGGAACCCCATTAGGCCCATCACCAACTCCATATGAACCACCTGCACAGATAAGAGAGAGAGAGTTATTACGCATGCAGGTTAAAAGTACAAAATAAATAACCGAATGTGACAGTTAAAGGCCTCAGGTGGAATACCAAAATGATCACAAGAGCCCTTTTTCCACCGACAGGATGTTGGAGGCCAATCTGGTACCATTTCCACCAAAAAGGCCAGAGGTCCAGAAGACCTGAATTTGAACTAGTAGTCCTTTAAACTTCGCTTTTCTTGAACTAGGAAATCCTAATGTCAGAAGTCAAAGGCTGGGATAACATCATCAAAATCAACTGCAAATGAACTACTGTTCAGAAGATTGAGGTCCACTTTTTTATATTTTTGTATCATTTTAAAAATACAGTAAAAGCACTAACATTATGTAATATTATTTCGGTTTATTCCAATGTATCCCAAAGCTGAATTTATAGCATAATTTCCCCAGTCTTCAGTGTCACATGATCCTTCAAAAATCATTCAAATATGCTGATTTACTGCTCAAGAAACATTTCTAATCAATGTTGAAAACAGTACAGCTGCTTAATATTTTTGTGGAAACTGTGATACATTTATTTTCAGAATTCTATGACTACATGTCTTTACTGTCACTTTCGATCAATTTTGCCAAATAAAAGTATAATTTCTTTAAAAAAAAATCTTACCGATTTTTTGAACAGTAGTGTTTTAATATGCATGTAGTATTGCACAGTGGCTCCAGTCACTTTACTTTAACCGTATATTTTAATAAATAAATATTATTATTTATTTAAAGCTATTTTGATTATTATTAAATATATAGCAACATTATATATTAAATAAGAAGTATTATATATTACATTTCAACACAGCATATATACTTGTTGTGGGCTTTTAATGGAAATGGGATAAAGGTTGTCAATTCACATGGTAGCACACATTCCTGTTCCAGTGTTCACACTTCTTCACATGACTTTCATAGAAAGATTTTACTAGTACAAAGAACAGGAAATAAATGACACCACAAAAAAAAAAAAAAAACAGCAATAAAACTAGCTATGGTTAATAATTATCAATCTTCTAGAAACCAACTTTAATTATATATTAGTTACTATATTTTATTTACTACGTATAGTGCTCATAATTATTCAAAGCATACAAGTGTAAAGATTGTTTATGAAAAAGAAATCACAAAATGTTCATATTTAAGCGAAAAATAACCCATATACTGTGTGGAAGTAGAAAATCACACAGCAAACACAATACAAAGCAACTGATATCAAACGCTGAGGAAGTTCAAGGGAAACAGATGGATGTGAAAATCTGACACCGCTCAAAATATGAAACTAGGTACAACAGAAATAACTAGAGGGGACACTTTGATCTCAGTGATAAAAGGATTTCTGTTAGGGGGGCGGCAAATACCAAAGTTGTGACCTCAGCGAATTCTCACCGCTATTTTCTCACAGACACACAAACACCAGAGACCTATACATTACACATTTGCCCCCAAACCTATATCGTATGATGAGAGAAAGGAAAAAGTCTATGGGAATCTTGTGAATGAAGAAAAGAACACAAATGAATAAGGATAAAACTAGGCGGCAGCTACACTGGGGAAATAATATGACTTATATTGTCACCTGTCCATGTCATCATTGTCGCTCACCTGAGCTATAGTCCCGGTCCAGAGGAGGCACGTCATCGGTGCTGGAGAAGTCCAGCGTGGCTCCTGCGATTTCCACCATGTCCTCATCGCTGGTTCCGCTCTGCAGGCTGTTGAAGCTCTCGCTGCAATAGCCTGTGTTGTCCATCTTTCCTCCAGATTGTGGAGGACATGGAAATGTCCTTTGACCTGAGCATAATAGACTCCATTTGAGTTAAAGCTTGACAGGATCCACCCAACTATTAATGTTTACCACGCACTTATAGACTGAATAGTAACCTGGCAATGATTTACACCAGGGCTTTTTAACTGCATGATTCTGGATTACAAATAACAAAACACATGAACTTTAAATACTTAAAGCAGTAACAATAAGAATTTAAAATTTCTTTAAAGTTCTAACTGTAATATAAATAACTAAAGGCTTATATATATATATATATATATATATATATATTTTTTTTAAAGATTTACAAATACAGCCAGTGGAAAAATATAAATACAAAAACACAAATAAATTAAATTAAATTAAAACTCTGAAACGAACAAAATATTTTATAACTCTTATTTTTCACATTTAAATTTGTTTACAGGTATTGTTGAACTTCTGCCTTTAAATTTAAAACAAAAACTTATTTCGCCCCATATTTACATTTATGTGTACTATATTTAACTAATAAAAGCAGCAGATAAGATTAATGTTTTATCATCCGAGTTACTAAACCAAAGCTAATGACATCAGCAAACTTCAGATATGGGTCATTTTAGCTTAGCAAATTAGCTTGCAAAAAATATGAGCTATATATTGGATTGCGGCAAAATGGCATAGAAAAAGCGCCTGTAACACTCCTCCTAACATGCTTCGAGCTGTCAGCATTGATGTAAGTTACTATTATGACAAATTCACAAAAATACTCATGGGGCTGGTTAGCAGGATAGCTAAAGGGTTGCATGCTAACCAGCTGTCATTTTCATAAACTTAGGAGCCGCGGCTTAATGACATCAATGGAACTGTTTCAAAACATATGTATAATGTTAAGATACCGTACATTGACTATACTTAGATCAAAGTGAAACTAGTAAACATTTACCTTGTTTGCTATCTTGTGTCACTCAAGCGCCGATGCCAATGACGTACAATCTCCGGAAGACATGTATAGCCGAGTACCGATACACAAGATTAGACTTCAGCATTCGATTAAGAACGCCTCTCACTGTCATGCTGTTTTATTTACCTCAGACCCATTATTCTTCATAACTTTCTTTAGTTCTTTTTTATTATATACATTTTGGATATGTATTTAATCCCTTGTGAAAAGAGTTGCACTTAATTGAATTGAACGCGCAATTGTAGTGTACTTCAAATCTTAAAAAATGTATTTTGTAAAAGTATATTTTAAAAACTTAGGCTATTTGCAGATACAATAGAACTAATATTATCAATTAAATACCTCTTAGTGTATTTTAGGGTTTCGTAACGCACTTTTAACTTAACACCTTTACATTCAGCAGCGCACTTATGAAACTGGGTTATAAAAATGTGCTTTGATAGTTTGATCCTGCTTAAGTGGGTCAAAAAACCATTCTAAAGTTCAGCTGATTGCATATTATAACGAACTGTAATACATTTTCATTTAATCGTGAATAACATGCAATAAGTGTGCCAAAACTTTACATTACGTAGTTCTTTTATTTCATTAATAAATACAGTTTTTAAGTAGGCTATGCAAAGTATGCTATATTCATTTTCATAAGGGATGGTCATTGCAAGAAATGTCAACGGCAAAAATGACACAAATCATTCAAGGATTTATTTAACCAACTGTATTTAGTTAGGCTACATTTAACTAAGCCTTGCAAAATAACATTAGAAAATAAAATAAGAAATTAGTAGTAGCACATCTTTTACTGGTTATTTATTGAAATAGAACAATAAAAAAGTACTACATGTTTTAATAGGCCTAGTTTCAGGCTATATTTTGTACCCTAAGCACACAAGCGATCAATGAGTGGCTCAATGTTGCCATCTAGGTGACAGTGCAGACACATTGAGCCTACAGTACATACTGGTGGTGATCACGCAGTGTGATTACATTTGTTACCACAATTACGTGTTGCTGAACTTTACGGACTTTGTGTTGTCCTGAACCTTATGGACTTTGTGTTGTGATGAACCGTATTGACTTTATCTCTTTAAACTCTTTAAACCGCATCAAGACTGTTCCCTATAAAAACATGAAATCATAAGTGTACATCACAAATAATAGCTAATAGTACACAGATTTTCAAAACAGCTTTTTTTTTTTTTTTCCAGTTTGTGCCGATTAAACAGATTTTTGGACTGGATCACACTGTTCTGTCATTTGGAGCACAAGCTGAACTTTCACCGTTCACCAGTGTGAGGTCGGTCAGCAGCATGATGCGCATATGAACAGAGATTTTAAAATTATTCAATTCATCTAGAGTTAAATTCAAAATGTATAGCCTATATGAATGTTTAAAATGTTTATAGGCCCTATTACTGATCACCACTTCTTTTAATTTTCCCACCATTAAGTTCATTTTAAATGGTCCTGCATTGTAACAAATAATTTAAAAATGCATAAAAACTGCATATAGGTCTAATAATTAATTACAAGTCCAAAATATGGTTGCAGTCTTATAGTATCTGTTACATTATTCTGCCTTTTCCATGTTTTGTATTCATAAATTCATTATATTCATTTTATTAATACATGACTGACGCAATGGCGTGCAAGATTCTTAGTATGAACATGCCATATGTTATCTGAGTGAACTTAATGGCCTATTGATTTAGAGAGATGAGAACATACTTTTCTCTTTAAAGTTATTTGAAAATTTTGAAGAGATAAGCAACATATTATCCGTTGTCAAATAACTTCCCATGCAAATTCCCAATATTAAATCTGCACTGTAAAATGATTGCAGTTTTAACAGTGAAAGAATAAATTGCTAAGGTAAGTTCTATTACTATATACAGTAGATGGTGAAAATTGTAATACACTTAACTGGATATTTCATGTTGTTTTAAAGTAAAACAGATTGTACAGATTTTGCAAGTGAAAAGAACAAGTCAGTGGGGGGAAAAACATACATTTACAATGCCAGAATTCCCTGTGTGACAGCTCACATGATGGTTTTTTAATCATTATGTTTATCTTTTTGTTGTCGGTTATGTATGTATATTTATTTTATTAGTATTTACCTCAGCTTGTGGAAAAGCTAATGAACTTAAGCATCACGTCTATGATTTTATGGTGATTGTCAATATATTATGAAAGTACAAACCACAACAATAATTCTAAATTAAATCCATAAACCTAAAACATTTCTATGACATTTTTACAGTCCATTTCAAAGGTTTTAGATGTTTAGGTGGTACATGTATTATTATTATTTTTTAACAGTGTGGTGCATGTAATGTTTTCATTTTTATAATGCAGCACCAGCCACATTGTCTGTAAACTGTAATTTGTTAGCTTTTATATTTTATTTATAAAATGATTTATAATATTTCTTTCTTTTTACAATTCATTTATTCATTTATTTATACAAAACAGTCTAATCATGATGTAAAAGTATTCTTCTATAAATCACTACTGACAGTCTGAGAGACTGTCATTTTTTACTCCCATCGATCCCAGAAGCTAAACGACTGCACATTAATGCCAGTTTAGGCTTACGTAAACTCTCAAATATTTACTAAACACGTGATTTTATCTTGGCCATGGCCTTGAGCAGAGTAAGAGAGCAGAAGAGACGGATAGACAGAGAGGGTGGGGAGGTAAGATCAATGTTGAAGGGTTATAAATACACATGGTCATTGCAAAGCTTAAGTAATCATCTGGACACACTGACATGAGTTCTGTGGGAAATAACATGACCAAAATGATTCTGCATCACTTTAACCTGGCAAAATTTGGATTTTGCACATTAATCTTGCTAGTGCTGATGCACCAGGTGAGTTTACACCTCTTTCCAACAACTCTTTTTCACATGGTATCAAAGAACATGTAATACCAGGATATTTCTTTTGTTAAAAAATGCCTTTACATTTATAATATTACTAGGTCACACTTCACAGTATTTGCTAGTTAACCTGAGCTATAATACTGGACATTACATAATCTTAGTTGATGCTTATTTCAACACATTTCTTGAAATCCTAAATAAAATTATTATTATTATTGCATATGTTAACAGCATGCATATGTTCCCTACTGACTGAGAAATGTATGTTAGGTATCTACAGTGCCAGTAGTGACTCCTGAGGTGCGATCAGACCTTCAGTCATCACATATACTTCACCGCAAGATAAGAATGTCCCCTCTGTGGCGAATCATGGGGTTCAAACCATATGGAGCCTACTGCCATGACAACATAGAGTGTACTACAGGTTTATGCAGGTAAGTCACCGCTGCCATCATTTCCTATCGTTGAAAGTCCTAAAACTGCCCTGAAATCTGAAAACTGATTACATTTTCTACCCACAGGAACGGTCATTGTTCGTTTAATGAGCCTGTTCATTCTTAGTGGAGTGGAAGCCTGAAAACTAGTCATTTATGAGTCAACCCAATATATATATATATATATTATGGCCTTAGGCTATGTTTCAAGCACTTTAATTTCTGAACTGTATATAGCATCGTACATGTACTGTGCAGAGCATGTGGAGAAGTCTGACTTGAAAAGTTACATTGGTTTCACTTTATATGACTTATGTTCAAGCCATTTGAAAACATGAATTATTGGTTATTAAGATAATGATGTTAAACAAGAATTTTGGGGTTTGTGTTTGACTTGAAAAATACACAATTAACAAAACTGTAGTGCATTGTAAATATACTTAAAGGATTGTATTAATCTGTACGAGCATGATTTTTAATTTATGTAATGCATTATCAAGAATCACAATGCCGTAAAAGTGCATTTGTTACTGTTTAGAATGTAGACTTGCTGAAAGTATTGAGGCTAAAATCTCTATTTTGAGTTTGAAATAATTATATTCATGTGATATTTGATAAAAAGTACTGTATTAGATAAGCTATGAAGGCCTCAGTAGTGTTGATTAAAATCTATACTAGGCACAGGGCCAGTGAGAGAACGTGCACAGCAGCACATATCTTTCTCAGGATGTTCTATGTTCAGAGAAACCCAGTTCTAATGGCAAATGGCCCTGAAGTCCCTCAGTATCCACATAGTGAGAGGAGTATTTGCACAAGAATGTACTGTAACAGACTGATGTCATTGTACTGTGAACGACCTCCACATGTACCCAGATTGCATGTTCTTTTTCTGATACAAGAGCAAAGTTTAAGTTAGTCAAATAAAACACTAAAAATACCAGTATTTCTGTGCAGTTTCATTATTTAAAGTTACAGTTCATTGTTTATTTATTGTTGTGTATTCGTGATACAGTATCCATTTATGATATGTCCATGCTTAAATATGTTTTTTTTACTTTTTTTGAAGCCTTAACAACATTTCTTTTTATTATTTATAATATTTATAAAATATTATATTTGTGACCCTGGACCACAAAAGCAGTCTTAAGTCGCTGGGGTGTATTTGTAGCAATAGCCAAAAATACGTTGTATGGGTCAAAATTATCATTAGGATATTAAGTAAAGATCATGGTCCATGAAGATATTTTGTCAATTTCTTACCGTAAGTGTATAAAAACTTTACTAACTTTACATTTGCTAAGAATTTCGTTTGGACAACTTTAAAGGCGATTTTCTCAATATTTAGATTTTCAAATCTCGGCCAAATATTGTTCAATCCTAACAAACCATACATCAATGAAAAGCTTATTTATTGATGTATAAATCTCAATTTCGAAAAATTGACACTTAAGACTGGTTTTGTGGTCCAGGGTCACATTTAAAAAATGTGAAATGTGCAAATATAGGCTAAACAAAAACATCCACATCAAAATGAATGATTTTTACAGTGAACATATTCAAATATATTATCACATACAGTGTGGTTGTTCACCATATTTAGTCTTTAAACGCTTTTGCGTGTTACATTGCCAGTAGGTGGCAACAAGTGACTGTCTATGTTTGATAGAACCATTGAATCATCATTTTGTTCAAACAAATTTATTCAAACACCACTTGTGTGTTAGGCTAACTTGTATTGCATTCTCTCCAGCAAAAATAGACAAAGTAACTGGAAATAGTGTCTGAAATATAGGTTATTCACTATAACTTGTTGTCAGTGTTGGGAAGGTTACTTTGGAAATGTAATAGATTACAGATTACAAATTACCTTATTTAAAATGCATTAAGTAGTGTAACTTTTTCAACTACTTTATTAATGTAACTGATTGCATTTGATTAGGTTATTTTTTAAATACTTTTCTAATTTTCTAATAAATGTTTTCAACTGTAAATCATTTTGAAACATGAAAACAGTTAACCTTACAGTAGTCGGGCTACTCAACATTAATTAGCCTACTGTCAGACTTCTCAAAATCCTTCATCACTTGAATTAAGATTATACAAATAAAGCACAGCCACCACAACATCAGACTTTTGAGGTTAAATAAAGATTTAAATTCATATGATATATAGCAATGATGGTGGGTTTTTTTTTTTATATATAAATCATATCTTTGCATAGCTATGACAGAAAAATAAAGCATAGGCCTACATAAACCCAAATAAGAAATAAAACTGAATAAACATGTGTCCTATTCTGTGTCCTAAACTCCTGAAACAATGGTTTCTCATATTTTTGAGCAGTCACTGGAATTTGGGAAATCAATCAAATCTCTCTCTCTCTCTCTCTCTCTCTCTCTCTGTGTGTAAATATTCAGATGTAGCCCTCTTTAATCGTTAACATTTTCATAAATAATTTAATTACACTTTTTTCTCTCTCAGTAACTCTAACAGATTACAGTTACATTTATTTTAAATTACGTAATTCTGTTACATGTAAATTACTCCCCAAGCTTATTGTTTAAGTAGGCCTATTGACTCGCAATCGTGTTGTTGGTCTGAATATCAACAAAGACTGATTAATTTAGCAAAAAACAAGCGTCTTCAAATCACTGGGACAAAATGCATACGTATATATGACATAATTTTGCTCAGTGTGCTGCATTATAGGTATATGTTATGTTATTTTTTAAAAATGTCGTCTTCTTTTTTTAATTTATACTGTTGATTTTATTTTAATAATGGATGAAAATTGCACCTGTAAAAATAAGATAGGGTGCGCCTCAACACCAGTTACATCATGTGATGTAACAGATACTTCTGAACACCTCGTCCTTAAGGCTTTGACATTTGCCTGCCTCACACTTGATACTTGACCACCGGCAGCTAAGCTAAGCTCGCACTGCTAGTGAGACTGGAGAGCTAAACTGCTTACAGAAAACAACCATAATGAGAAGCCGCAGTAATTCCGGAGTGAAACTCGACAACTATGCCAGAATGTTGCAACAGACAATCCTCTGTCACCAGGTGAGACATCTCACTTTTTCTGATTATAGGGGAACAGCACGTGTTGTGTTGCTCTTGGTTCACAAACATAAACACACACACTTGCTGTGTTGACATCTATTAAAATGACAGTGAAAAAGAAGTAGGCCTACGATTTAGCATACTTTTAAGTAAGCAAATAAATGTAATGTTAATATAGTTTATGTTCATCTTAAACACAATTAGTTGAATTTAAGAGTGCTTTTAGCCAGGACTTAAATGCATGTTATATGTAATTTTATAATACTGCTATCTTTGAAATGTGATTAAAGTGTACTGGTGAATATACTGACAAACATTTATGGCAAATTAAAATATACTTCAGTGTAATTTTTATTGAAACTTGTATGTTATGTATTTAAATACATATATAATTACACAGTTGTGATGATGAAGTTGCAATTTTGTAAATTCAAAATATTTATAATATACTTTAAGTGTAATTTTAAGTTTTACGTGCACTTTAGTATTTTATTCAGAAAATAAGTACTTCTTCAAAGCGTGACAAAATATTATTAAAACGGTGATTTAAAATGTACTTAAAAGTCAAAATTATAAATCATTTACACACCCTGAAGGTGTTCCAAACCTGTATGCTTTTATTTCCTCTGCTGAACACAAAAGAAGATATTTTGAAGAATGTTAATAACCAAACATTGATTTCCATTGTATTTTTTTGTCCATAAAATGGAAGTCAAACGAAACAGAAATGATTTAGTAATCAGCATTCTTTAAAATATTTCCTTTATTTCATAGAAGAACGTTTTACAGGTTTAGAATGACATGATGGTGAGTAAATAATGTCAGTATTTTAATTTGGGGGGCGGCTGACCTTGTAATGCTTTAAGAAAAACAGTCATGAAAATGCACTTTTCATTATACATTAAGGTGGCCTTTTATTTCATTAATATTAAATGATTTAAAGTACATTTTAAGTACATTTATACATTTAAAAAATATATATATATTTTAGGATTTGAAATACACTACAAGTGCACATTCAATACAATTTATGAATGAGAATTTGAAAATATTTTATGGAATTCATTATTTGTTATTTCCATCATGCAATAGGATTGTGCTAATGTGCAATTACAAATGATAAAGATTTAAAATACAGGCTTTAGAGATTTTAAAGTGCCATATGCTTTAAATGTCATAGGCCATGCCATTGGTGACACTTTAAATTGTCACATATACAATCAATATAGTTGATTTGAGTATGGTAGACAATGCCATATGTATGTTTCCTTATGATATTTTGCAGGATCCGGTGACAGGTTTACTCCCAGGAGATGAGACGTTACCTCACGCCTGGGTTAGAGACAATGTGTACTGCATCCTGTCTGTGTGGGCTTTAAGTCTGGCCTACAGGAAGACTGCAGACAGAGATGAAGACAAAGCCAAAGCCTATGAACTGGAGCAGGTCGGTTCATGCATATGTAGTGAGATGAGATGCAAACAAAACCATACAATTTTGTCAAAGGGCATCAGAGACCATGTCTGACCATGTCCCAGACATTTAGTATTTTCTGCTCATTAGTGTTTGTGTCTGGGAGACCATGTAAAATGCCAGAGGGCAAATCATTTGGCTCATGTTTCTTTCATGGTCATACCAGATGGAGAGTTTAAGGTCACGGTCAAGGCTCACTGCTCTCTATCTCTCTCTCTCTTGTTCTGTGTCTCTTCTCATTCTGCAGAGTGTGGTCAAACTAATGCGAGGATTACTGCAGTGCATGATGAGACAGGTATGGATAAACAACATCATTCTGGTATATGCAAATAAATATTTGGAAATCATTAATAACACCATGCTTTCCCACACTTCTTATTGGTTAATTCTCCAAACTTGTCAGCACACATTCTGATTAAATCTGACCAACCCAGCTTATCTTGCTCAGCATATCTAAAGCATACACTAGATAATGTTTTGCTGTAAATACTGAGTCATCATGGTGATCGTTTCAAATGAAATTGCTTTGAAGAAGAACATACACTACTGGTCAAAAGTTTGGGGTCAGTAAGTTTTTTTCATGTTTTTGAAAGAAGTCCACTGTGCTCTTACGATCTTTATTTATTTTATTTTTTTAAATACAGGAAAATAGTAATAATGTGAAATAAAAACAACTTAGCATTATATTTCTCTTTTAATAAATTTTAAAATTTTAAAACTTTTCAGCAGCCATTACTTTAGTTTTTTTCTGGATTTTTTCTGGATTATTTGATCAACAAAGTTAGCCAGAACAGCATTTATTTGAAATATATTGTTTTGTAACACTATAAATGTCATTATGAATAATTTAATGTGTGTATACATTTCTTCCTTACTATAACATTTTTATTTTTTTTTAAACTAGTGATCCCAAACAATTGAATGATATTGTGTGCTTGGTCATATTATATAATAATACAACATCATAACGAATACAGTCAGAATTTTCTCTAAACAGTTTTGTCTAATAAATATAATTTGTTTCAAATATGAATCACAGTCTGCGCTCATCACCAAATGGCAACCCCATTATAGTTGTGAGACATTACTTAATTACTTTGTTGCAATTAATTTTCTCTCAGAGTGTATTAGCTTATTAATGTTTAGAGTGCATTACGATGGTTAGCTAGCCTATTGTGCAGAAGACTGTTTTGAAATCTTGAGATAGCTTGTTTATAGTTATTTGTGTGTGTGTATGAGTGTTTCTTCATAAACAAAAAATATAATAGTATAAGTAAACTATATACCACTTTTAACAAATAATCATAAACCTAGGAAACAGATTAATGTACACATACACACTATTGATGAATGATGTTATGTGGGCTCCATGTTACTGAAATGTGACACTTTATTAGTGCGTTGTGAAGCATGGAACAAATAGAATATGCCACTCATGTTCCAATATATATATATATATATATATATAGATATAGATATAGAGACCTGGTTTACAGTTCTGTTCAAGGATGATGCTGCATGTGAACCAGCCTTGTCATAGAAACAAAGACTTTTTGTACAGTAACTCTGAGTCTGTGTTTAATTTTCAGCTTTATAAGGTGGAGAAGTTCAAGTACAGCAAAAGCACCAAAGATTGCCTTCATGCTAAATACCATGCAGGAACTTGTGCCACTGTTGTTGGTGATCAGGAATGGGGTCATCTACAGGTGGACGCCACCTCCATCTTCCTGCTCTTCCTGGCCCAAATGACAGCATCAGGTTGACTTTAACTTTTCACTTTTTCCAACATGCAGCATAATGCCAATGTTATGGAATCAGAGTGCATTTTTAATGAAGCGTCTGAACATTTTCTTGTGTGGAACAGGGCTGAAAATTGTTTATACCCGTGATGAGGTCGATGCTGTCCAGAATCTGATCTTTTACATTGAATCTGCGTACAAAGTGGCGGTAAGCACCAGCATGCTGTTCTGATACAGAAAGATTTCACATGTTTCCATGAATATTAAGACTGTACATGATTCTCAGGATTTTGGAATGTGGGAACGAGGAGACAAGACGAATAAAGGGATCCCTGAGATAAATGCCAGCTCTATTGGAATGGCAAAGGTAAAATATTTACATTTTTAGTGATAAATTGCATAATCAGTTAAGAATTGGTTTCACATGTCAAGCAAGTGTCAAATAATGATCTCCATGTGATGAAATAACATGACCTCTTGCTGCATGTTTATTCAGGCAGCTCTGGAGGCCTTGGATGAACTGAATCTTTTTGGTGCCAAGGGCGGCCCAGAGTCCGTCGTACACTCTTTAGCCGATGACATTCAGCACTGCCAAGTAAGAAACTCATTTATGATGTCACACCTAGGAGGACAGCATCCTTCATGCCTCCTGTAAATAACAGAATGTTTTTCCCTTTCTGAAACCCTTGCAATAGTCTATTCTCAGGTCCATGCTGCCAAGGGCATCGACATCCAAAGAAGTAGATGCTGGGGTTCTGTCCATCATCTCTTATCCAGCATTTGCAGTCGAGGACATTGACATTGTTAATATCACCAAAGAAGAAATAATTTCAAAACTTCAGGTGAATACCAGCGTCTTCAGATCTGGGTATCAATAAATCTCTTGCTTCGTTTCGCAAATCTTTCATAGAAAACATGAAATGAAGCACGTAATACTGCATTAAAACTATGCAAACAAAATGAAGAATGTGCCACTGAACTGTTGAAACAATTATTTTCTTTTCAACTAAACGGATATAATGATTACATTTAAAGTTCAAGAAAAAAATTAAATAATTAGCATGAAATAAAGATTACATTATATATAATTTATGCACGTTTTAAGTACAACTTATCATTATTTTTAATTAATTATAGAAATAAAAAAATAAAAAATGAAGTCTGACAAACACCTTAGTTATTTAGTGTTTTATTTACCCCTGTACTGTCTCATAGGGCAGATATGGATGCTGTCGCTTTCTTAGAGATGGACATAAAACTCCCCGAGAGGTAAAACCAAGCTTAAACAATTTGTCGGACAAAATACGTGTGTGGTCGTCTTTTGTATGGCCGTTTGGAGCTTATTCTCACACAATCATTCTTTTCTAAGGACCCTAATCGATTGTACTACGAGTCATCAGAGCTGAAGCTCTTCGAGAACATAGAGTGTGAATGGCCACTGTTCTGGACATACCTCATCCTGGATGGTGTTTTTATCAACAGTCCAGAACAGGTACAGACAATTCACTACAGACATTCAATAAATAACCAACTATTCTTTAGAAAACAATGCTTTGCATGTTCCTTTCTTATTTAGGTTCAGGAGTACAGAGAGGCTTTAGACAACATTCTCATCAGAGGGAAGAATGGATTACGATTGGTCCCTGAGCTTTATAGTGTTCCTCCAGATAAGGTACGGTCTGGACACACTTAGTTATTTTGCTCGTGACACCAAAGCCCTGGATTTTGTACCGTTATGATGAAACCAGATTCCTGGTTGAGTGATTCTTTGTGGGTTATTCCAAAGGAAAAATGGACTTTCACCCTGTGTGTGTCATTTCAACTAGGTTGATGAAGAGTATGTTAATCCTCACACCGTGGAGAGAGTGCCAGTAGGCAAGTGTCCACTGAAATGGGGCCAGTCTCTGTACATATTGGGTAACCTGCTGGCAGAGGTACAGTAAATTCCACAAAAATCGCTCTATATGGTAATGCTGTACTGCAGTGTTTCTCAATCTGTTTCTGGAGGCCATGCTGCACATTATGTCTCTCTAATGAAATACACCTGTTTCCACTCATTAATCCTGTTCATCTCTTCAGTACAGTTCAATGCAATTATTTAAATCAGGGAATTCCATGCAACAACATTTCACAATGTACAGTACATACTGTATGTATGCTTGTTTATATTTACAATGCCATCCAAGTAGGGTCAATATGATTTTTTCAAAGAAATATTTCTAATTTTATAATACTATACATGATATATAATAATGCTTTTATTCAGTAGAGATGCATTAAATTGATCAAGAGTGGCAGTAAAAATATTTCAAATAAATAATGTTCTTTATAGTTATCAAAGAATCCTAAATAATCATGTTTTTTCCAAAAATATTAAGCAGCACAACTGATTTCAACATTGATAATAATAAGATAATATTAAGTTTCTTTAGCGTCAAATCATCATAAAAGAATGATTTGTGAGGAATCATGTAACACTGATGAAAAATCAGGTTGGCCATTACAGAAATAAATTACATTTTAAAGTATATTAAAATGGAAAACAGTTATTTTAATTTGTAATAATATTTCACAATATTGTTGTTTTTTACTGATCAAATGCAGCATAAAAGTCTTCTTTCAAAAACCTTATAAGTCTTACCAACCCCAAAATTAAAAAAACCCCAGCACATAATTAATTCAATGAAATATATTTATTTAAATAATATATTATTAAATTCTATAGATAGATCATAAAAATTTGTATATAGTTCAAATTCATCATACTCAAAACCTATATGTTGATAATTGATTTTTTCCAATGGTGGAAGGAGCGTGATTTTTGAAGATATTGTTTATTGTGGAATTATTTGGGAATTTTATTTTGTAGGTTGCTTTGAATAAACATGTTTGCTAAATATATAACCACAGTTGCACATGAATGTTGAGACTGACATATGCATCAATTACCTTGTGGCTGTGAAGCTGAGAAAACATATAATGATAAGAGTATGTATCTTTATATGTGAAATAATGATTGTTTTTGACTTTATAGGGGTTTTTAGCAGTTGGAGAAATCGATCCTCTCAATAGACGTCTCTCCACTGTTCCCAAGCCTGATGTTGTGGTTCAAGGTAAGACCTATGTTTGACAGTAGCTTAATCTGGGTGAATCTATTTAGAAACCCTGATGTTGCATATTACATAAGTATTCCATCTCACTATATTTACACTGGCCGCTTTCCATTCTTGTGTTTTCAGTGTCTCTCCTGGCAGAAAGCGATGAGATTAAACAGCTCCTGCAGAGCCATGGCATTGACGCAGAAACCCTGGAGGACGTTCACCCAATCCGAGTTCAGCCCTCCAGAGTGCTCAGTCACATCTATGCCAGACTAGGTAAGCTCAGGGTAGAATTCAAGTCACCTTAATTTATATAGCACTTTATACATAGCAAATTGTTTCAAAGCAACTTATAAACAGAAAAACGACGGATTTTAAGCCATTGAAATGCAATCAGCAGCGAAAGAGAACTTATTTCGCTATATACATGTGAAGGCGGTGCTCATAGAGCGCGGGAGTATTGAACAGTTATTTTGCCTCTCATTAGGCCTTAAACGGTTAAATACACACACTTGTGTCAGTGACCATCTTTGCAAGTATCCTTGTGAACACAGTACATCTTAAGTGAAAGCAAACAGCTGAGAAAGAAAACACATGTGTAACGGTGTATTGGATCCGGGCAGCTCTTAAAGTGACAGCAGTCTAATATTCCTGCTGTCTGTCATTCATGTTAATCAAACAACAAAAGAGAGAAAATCTCTCACTGCTCTTGACTAAATCACTTTTGTAACTTTAATAAAAAGAAATATATTTTTAATTTAAACAGTGAAGAATATGCAGTGTTTTTATTCATTTGATTACTTTATACAATGTAAGTAGCATTTCTTGTTTATTTGTTCTTCTGTAGTTTTTTTTTGTATTGCTTGTGATTAGTTTTTTTTTTTTTTTTTTTTTTAAATCGCTGACTGATTTGATTTGCTTTTTTTTTTTTTTAATTTAGGCTAGTATTAGTTTTTTTGTGATATTGACACTCCTGACAAGAATTATAACATTTCTATGGTATCAAAAATTTTGATATGATAAGACCTTTTTTAAAGCAAAAATAACTACACTGTGATATGTTATTATAGTAAAATTAAATTACTCACATTGTGATAAAAGATTTTGGTCATATCGCCCACCTCTATTCAGGCATAAACAGTTATACAGATGGAAACAGTGTCATTATTTAGTTTAAGTTAGTTCAAGATTGATTCAGTTTAGTTTTTAAACTTCTGCGGAAGAAAAAGGACCTCATTTGCATACAAAGTAAGTGGATAGCGACCGCAGAAAGATTTTCAGCAAGCAATGAAAAACAATTTCAGCCTGTTCCTCTAACAAAAGCTTCAGAAGACTTGTATTATACTGCACAAATATTATGAACTATTTGTTTGATGCTTTTATGGGGCCTTTTTGGAGATTTATAGCTGGTCCACATCCCCATTCATTATCTTGAAGGGATACAGTGTCATGATGAACAGAATTTTTGAATGAAGAGAGAGAGAGAGAAACCAAATACACACACAGACTGACAGATTTTACTGTGTTTTTGTCTTTTTTCAGGGCGCAACCAAAGGCTGGGACTGACTGGACGGCCATACAGGCGAATTGGTGTGCTGGGAACTTCCAAATTCTACATTATTCGTAACACCATCTTTACTTTCACACCTCAAGTATGTCAATGTGTGAATTCAAATTTGCTGTTGGTATCTATTTGAATATCTAGTATGTACTGTTTCTGGTTTTGCTCCTGATCGAATGTCCAGTTTGTTGACCATCATGAGTTCTATCTGGCCCTGGACAATCACATGATTGTGGAAATGCTACGTATTGACCTCTCCTACCTCTGCTCTCGATGGAGGATGACAGGCCGACCCACAGTAACGTTCCTAATTTCAAACGGCATGCTCAGTGAGTGTCCTCAACACACAACATCAACACCATATGCAGACAGGAGCTTTCTCATTCTGAAAGGCTCATTTACTTTTGGTCCTTTGTAGCCGATGATCACAAGCAAATTGATCCTGTTCTTTTGGCAACCTTGAAAAAACTACAGGACGGTTACTTTGGAGGAGCAAGGTAACGTATTTAAAGCGGTCAGCACATTGAATATTTGTTACATACCTAAAGCAGCCCAAAATCAAATCAGTTTTACATTTCAAGGGTTAAGACTGGGAAACTTTCTGCTTTGCTTGACACCTCCTGTTGTGCCCATCTTACATTTATGGACTGTGGTGAGTGAGCCACCAGCTAGCAGCACGAATAATGAGCTTTTCTCTTGAAAAATCTAAAACCATAAAGGGATAGTTAATCCAAAAAAATTTATAAATCACTTTCTTCTGTGGAACTCAAAATAGGATGTTTTGAAAAATACACTTAAAGTCAATTGGGTCCAGTGTTGCTGCTGACTTTCAAAATATAAAAAGATTGTTTGTGTGCCACACAAGAATGTAATAAAATTCAGAACAGCATGACGTTCATTTTAAAGTTAAATCATTTTCTTCTTATTTTATTGGACAGTTGTTAAGTCAGTTGCCAGGAGTTTGTTGGCTGTTAACTTACAGTTTTTCCATTTTCTGCATGACGTTTTTTGTTGAAATGTGTGGCCTGCAGTTGACAGTCACTCTGTCAGACAGTTTGCGTAGCTGCATGGGCGGATGGAGGCTTGAGAGGCAATTTTGTGATGGAGCAGTAACTGCTGTGACAGTTTTATACATTGACACATGTGGTGAAATACTCAATTGCTTCTCAAAACTGACAGAAAACGTGCTCAATGCTCTGAGGTTTTTATTTAATTGTGTGTGTGTGTGTGTGTGTGTGCAGAGGTGGATGACCTGGCTGTGTATCTGGACCAGCTGCTGGCAGTTCCTCAGCAGAGTCCCATTAGTGCCACTAAAGGAGGCCTCAACCGCTTCAGGGCAGCAGCCAAAAAGACTCGGGAGATGGTGTCTCTGGTGCACAAAGCCAGAGAGCTCAATATACACAGTGAGTTTTCAGTCATTTTGACGCTGTTCCGAGAACAGTCGCCTTTGCAAATGCTCAGAAATAATTCATGATTTTGTTTTAACCTCTCCGCAGATGTTCACATGTACCTTCCAACTAAACTTTTCCGTTCTCCGGCACCAAACCTTAATTTGCTGGATAACAAAGAAAAGGTAGATAACACAAAATTACAGGCTTTCACTTTGACCATTTAAACAATAATTAGAAGAATAATCTGGCTGTCTCTGCTCTCCAAATTGTATGCTTGATTTTTTTGATCAGGTTCCAGAAGTAAAAATCTCACTCATTCCTACACAGAGAAACAGTTTTAACTGATAATAAGGTGTAAACCTTCCAAGATAGACCTACAGTGAGCTCAAAGTATGTTAGGTGATTGCATATTGTATATTGAATGTTTATGCCTGTATATAATATCTTTCCCCCACTAACAAATTAGCAGATAAAGGTATTGATGACATTTTTCTTTCCTTTTATCGAAGCAAGAATGCAGAGAATTGATCAAAAGTGACAGTAAAGACTTTAATAATGTTACAGAAGATAACTATTTCAAATAAATTGTTCTTTAAACAGGAAAAAAAGTATCACATAACAACTGTTTTCTATTAAAAAAATGTAATTGCGAGTTTTTATCTCGCAATTCTGACTTTCTCAGAATTGCACAATACAAACTCGCAATTGTGCATTTTTTTTCTCAGAATTGTGAGTTTATATCTCACAGTTCTGATTTAATAACTTGCAGCTGCCTGTTATGAAGCCAGAACTGCGAAATATAACCTCGCAATTCTGAGAAAAAAAAAGTCAGAATTGTGAGTTTATATCTAGAAATTCTGACTTTATACCTCAGAAATGCGACTTTTTTCTCAGAATTGTACGTTTAAATCACGCAATTCTGAGTTCCTCTTCAGGAACTCAAGCTGCGTCTGAAAATGCTAGGGGAACGCCTCCAGCGTGAATATATTCACTCTGAATATCGTGTGCAATCTATCCAATGGATGGGCGAGACGTCACAGATGGGTTGACGTAATGACCAGCTGGAATAAAAGCACGTGCGGTGAAACCGGCGTCAGCTTTTTGTCTTTCAGCAAGCGCTCTGTGTGTGTATTGTTTATTCAGTTGCGGTTATAGAGCGATGCTTTGGGTGGAACAGATGCTCGCGAGCTATCTGTCCCCTGACACTGCGTCGTCTCTAAAGGCTCCGTCCTTGCCCTCCAAGCCGCTGCGTACATCTTGATAATATCTGCGTTAGCTCCGTTGCGGCTGCAAGGCATCCACATACTCAATTACATCGACGATTGGTTGATTTTAGCTCAATCAGAGCAGGTGGCGGTTTGACATCGAGATGTCGTTCTCGCTCATATGGAAGTGCTGGGGCTAAGACTGAACGCCAAGAAAAGTGTGCTTCCTCCAACTCAGAGAACCACTTATCTGGGCGTGGTGTGGGATTTGACCACGATGCAGGCACGTATGTCACCTGCTCGGATCGAGTCGATCCTCACTGCAGTCGCAAGAGTGAGAGAAGGCCGGTCACTCACTGTAAAGCAGTTTCAGAGACTGCTGGGTCTCATGACAGCTGCATCCAACATCCAGCTGCATCACTGTCTGGTACGGGAACTGTACAGCAGCAGACCACAAGACCCTCCAGCGGACAGTGAACACAGCTGCAAAGATCATCGGTGCCCCTCTCCCCTCCATCCTGGACATTTTCCTCACACAATGCTCCAGCAAAGCCAACAGTATCATGAAGGACTCCACACACCCCTCCCACAGTCTCTTCCAGCTTCTACCATCAGGAAGACGGTACCGCAGCATCAGAGCCACCTGTAGTAGCACACTCTCCTCCTCTATGCGCACTAGTCACTTTCCACACACTCTGCTGTGTGTATACAAATCCCACAAAAAGACTCAGTAATATATGTATGTTTACATGCTCATGCACTGCAAATCATCCTGCACTGTTCCCCAGCCAGCTGCTGACTCGCAATGTTTCTCTTCGCACATGTACAGTATTTATCTGAAGCACTCGTATAGTTTGTATAGTTTGTATTTTTTAGTTTATGTATAGGTAAAAAATTTTTTTTTATATATAGTATATTTATAGTCAAAATCTATCAGTAGGATAGTTGTGTATAGGTTTATATTGTTTTACTTCATTGCTGTATGCCTGTATTTATGTAGCACCGTGGTCCTGTGAGGCACGACATTTCGTTCCACTGTATGCCCCCGCATGTAGTGGAATGACAATAAAGCTCAACTTGACTTGACTTGACTTGATACCTCTTGGCCTGCTGTACATGAGACCCCTACAGTGGTGGCTCAAGATCAGGGGGTTTTCCCTGAGGGGAAACCCGCTTCGCATGATCAAGGTCACGTGGCGTTGCCTGCATGTGGAGACAACCCTGGTTCTTGTCTCAGGGCCCGGTGCTGGGAGCTCCTTGTCGCCGTGTAACGCTAGCGACGGATGCGTCCCTCACAGGTTGGGGTGCGGTCATGAGTGGCTACCCTGCCCGCTGTCTGTGGCGTGGTCGCCATCTCACTTGGCATATCAATTGTCTGGAGATGCTGGCCGTGTTTCAAGCTCTGAAACACTTTCTCCCGGACCTGAGAGATCACCATGTGTTGGGGTGTCTCTTATATCAACCACCAAGGAGGTCTGTACAGGCTGGCGCACCAGATTCTTGTGTGGGCCCAAGGGAAGTTCCGCTCGCTGAAGGCGGTTTATATTCCTGAGCACCTCAATATGGGAGCAGACATCCTGTCGAAGCAGGGGCCGAGGCCCGGGGAATGGATGCTTCACCCAGAGGTGGTGAAGCAGATCTGGAGAGTGTTTGGCCAGGCTTAGGTGGACCTCTTTGCGACTCAAGAAACAGCGCAATGTCCCCTCTGGTACTCTCTGACTCATCCAGGCCCCCAGTATGGTCTCGTATTCTCGTATTATCAGGGACCTGGCTGTGGTGCTCGAAGCTCTCTGTAGGCCTCCCTTCGAGCCTATTGAGGAGATTTCTGATCGCCATCTCACTCTGAAGGTCACTTTCCTTCTGGCGATATATTCTCTCAAGAGAGTTGGGGATCTTCAGGCCCTCTCAGTGGCCCCTACTCACTTTTTTGCGCCCGGCATGGCCAAAGCCTTTCTACACCCTAGAACAGGGTATGTTCTGAAGGTCCCCTCCTCTGCACCACGGCCAGTCGTACTGCAGGCCTTCTCATTCCCCTAGTGTTTTCGGATGCAGCTCGAGTTCCTGAAGAGGAACGCCTCAGGTTACGTATGTAACCCTGGTTCCTCGAGGGAACGAGACGCTGCGTTTCGAGGCCATACTTCCGGCATCCCTGTCAGCGCTTGCTTCATTCCTAGAAGCTGACGCCGGTTTCACTGCACGTGCTTTTATACCAGCTGGTCATTACGTCACCCCGTCTGTGACGTCTCGCCCATCCATTGGATAGATTGCACACGATATTCAGAGACACTCACGCTGGAGGCGTTCCCCTAGCGTTTTCGGACACAGCGTCTCGTTCCCTCGAGGAACCAGGGTTACATACATAACCTGAGGCGTTTTTTCTCGCAATTGCAATTTTTTTATCAGGCAATACTGACTTTATAACTTTCGACTGTGAGTTCATATCACGTTATTTTGAGAAAAGCCAGAACTGTGAGTTTAAAACTCAGAATTCTGAGAAAAAAAGAATTGCGAGATGTAAACTCATAATTGCGAGAAAAAAAGATTGAAATGCTGTAGACTGTAGACTGTAACGGCTGCTGAAATTCAGCTTTAAATTACATTTTAAAACATTTTAAAATCGAAAACTTTTATTTTACATTGTAATATTTTTAGAAATATTACTGTTTTGATCAAATAAATGCTGTCTTGGAGCACATAAGAGACTTATTTAAAAAACGTGTACCATTTGACAACATCATCCTTACAGCTGCTATGGATTTAGGTGTGCAGTTATGTACCTTTTGCCCCTTTTCAGTTCATCATATACTGTTTTACTTAAAAACAATGTCTGCAATGTGTTAATTAATATTTTCTGAGGAAGCTCTATATGGAGAAAATTAATGGCAAAATTGCTCTCTGGAATTGTTAAAAATGGCTTTATTGTAAGTCTCCACATCTAACAAAGAGCTGTAATGTCTTTTTCTCCTGCGAAGGCATCTGAGACACAGGCCCCTCAACCCATGAACCTGCCCAGAGACGTCAGTGGTGGGATTGACTACACAGCCTTAGTGCAGATGCTGAAACAAAGTCGGAGCTTGCAGGACCAGGCTGATATTCTCTACATCCTGTTCAAAGACAAGTCAGTACCACTGAAACTTTAATGAGTTTTGTTATATCTGTGTCCTAGAAAAGAGCTGTACTGTGATTGTGGAGGTTGAAGATTGTTTTGAAATGGAATAATGTTGGGATTTCTTTTATAAGGGGAATAGATTGGGACACCAAGCTACATGGGAAAGATTGGACGGTAAGACGACTACTGAGTGATTTGTATGAAAAGGCAGGAAACCTAAAACACTGGGGTCTCATCCGGATGATCTGTGGGATGCTACGCAAGAAAGTAGAAGAGTTGGATGCTGTGAGTAGCAGTTTTCCTGTATCTGCATGTAAATTAATCTACATTTTCTCTGAATGTGGTTATTAGATATGTTTTCCATTAACAGGCCTGCTCAGATTTGCTAATTCATCAGAAACATCTAACAGTTGGCCTTCCTCCTGAACCAAGAGAGAAAACTATTTCAGCGTGAGTGTACACACACATATATTTACATTCACGTTTACCTGTTCATACTGCAATCTTTGTCTCCATATAGCCCTATGCCCCCAGATAAGCTGGCAAGGCTGATCGATGAGGCTAGTGAGAACAACCTCACCATCGCCATTCTCACTCAGGTTAGAGCTGCGGGTCAGATCCACATCTCAACCTTGTACGTTTTAATTCCACTGACACTCTTGTATGCTCCTGGCAGGAGATAATGGTGTTTCTGGCTATGAGTATTCGAACCCAGCCTAAAATCTTCAGTGAAATGTTTCGCCTCCGAATTGGCCTCATTCTTCAGGTCATGGTCACAGAGCTCGCTCAGTCCCTCAACTGTTCAGGTATCTCAGTTCCTGTTTCATAAACTCCTTTAAATATTTAACCATTTTTAACATGCAGTGAACTATTTTGTGTATTCTGTTTTATTAGGACTGCACTTTATTAGAATTAGCTAAGCCAGTGATTGGTTCAATGTGCTGTAACATTATCTTCATTTGAGGGATTTCTCAACAAATATCGATACTGTATCTGAAACCTTTCAAAAGGTCGGTAAGATTTTTTAATATTTTAGATAGAAGCCTCTATCAAAAATACAGTAAACGTATTCAACAGTAATATTGTGAAACATTATTAAAATTTGAAAGAACTGGTTTGTTTTAAAATATATTTTGAAATGTAATTTATTCCTGTGATGGCAAAGCTGAATTTTCAGCAGGCATTACTCCAGTCTTAACACGATCCTTCAGAAATCATTCTAATATACTGTTTTGGTGCTCAAATTTTCTTCTTATCATCAATGTTGAAAACAGTTGTGCTGCTTAAAACCGTGATCATTTTGTCTGGATTTTTTGATAAAGATAATTTCAAAGGAACAGCATTTATTTGAAAACAGAAATCTTTTTTAACATTATAAATGTCACTTTTGATTAATTTAATGCATCCTTGCTGAATGTAGCAATTCTTTAAAAAAATGCTGACCCCACATTTTTGAATGGTAGTGTATGTAAGATTAATAAATTGTAATACCATGTAATTAAATGATTAAGTTTTTAAATCCTATTTGATATTATTTTAGTACTCTGATTAAGAGCACAAGAGGTTCATATCTTTTTTTTTTTTTTTAGGTGAGGAGGCAACAGAGAGTTTGATGAATATGAGCCCATCTGAGATGAAGACCCTGCTGGTTCACATGCTCAGTGGCAAAGAGTTTGGAGTTCAAAAAAGTGGTAAATATATTCATACACTGCCAGCATTATACTCGCCCATTAGGTCTGTGAATTTGTATATTTACGAGTTGTATTTTTGCACCAGTGCGCTCAACAGGAAATGTGATCAGCTCTGCTGTCAATATCCAAGACATGAGCAAATCCAGCTCCACCAAAACAGAAGTGAAAGTTGCAAGTAAAAAGGGTGGTGATATCAAGCTGGTGAGAAAATGCTTGGGTTTAGGACAGTTATGTCTCAATATGATGGCAGTAGTTAAAGACCAGCCACTTTTTCTGTGTCCTTTAGGCTGTGTCAGTTCATTCGCTGGATATTGGAAATATTGAATCGGGGGTAAGTGGACCAGAGACAAACAAACCTTAACTTCTTATCCAAGCTTGAGCTTTTTCTCTGTAGGTGTAATTAATCTGATTGTTTTCCAGAGATACAGACTTCCATCCATTGAGTCATTTCAGGGATCATTAGGAGCCATGTTGGTGCATGACAGCAGACATGGCCAGTGGCTTCGGCGCAGGCGTCTTGATGGAGCTCTCAACAGAGTCCCTGTTGGTTTCTATCAAAATGTCTGGAAGATTCTGCAGAAGGTGAGTGGGATGCTTTACAGTGAGTGCTGAAGCTGGGTTATTCATCGAGGTTATGCTTCAAAATGGCTTTCCTTTCTTGTCATTTAGTGTCAAGGGCTATCCATTGAGGGCTTTGTGCTTCCATCCTCAACCACAAGAGAGGTAAACAACCTTAAGAGGTCAAATTATGTGACCTTCAGGTTAAAATTTGCAGAATAATAAAATGGCACCATTTTCAGATGACTCCAGGTGAAATAAAGTTCGCCGTGCATGTGGAAACGGTTCTGAATCGCGTTCCTCAGCCTGAATACCGGCAGCTGTTGGTGGAGGCCATCCTGGTGCTGACCATGTTGGCTGAGGTGGATGTCCAGACTGTGGGTGGTGTCATTGAGGTGGAGAGGATTGTACAAATGGCCAGTGACATGTTCTACAATGATCAGGTGAGCTTCTGGAGGAGGTTCATGGGTTTAATACACCTTATTTAAAATATCTTTCCATTCAGAGAAAATGGATCAAATATTTTTTACTATATACATCTTCGTCCAATAAAATAATCTCTGGAATAAGAATATTCCTCTCACATGCAACTGATTAGCAGTGGCAAAGGCATTTGTCATGGAGTCAGTAGCACTAATAATAACCAAATTCTGTTTCTGCAGAAAGAACTGGGAGCTGATGAGAGTCTCCTTGAGAGAGATCACATGACTGGCATCTGCAGGCTGATGTATGATAGCGCCCCCAGTGGCCGTTTTGGCAGCATGACCTACCTTTCTAAAGCAGTGGCTAGCTATCTTGAGGACTTTCTTCCCAGTGGAGCTTGTGCCGTTCAGTGAAGCTCCAAACTTAATTATCACATTTTAAATGTAGTGTAGGTAGTATTAATGATCTTTATAGATATGTGTGTGAGAAAGAATGAGTGGAAAAAGTCATTTTGTCTTAAGTAATTGCGAACAAGGCAAGTTAAATATAAAGTGTGTTACTTTTGCTCCACTAGCTTCACCAAAAATGCCTTTGGTCAGCCAAGAAGTCCTGCCTCAAACACACAACATCAGTTGGTTAGCATTAGCGAATTAGCCAAAAAGCATCTTTCTCGATTGTTAGATACTCAAAAGTTGCTGTGTATTTTGATTGTTTTAAGCTTAAGCTGAATAGTGCTTGGTTTGTAGGGCTGTATCTAAAATGGCCCACTATAGAGTGCTTCAGTGATGTTGTATTTTTATAGGCCAACCCAGCAGTTGGCATCAGTCTGGCTCAATAATATTTTTTTCATTGGCTTTTGTATTATGACAGAAAATAATCTCTGTAAGCTCTCTAATAAATATGAATATAAAACTTTTTTTTTCATTAGAATAATCTTCATGAATAAGTACATGTTTATGAATTTTAAAACCTAAATACAATCTCTAGAAGTAAAAAGCTAAAGTTAAGCTATAAACTACACCATGGTCACATGACTTAAATGTCACTCACCACCATTAAGCTTCCGACAACTCTTTATTTAAGCTTGAGCTTGTATTAATCAGGCATTTAACCAAAAACCCATTAAAAAAAACCATTACTTTGGGACTGGATATGGTAGTTGTTTCTGGGTTTTGGCTTACAAAAATACATTATCCCTGCAGCACTCTATACTCTCATTTACTATTCTCTACATTACTCCTCTAATATAGTCTACTGATCCATAAACTGAGAAGCAAGAATTCATTTAGAGTGACGTTAACAGTGTGGGACTAATCGCTAGCGGCTAGCTGTTGAGTGTACATCGGTTGTACACTCATTATTGAGGTGCATCATGGGATGTCCACTACTGCCACTACAAATGCTGTCACCTTTAATAGTGAACTATATAAGGGTATAGAGGGCACTTTCAGACACAGCCATACTCTGCGTCTTTGTATCTGTTGTGCACTTTTCACCAGATATGTAATAAATTGTATAATTTCCATACAGAAACATACTGCTGTATTTTACTTTAATCCAAACAGCCATACCTTACCATACCTGAATGAGGCATTACAAGTCATGTAGAAACAAATCGAACTTTTAAGGTGAATTCCAAAATGTTTGGGGACGAGACAAATGTACGAAAAGTGACCTGTACACATTTCTCCAAGACTCAAGAAATCGAGATGCCAGCCGCTGTGGCACAATCAACATTGACAGTGGTTGATTCGAAACACTATTCAGGCAATGTGCATACAAAACCGTGGCTTGGTTTAGACATTATAAACATTGATTCAAGTGTGCACAATTACAACAATCACTTTTCCAAACGGGAGGGGACGGGGGAGGGGCTTGACATCATGACAACTTTTCATTCCACTGCAATTCACTGTACACTGTCATTCCGTTTGCATCAGCCAGTGACATCATTAAAGAGGGCTGCCTAAAAACACTAGATTTTGACACTTAGAAATTAAAGGTAACATGTAAAATGACAGAGGACTGTTATGTCGCTGGATGGAGGGGGTATGTTACAAACACACGGGCTAAAGGGGGAAATGCCACATGAACATCTTCAGTCTCTTTGAGCCAGTTGAACCGTTTCTCATGTCTGCCTTGCCATTTTTGGTTTTGGATTGGTTGATGTTTTTCCTCGGGCGTATGTGTCAGTTCATCATGCTCCTCAGTGCTACATGAAGTGCATCTGGAAAAAAAGGGATCGTTTATCACAGGTTACAAGTACAGGTATGTACTGAAAAACAGCCGTCAATATAATCTTAAGGACGCTCTTGAGCAGGTGTACCTGAGCTCCAGGGATTGGGGCGAAAGGATTGGTGGTGCGCAGGATGGGCTGGTTATATATCACAGGCTGGGGAGCCATTAAGGGCATTGACCCCATCTGGCCCACTGGAGGTGGAATCTACAGAGCAATGAAATGTTCAGCGTGAGCGTTGTACTTGTGGGTTCAAGTCCTGTTGAGAAGTTCTTAAAGGGTTAGTTCACCCAAAAATGAAAATTAGCCCATGTTTTACTCGCCCTCAAGGCATCCTAGGTCTATATAACTTTCTTCTTTCAGACGAATCCAATCGGAGTTATATTAAAAATTATCCTTGCTCTTCCAAGCGTTATCATTGCAATCAGTGGGTGTTTCTGTTCCACAGTCCAAAACATGTCAAATAAAGCGCATCCATCCAAATTAAAAGTGCCTCAGACGGCTCCGGGGGGCGAATAAAGGCCTCCTGAGCGAATCAATGTGCTTTTGTAAGAAAAATATCCATATTTACGTGCAAGCCTTTCTGGGCAGATGAAGAATGAACGGCTTGCACGTATGACAGTTAGCGAAAGTGAGAGAAAAATGTTTATAACGTTTTAAATATGGATATTTTTCTAACAAAAACACATCGATTTGCCACAGGAGGCCTTAATTCACCTCTTGGAGCTGTGTGAGGCAAGTTTTAATATGGATGGATGTGCTTTATTTAAAAAATTTTGGACCACCTACTCCAATTCTAAAGTTTGAAAGACCAAGGATAATTTTAATATAACTCTGATTGGATTCGTCTGAAAGAAGAAAGTTAATTAGACCTAGGATGCTTTGAGGGTGAGTAAAACATGGGCTAATTTTCGTGTTTGGGTAGACTAACCCTTTAATATATTTTGAAGAGTCGGAAAGGCGTAATTACGAATCAGGTGCGTTCGCATAACTATGGTCGGAGCAAGATGATAATGTACCTTTTCATAAAATCAACAGAATTTTAAATCTACAAAATGATGAATAAAGAAGGTGCATTGGGTGTGTTTTTTATTTACTTATGAAGTTTCTCTAAATTTAACTTTTATATATTCTATTGCAATTGTACAATACAATGGTATTTTGTACATGCAACTTAGATTTACTGTAAATGAAAACAATTAATTAATTTGAACAAATTTACCATTAATACAGACAATGTTTGCTCACTGACACACCTCTTTAACTCGGAAACTCTGGGCTTTAAGAATATCCAAATTCTCCGACTGGTATTTACGACTTTGTGAGGACATTTGTGTATTAGACAAGTAAATCTGTTCTTTCCAACATTACTTGAACGTGCCATACTTAAGGATTCAGGTTCAGTCACAACGGTAACTGTTCTTTGGCTGGCGACATGAAAAATGTCATTTTATTTTAAATAAAACAATACTAATATTCATTAATGATGTATTACAGCAATCAAAAGTGTACCATGGTTTCCACATTTTTAAAAGAAATGTTTCCTGAGCACCAAATAAGCTTATTAGAATGATTTCTGAGGAATCATGTGACACTGAAGACTGGAGTAATGGCTGCTGAAAATTCAGCTTTGCCGTGCCATGAATAAATTACATTTTAAAAGATAACAAATAGAAAACAGTTATTTTAAATTGTAATACTATTTCACAATATTACTGTTTTTACTGTATTTTTGATCAAATAAATGCAGCCTTGCATTAAAAATATGGTAAAATATATAGATCAAATAAAACATATACAGCCGGTGACGTCACACTTCTGAATAGTAGTGTATAAAACAGTTAATATATATTAAATCCTGAATATTATTAAGATGTCAAACACCTTAAGATAAGAAACACCTACCATCCCATACACAGGCACTTGAGGGGTTGTCATTGGAAATGCAACCGGAGCTGGTGCCTGAGAAAGACAAATATTGAATAAGTAAGAATTAAGTGTATAGAAATAATTGTAAATGGTTTATTTTGATAGTTGTTTGAATTTAGCTGATTTAATCATGTTTATGTACAAGCAGGACTTACATAGCCAGTATAAATCATTCCATTCTGTATCATTACAAAAACATGCAGAAGAGAGAAAGACAAAGACATTACTGACAATCACAGAAAACCAAGAACTTATTTTGTGTTCTGTGTAGTGCACAGGCCAAGTTGCTCGGATTTTGATTTGCAAACTTTTTGTATTCAAACATATCGACCCAAAGAAGCCAATTGAAATTTCCTAACGGGAGCATGCCTTGAGCAATGAGTCAATTTCCATACCATCTGCGGCATCGGTATGGGAGCAGGGGCCAGGTGTGTGTGGCTCCAGGGTGCCGTGCCATTCATGGCTTTAGACTGCCAGTGGGAACCTCCAGACGATTTCTTCTCCAAATGAGTCCACTGAACTTCTGGCCTGAAAAGAAAGGATTTCTGCGTCAGACTGTTACAGATTTACTTCATATAGCAACAACGATTGTTTATGTTGTCAATAAACCTAAAATATCATTAACTTTGCATGCTAAAAATCTTACTTTTTGGCTGGGGGTCCTCCAAAATGTAAATCTATGACAAATACAACATGTACATTAACATTACAGGTATTACAGTCTGTAGTGTTATGTTAAATTGCCATAGAAACAAAATAAATGAGACGACAGAAAGACTCACTGCCCATGAGATTGGCCAAGGATGAGTCCAGATCATTAGTAAGTAATTTTCCTCCATTGTAGAACTGTGTGCCTTGACTTTGGACCTGCAAGGACAGGGTGGGCTTCAAAAGAGCTCCTATGTGAAAACAAATCTGGAAAATAAAAAAAAGAGGAAACTAGTCAATTATTTTTATTCTCAGCTCAATATGCAGAGACAAATATAAAGGGATGCATATCAATTTCTCGCTTCAATTAAAGTCAGATTTCAATTTGATTTAATGCAATACAGTATTTCAATACATTATTTCAGACTCATTCAAACTGGTAACTCGTCTGTTTCAACTAGAACTGGTTCATAAGAGTCATTTGTTTGTGAATCAGACTACACTAGTCATGCTGTATGGTTTGGATTCACTAAAAGTAGCTTGTTTATAAGAGTCACTTGTTCCTGAATCAGACTACACTGGTCGTGCTGTATAATTATGATTTGATAAAAATAACTGGTTCACAAGAGTTATTTTTGTGAATCAGACTACACTGGTTGCGCTGTATGTTTTTGATTCACTAAACAGATCTGGTTCATAAGAGTCATTTGTTCCTGAATTGGACTACATTGGTTGTGTTGCATGTTTTTGATTCAATAAAAATAACTAGCTCATAAGAGTTATTTTTGTGAATCAGACTACAATGGACATGCTGTATGTTTTTGATTCACTCAAAATAATTGGTTCATAAGAGTTGTTTAATTGTGAATCTGACTACTACACTGGTTGTGCTGTACGTTTTTGATTCTCTAAAAATAACTGTTCGTAAGAGTCTTTTGTCTGAATCAGACTACACTGGTCACACTATAGTTTTGATTCACTAAAAAAGATTGTTCATAGGAATCATTTGTTTGTGAATCGGACTACACTAGTAGTGCTGTATGTTTTTGATTTACTAAAAATAACTGGTTCATAAGAGTCATTCCTTTATGAATCAGGCTACACTGGTCAAGTTGTTTTTCATTTACTAAATAATAAACTGGTTCATAAAAGCACTGGTGTGTTTTTGAGTATGAATTATCTGTTGAGTATGAATTATAATGGAAGATGGAGGGGAACCTGTTTGAAAAAGATCATTTTTGCATTTGTTCAAAAAATGACACACTTCCCTTTTAAAAGGGAACATTAAACTTATCATAAAAACATGTAAAACACTCACCCGATTGAGTAGAGAATGTGCCATATAACAAAGAAATGAAGAAAAAGCAAAATGATCATTGTATTAAAGAAAGTGCCACAACATTCAGAATATAGAAAACGAACAGAGACAACTTTGTGCCAGTTCAATTACCTCCCCAGCTGTTGTTACTGGCTGGTAGGGTGGTTGTCTGAGCAGGGGTGCTGGAATTGTGTTGGAGATCAAAATGGTCATTGGTGAAGTTGTGCACACTGTTTGGGATAATCAGGAAAATACAATTAAATCCTGTAATGGAAACACAAGCACTTCTGCAACTTGTCATTGGATAAATGTGTTTGCTAAGTGATTAATGCAAATATAGTAATACACAGTAATGTTATTTCATAATAAAGTGTCACTACACTAGCAACACTCCAGAAAAACAGGCCTCATGTACCCGTTTGTGATGGTTAGATCAGGTGGACTGGACAGAAGCTCGGTGGCACCGCTGCTGGTGCAGCTACTGTTGGCACTGCCCACAGACTGGCCGCTAGGGGATATTGTTGGGGTTTGCATGCCAATGTCTTTGAGCTGAACAGCCTGCAGAACAGAAATAACAGCAGAACTTGATGACATTGATGCCGAATGTTTCCGAGAACACATAATTGTCTGGATAAAAATATGTAAAAGGGAAGGAATTTGAAAATATGTTTCATGCTGTTGTGAAGTCGGCACTCATTTCTTACCTTTGCAGGCTGTAGTCTGTCACCCTCCACCTCCCTATGAATGCAAAAACAGAATGATTTACTGGAACGTCTGATAGCAGCGGATACATAAACAAACAAATCAATTGCGCTATTTAGGCAAGTTTCACTGTGTACATTATGAGGATCTGTGAAAACCTTACTGTGGGAACCAGAATCACCATGACAACATGATTATGAGCTGAACTGTAATGACCATTCAAACTTTTTGGGCCAAGTGGATTTTGAATGCAACTTTCAGAAAAACAAGTACGATTTTTGATAAAGATGCATGACTATAGCAGGTAATAAAAAGCGTGTCTAAAATCCTGTGGCAGAAATGAACAGATTTTCAATTTCTGATTAAAAACTGATTTTTTGTGGGAAGTCTAAAATGTGTTGATGGCATAACTGACTGGAGATTTAGTCCATTTTTTTGTGATGAAGAGAATATAATACAAATATAATAAATATTTATTTATATTTGATAATTAAATTGTATTATTATTTCTTTAAAAAGAAAGTCATAAAATAAAATAGAAATTATACCCTCTTTGACCCTCGTGAAAGCCTGTATGTTTTTAAAACTATATGATATATTTTTAGATCTTTATGAAAAGGCAAGTTTGGTTCAAGTCAAATAGAGTACCCCAATATTAAATAAATAAATAAATAAATAAATAATTTAAAAGATTAAGATCAAGATGATGGGGAGTATTTTTACACACAACTTATATTAAAAGCGGTGGTTCTCAACCACTTCAAAGGGGGCCTCAAGATAACTTGAAATGATTTAATTATTTATTTAATTAAATTTTATTAATTCTAAATTATAGAAATGTATAAATTAAAATTTATTGTATTAATTCATTATTAATTTTATAATTATTAATTTACATTACATTTTTACATATACAGTATGTACATTACATTTACATTTAAATTTTTTAAATCATGTTGTTGAGAAAAAAGGGACCTTGGAGTAAAAAAGTTTGAGAAACACTGATCTCGAGTGATTAAATCAAAATGATGGTTGAAAACTTTTTTTTTTTTTTTTATTTGTGAAATCATTATGAATACAAAGAGTACAGTTCCAAGAACTTGGCAGATATTTATAAAATTGGCAGAATTTATAATTTTTTTATCCTATTCATCAGGCTTGACATTTGTATTTATCATTGACCTGCATCCAGAATTCCAGTATAATTTTAAGTACCTGCTGACAGTAGAGGCCTCTTTCATTTTCTTGCCCTCCAGAGAAGCCAGATGTTGTTCCAGAGCTTCTAAGAGACTGCTGGGAGCCTGGTGGTGAGGTCGAGAAGGGATGAGGCAACACAGGTTTTAGGCAACACAACAAAATGGTTAAAAGCAGCTGCAGCAAACGATCAAAACACACATACATATCCAAACACACTAACATTTGCACTTCTATCTATGAATCATAAAATAAGAAACTGATGCAAAAACTACATATATTTTTATTCTATCATTTTTATTCTTTCTCTCACACACTCATACCTTCACACACACAAAGGCTACATAACTAAGAGAACCTAATAGTTATGAGATTCTGAAAACAAAGGGGAAACACAACAGAAGTAATTCAAGTGGAAAGGACTTAAGCTTAAAAGCTACACATGCAAAACAATATCTGTTTCCCATGCAAGTTCTCCGACAGGCCGTTTAAGACCTGTGAGGTCAACTGAGATCGCTCAAGAAGAATTAAAACCATGAAAAACAGAAAGCAGACTGACCTACAAGGGGGTTTTTCTAGTCATGCACAGGATATAAACACACATACTGCACAGGTATCAAAAGCCACAGCAGAACCTGCTAATCTTTGGATTCCACTTGGATTTCTTGGAAATAAATCAGGAGTAAAACTAGCCTTTTCAGCCTGATTGTAATGACCGCATCGCCATTTTGATAGATTTCCAAAACACTTGGAAGCCAAAGCAGGTTAACCAAAGAAAGGCAAACATTGAGTGAGCCCACACCGCCAGTACTTTATGCACGTATTGCACTTTCATCCAAAAGGAGCAACGTCAATTGAATCGAAACGCTGGCCGAAAGGTTTCGGCACACGGGCACGTGCGTCCGCTCTTATACAACGTTTGCCTTTGGGCCACGAGCTGTGTCCGGTGTGCATGCCAATTCAGAGGAGGAAATTTCATGAATAACAAAAGAGCAGATTTCTCAGACGTGTAATTTTAAGGAAGACAACAGAGGGAGCATTCTACTGAGAAATCTGAAACATATGCAACAAAACAACACACTATTAAAGGAGAGATAAACAAGGAAGAGAAGTTAAGACAAGGGTACTACAGGAGCAGGAGTATACAAAAGGCCGTGATGAATATCTGGCTTACAGACAAGAAAAGGCACTTAAATAGGACTCATGAAATAAGCCTAATCAATGGTGCTAATGCTAGAGTACTTGAGAATAGAACGCAGGCCTTCTGAATACTGCTTCAGCTTAAGAAAACAAGGCACTCCTTCCAATAAAATGTTTTGTTGAAGTACCACTCTGTAGTGTGCCAGCCCAACACCTTCAGGAGTCCCTGTCCAATGTAAATGAAAATGTCAAATATGCCAAATGGTGGCAAACTGAAGGGGGAAGTCAATGCCGGGCACCCCGGTAGAATTGTCGAGAGACGCTGGAAAAGCAGGTCTATATTTGGCAGTGCTGCTGACTATAAAACTTCATGAGGTGCCAGGCAGAATTTAGTCCCCAGCTCCAGTTTTAAGGCATTCTTTTAGTTTAGTGCACATTCACTGTTCTTCCCAAGAAGCTATCCAAGCAGAATACCCTACCAGTACAGAGATATATGGCAAAGGTGAGTGCGTACAGGTTAGAAGAGCTCTTTATTTAGCGAAGCTGTGCCCACAACGTCAGACTGGCCACGTACAGCGTGGCAGAGATCGTCGCACAAGCACCATTTAGCCATATATCAGTCCGTGTAAAGCCACCTTTTCGCTGTCTCCGACAAACGACCGACCAGTAGTCGCTCCTTTCCAATTAGGAGAATCGCTAATTTGCGGACTGGAGTTGTGGACTGGACTTGAGCTTCGGTTGAGTTGAAATATTTCAACTTCTGTGACCAGACCAATCCATGAACCATGAGTGCGACGTTTCGCCATATTTTCTTTGCTAAAACTTTAAGCGTAAATAAACACTCTTGTAGATTTGGTGGTAATAATAATTCAAATCCCAAAAAGTCATTTAATGATTATTAAAACAATTATTTACACTCATAATATATATTTTTCTCCAACTGCCATTTGTGAATAAACATTCATTCATTCGTTATTCTTGGTGAGTACGCGGAGGGTAAATGCGATCATCTGACAGTCGTACACAAGTGTCGGAGACGGCGAAGACGCGGCTTTCGAATTACAAGCAGTCAAATTTCTCATGGGTATATGCCAGTAAGAAATAGTGGCTCGAGGGGCAAGCACTAAGCTTTAATGAGACCTTAATAGACTTTTCATTGCTAATCAAATGTGGTTATAATCAAGGCAACGGCTATCAGAGATAGCACCTGTAAAAATTCACATAGACTAGCTTTGGTACCCATTTACCTCTGGCGACAACAGAAAATGCAAAACAGCACATCTGATTCCTTGGGAGTGCGCGGGTATGGAGTAAGTTTCTTGAGGCCCCTATCCTAAAAGTCTGATAGATGAGGGGGAAATCAAAAGAAATCAGGGCTGGGGATGATGGTCTATGGGGTGAGACGTGAATGAGAGATCAGGGTGAAGCCACATGAGAGAAACTGAGATGAAATGCACCACTAACCTGTGAGAGATCTGGGATGTCAACCTGATCAATTCCAACTTGCTGTGACACAAAAGAAAAGGAAGGGAGGGAGAACGGAAAACAAAACGTGAAACCAAACGGTAAAAAGAGAAAAACCGAGGCACGTGGAGAAGGGAGAAAGAAGAATTAAGAAAAAGAGCCATTACTCCATGCAGTGTATGAAAACCAAAAACGAAAGCATGGACGACTGGATGAATGGACACACACAGACACTGAGGTTCTGGAGGTGGCGGAGATGGTGAGTGAGAAGACACTTGTAGGTCAATGGTGAGATATTTACATGACTAGGTGAGAAACATCCAAAAGAAACACACAACTAATGTTGACTTTGGAAAAAAGACAAGAAAAACAAATGGCATACACACATTGTTATACAAAGAAAGAAATGTGCTCTTAAAGTCAACTTTAGTCAGTTTTTGGATAGCACTTCACCCTTTTCCTGAAGTCATATTATTCAGCCAGAAAGCAAAAAAGAAAAGGAGAAAAACCAAAGAGAGAAGAGAAGAAACCAAACAAAAAACTCAAGAAGGATGTGCTTAGCATTTTTCCCCAATATATGCCTCCATACACATCAAAAGAATGGGCTTTACAGACAAAAGTAAACAGCTAAATTCCAACCATCGCACTGGCACAGTTGTCAAAAATATCATGTCCTTTGTCAAGGTGCCCAGTGTTCATTCATCTATACAGAATCAAAGCTTTATCTTTGCAGCGTATCTTATCTTGTCATTAAAGCAATTATTCATCCAATAGATCCAAATTGACAACTGTGCCTGCATCCAAACTGCAAAACAAAGGTTCAACTCATCGTTTGCACATTAAAGGACTGTCGTTGCAGTCGTATCATAGCTCTGGTCTTGCGGTTGTTGAGAGGGACAGATAGATAGAGAGACTTTCTGCTAAGGCATGCAGTGCAGGCACCAGAACAGGCAGCATGAGGGGGGGGGGGCTCTGATACAGGTTCTTGGACCAAAAGGCAAGAGGGACACTTAGCAAAAAAGGGCCTGAATAAGATGAGCCCAACCATCCCATGCATGGATTATATCTGGAGACGTTTTACCTCTGCCACCTTGAGAAACTCTGAGAGCTTGGTCATCCTGATAAGAAACCTCTTGTATATCTCCAGCGCCTCTTTGCATTGATTCTTCTTCATATTAAAATATTTCTCTTTGAAGTGAAGAAAAAAGTCAATTTAGCAAGTACAAAAGATATTTTTAAGACATATAATATATTCATATATAAAAGTTGCTGTGACCAACAACTTTTGCACCACACATTCATATGCCTACACAAACTACTGAATTACTGAAATTACATGGATCTTTGCTCTGAGGTGAATGCATTACCTAGCAGATTAATGACACCCTCGTTGTAAGCAGCAAAGATGCGGATAGAGTCCTTGAAGAGCAGCGTGAAGGCACAATTGATCACCCCATTGGTCAGTTCATTAGAGCTGGCCTACAGGGAAGCACAAAGTCACAAATGTAATCAAAACATTTAAATATCGGCTTGCGGTATTTCTGCATTCCTACTAGGCATCTATAAATCACCAAGCAATATCAAGCTTCCAAACTTCTCCTTCTGTCGGAAGCCGCATCTGAAGTGCCATAGAGGGGTAAGTTGTTACAAGGGTTGTATCTCAGTATGGTTAAGTAAAAGGTTCAACTATGTTTTAAAGAAGATCTTTCATTATAGGTAGGGGAAGACTGAAAGTTTTTGTTTTGTGTGTTTTATATTTTATAATTTAATTTTTTTTTTTAAATCCAAAACAACAGTTATTATATCCTTAATATCCATATCAAATATTTTATTCCTATATCATGTTATATTTTGCAGTAGTTTTATAAATATAAAACTATAAATACAATTTATATTATCTATACTACATATTTACATATATATAATTTATTGTGTACATAATGTAATTTATGCCATGGTCTGTCTGAATACTGGATTCTGATTGGCTGGCAGGTGTTGATTAAATTCGTTTAACTGCACAGGTAGTTCCAGGTCAGTTTAATCACGTTCTATATTAATGTGCTTCCTATAAACATTGGTAACCATAGTAACATACAGTTACAGTTGAATAGTAACACAGACGAAAATAACCGTCATTTTTATTGTTACGGTCAAATATTGCAGCGAAAATATTATTAACATCTTTAGTATGTAAATGCTGGGAAATGACCATGGCATAAACGGGATAATCAACGGCTAGCTGTGCATTAAACGATTTGAATGCACTTCGCGGAGGTAACCACCCTCCGCTGCGCGTCGGGTGGTTCTTCGCCTCCACGTCGTACATTCAAATCGTTTAATACACAGCTAGCCATTGATTATCCCGATATATATATATATCAGTGCTGTCAAACGATTAATCGCGATTAATCGCATCCAAAATAAAAGTTTTTGTTTACATAATATATGTATGTGTATATTTATTTATTTATTATGTATATATAAACACAAACACATGCATGTATGTATTTTGAAAATATTTACATGTATATACATTGATATATTTATATTCTTATATTTTATATTGTATATAAGTATATTTAATCTATAAACAACATATTTTTCTTAAATGTATACATGCATGTGTTTGTATTTATATATGCATAATTAATATACACAGTATACACACATATATTATGTAAACAAAAACTTTTATTTTGAATGCGGTTAATCGCGATTAATCGTTTGACAGCACTAATATATATACTGCATTATACATACACCATTAATGTGTTATAATAATATAAAAAACTTAAATGAAGCAACTAATTTTTTCAACTCATCGGCTCATTTTTATTTACTTATTAATTACTTTGTATAAATGCAATATCACATGAGTACCCATGTGATATCACTATATATCAGCATGGCTGTGATTTCCTATAGCCTAATCACACTCATCCTGATATAAAGCAACTTACCCTATTATATAGACCAATTTTTGGAGTAGACGTCACAGTTATGTCACTTGCAGCTGTGTGCACATTGTGGTGGCAGAAAAACACTGGTAACAAGTGGGGGTAAACTCCATGGAATAAGAGAATGTGAGAATAAGAGAATAGGATAAGAGATTGTGCCTTTGGATGTCAGAATCGGAATGCAAATCATTTTTATAGAATACTGTTGTCTAAAATGCCATTTGAAACTCAACGCAGACGTTTAAACGGACAGACTATGAATGAAACCTGCTGTGATTACTCTATTTTAAAAGCATAAATTTGATCTAAACAGTAGGTCTACATAATATTCACATATGCGCTTCATAGGGGACATATTTTATTTACAGTTACAGCACAAAATACTATTTAAACACATTTTACATAACATTTACCTATTTTATCTCACAATTCTGACTTTTATTTCTTGCAAATGCAAGTTTATATCTCCTAGTTCAGACTTTATAACTCGATTTAACTCAACAACTGCGAGATTGTCAATTGGGAAAAAAGCCAGAAGTGTGGGATATGAACTCACGATTCTGAGCTGAGGGGAAAAGAGAAAACGACGAGTTGATTTTTCTTATCAGTATTGTGACAAATAATCTCGGATTTACAAAAAAAAAGTCTGAATTTTGAAATATTAACTCAAAATGACCTTTTTTATTCTTTTATTCCATGGCTTCCATAGACTGCTACTTTAAAACTGACATTTTCTGCCACCAGATAGGCTCCGCCCACAAAAACACTGAAATTGGTCTATACTTTGACAACATTCCCTGCTATTAAATCCACATGTGTTAAATAATGCATGATATTTAATAAAAAAAAAGAAAAGAAGAAATTACAGTCTGTGAAATGCAGTGTTGTGAAAACTGCTGAGATGGAAGAGCAGATGTGAAATAATTATACCAATAAAAATCATTCATTTTATTTGTTTATTCACACAAAATTTTGGCTTTGGAATCTGAGATATTTTATGTCCTTTACCTCAAAGTCCAGAAGGGCGTCCAGCTGATTCTGAATGATAGGTAGAGTCTTCATCAGCTTTTCTATGCTCATACTGCGCATCACTCCATCCGTCCTGCGCAGAACATATTAATGGTGTGAGGTTACACATATTTGAAACTGACAGGTGTGACCACAACTGTACACCTTCAAAGGCTGCCGTTCTTTTTGCAGTAATGCTGCCATTTGTCTTATTGGGCTCATTAAGGAATATTTCCCCAGAGCAGACGCCTCACCCTCTCTTCATCTTGGTGAAATCAGCTGCAACGAGTCTGTAGGACAGAGCCCTCTCGGTCAGATACCTGCTGTAGCGTCTAATGTAGATGGACATATCATAACCTAGAAGAGACGTTCAATGATACAGTGCTTTAGGCTACTTAAAGCTTCACATACAGCATAAATCTGATGAGAAGGTTCACAAACACAATTATTAAGAAGTATTATTAACCATAAAACATACCTTGTAATGCGCCTTTATCTACGAAATTATTCAAGTTAAAGAGTGTGCTTCTTGATGCAAGGTACTGGATAAACCTCTGGATGATAAAAAGCAAGTGCAGGGTTATCAGTAGAGCAAACTGAGCAGAATAACAACAATAAATACCTACTGAAAAACATAAAAACAAGAAATAATATGTTTCACAGCTACATGAAAGATTTAATACTTTAAAAATCTGAGAGAATGGTCCTGGCAAGTACTTTTACATTGATTTTGTGACACACTACATTTCATTGAGAAACTGACAAGAACAACAAAAATTCAAGCAGCGACTCTTACCTCATTGCCGTACATCATGAGGTGGTGTGTAGTAATGAGAGCTTTAAAGACCACCACCCAGCTTTGATTTGCTGTCCTCTCAAACAATGTGTCAGCCAAGTGAGGTATATTCACGTTCAGCTCATTGGTGCAGTGCATTAGATCTGAGGAAGGTGAGCAAAACAGAGCAGAAACAATGACTGTACATGATCCAGGACGATTGTATTGTGGTTGAAAAAGTCTGTGGACCTACTTATTAGTTGAATACTGTTCAAAATCTGGGGTCAGAAGGATTTTTTATAGAAATTAATCATTTTATTCAACAAAGACTGCATTAAAGGGATAGTTCACCCAAAAATGAAAATTCTGTCATCATTTACTCATCCTCAAGTTGTTCCAAACCTCTATGATTTTCATTCTTCTGCTGAACACACACACACACACACAAAAGGTATTTTGAAGAATGTGGGTAAACAGTTGATGGTAGCCACTGACTTCCATATTATGGGGGGGGGGGGAAATACATCAACTGTTTGGTTATTAACATTCTTCAGAATATCTTCTTATGTGTTCAACAGAAAAAAAAAAAAAAAACTCATACAGGTTTGGAACAATTTGAGGCCGAATAAATGACAGAATTTTTATTTTTGGGTGAACTATCCCTTTAAATTGATCAAAAGTGACAGTAAAGACATTTACAATGTAATCAATCTGAATTCTTCTGAATCTTCTATTCATTAAAGAACCTGAAAAATGTATCATAAAAATATTACACAGCACAACTGTTCTCAACATTAATATCATAATAATAAGAAATGTTATTATTATCATGTAACACTGAAGACTGGAGTAACGGCTACTAGAATTCAGCTTTGCCATCACAGGAATAAATTACATTTTGGAATGCATTAAAACAGAAACCAGCTCTTTTAAATTGTAATAATATTTCACCATATTACTGTTGCACTGAATTTTTAATCAAATAAATGCAGCTTGTAAGAATACAAGACTTCTTTCAAATAATTACAGACCCCAACATTTTGAACAGTATATTTGTCAAAAGAAAAATAAATTTTTTATGCATTTGAAAAATTGCATGGCCAACGAACAGGTTATAATGAACAGGGTTAGCTATTTCAGCTACACCCATTACACAGTCGTCCAATTTACTTAAACGTTTTAGTAGAAATGAGTGTACCAAAGCCCCCTTGGGGGTTAGTCCATAAAAAAATGATTTATGAGTGAGTCTGGTGAAAAGCCTGCACAAAGCCCAGACCTGAACACCTTTCGAATGAATCGGAAAGCTGACTACGAGCCAGAGATGCGCTTTTGTGTGAATAGGAATGCATCCCTGCATCCATGTTCCAAAATCTAGGAAAGCCTTCCCAGGAGAATGGGAGCGGTTAGGAAGGACAAACTGATAATGCCAATGGTTTTGAAATCAAATGTCCAATCATTTTGTATTATAAATATTTTGTTCAGGTGTCCACATTCTTTCTGTCATATAGTTGGTATAGTTAATCTAGATGTCGTTCCATAGCTTTCTCCAAATCGGCCAACAAATCATTCTAACGACAATATTTATTTATCTGTTGTCTACTTCAGTGGTTCATAATTATAAAAGGTAAACTGCCAGAAATGTGATGTTTCACTGTAATAGAACAATCCGTACTGATGCTGGTCTGCTATCTAACATGACATTGCTTGAATAGCGGTTACTCAAAAGTTACACTTGATTTCTCTCTAATTAACTGATAATAGAACCTGTGTTGGTGAATGCTAGTACACATTCAGAGAACACCTGCTACCTTTATTACTTTGAATGAGCCTGGCAGTTTATTAGATCTGCAGGCTGCTTTCTTTATGTCCCCCACAGGACATCTGCTCTGGACTCATTAACTGACAGCTTAATTGATAACCTGCTTCATTAATCGGCTACGCTTAGTTATTATTAGTGATTTGAAGAAAAACTCATTTTGACATGTAAAGGAAGGTGCACCTTCAAGTCTTGTGCTAGGTGTCCGTTCTGACTCATTCAAAGGTGGGATTAAAAAAAGAAAAAGAAAACTCGAACCGCAAATACAAATATCGGTCATAGCGATCACCTTGCCAAGATAGTGCTGGCATTTCGATTTCAGAATCAAATCTTTCTCCATTATTGTGACTCATATCACTATAAATAGGATTTTTTTTTTTTACATAAATAGCTATGCTTCTTGCATTAACCTAACACATAAAAAAACAAATGCAACGCAGCATATATATTCAAAGAAACCAGATTAAGGCTAAGGTGATCCAATATGAAACACCTAAACTACAAACACCACTGCATTATACTGCTGTCACCTTCAATGACTCAGACTAGGATAGCAAACTGTGTAAGTCAACAATGGAGAAATACAAACAGCAACACCAACATTGAAAACAGGAATTAAGGTACAAATCACGAGCAATCTGCACCTTGCATTGTGTACGCAAGCTAGTGTGCATCATGCTATGCCCTTGACATTGTATGTTTCCTATAGGATTTAGCCATGAACACGTTGTCTTCATAGGAATCTGCATAATTATTTAATAAACATCTAGTTGTGATATCTCCGGTGTGGCATGCATAGAATCAAAATGATTCGAATGCATTTCGAATTAATAAATAAATAAATAAATAACGTCATGTCAAATGGTTAAGAGGTCCCTGTCGTATGCAAATTGGTCAGTGTGTCAATCACGCATTCTAATTTGCATTACGTCCGTACTGGACCATGAACGTGCCACGGTGACCTTCAGTTAATTGATGAAATGAACTCTATAATGGCTGTCCAGAAATCATCATCTACTGTAATAATTTGAATGTCCTCGATTAGGTTGTAAATAGCACCAAAGCATCCGGCAAAGAGTGAATGTATATGACAGCCGAAGCACAGTGCAAAACACAACGGGTGACATTTCGCAGCGTTTTTCTGCTTTAACCTACAATCAAGGTGCTTCTTCTTGGGCGCGCTGACTTCGTGCGTCGTGGCCTTGCACACGGCTTTGCTGATGGCAGATCCGGTCATGCTGTGCTGAGCCGCGGCGATACGGTCCGTGATGGACTGTCCCGACATATTACGATTTTCAATAAATCGTCTCTCAATCAGATCTATTCGCTGCAGGGGTGTGTGGGAGCCCGCTCCGTGGGCTTAGTCGGTCTTGCGGAGAGCGCTACCCTGATACGAACCGGACACGGGCGAGGATGCTCTGACATTCAGATAACGGCAATCACCGCGCGCTGAAACGATGACAATATAATGACCGATCGTTATTTAAATAGGCCTACCCGTTCAGCACGCGCAAAAAAAAGACACTATGTTACTCGCTAGCCTCCGGTGTTGCCGGTTAACCATGTAATTGCTGTTTGAACGAAGGTAACTACGATCTCGGCGAACGAAAATGAAAATCGGAGCGTTCTCGACGTCTAGCCGCGGAAAATCTCACCCTGCTTCATTGCATGCGCGGAGTCGGTGCATCACGGAATTTGATACCAAGCATCATTTTCCAAATTCCTTCAGCGCCCTTACGCGTTATATAAATGCATGCACTATTGAGAATACGAAATATTATGTGGATATTATCCCAGTCGAACAGTTGCAGCAGTGGTCCTAAATGTGAAAATTCAGCATCTCGTCGATGTCATCTTTGATGAAGCAACAATTCCAATTTCCTATAGTTAACAGTCGGACGCTCCGCGCAAAATGGCAGTATCAGAATCAGGTGACTGGAGAGGGGGGCGATTGGCCTGTGTCAGAATATCTGGGGTGGGCACCTTAAGGTGGAATTTCCGCACTGCTTAAACCCCCTCTGTACATACATAAGAATGCATCAGACGGCCATTTCAGAGTCTTTAATGGTGCATCTTGCCTCTTTTCATTGCACAACCCTGAATTGCGCAGGACTACGATATCATATTCAAGAGCTTACATGGGGGAAAATACTGTATGCTTTATTTTTTAATGCAAGAGGTTGCAGGATAACATTCCTAGATACTGTGGCTGTGCAAGTATTAAGGCATTTTTGTGTGCACATCATAGTTTTTCAGGCTAACTGGATTAGAGGCCACTTTTAATAAATATTACATGCTCAAAGAGTCCCCACACAAAACAGCAAGAAATGCATATTTGACCTGGACTTGTGTCATAAGATACTTGGTACCTGGCTAAAATAGCAGAGCGTTCACCTGTAAACAGAACACTGATGAGTGAAATCCTTGAAAATCGAAGCGCAACCAACACAGTGTATCTAATGATGTGAGATTTCACGCTACATATAATCAGCACAATCCTTCTTCACAGTCCCCGCCATTTTGTTGCATTTCTTGTGTCTTGAAGATGAATCTCATTGTTTTGGGATTACCGTTAAATGGCTGAGTCCCCTTAAATCTATAACAAACTGCTACATGTTTTCTTTTTTTCTCACTGACTTTCATCCTCCTGTATATTCAAAATTTGGAACATGCCGTGCATCTGGCTCGGACCCGTTTTTTGGTGTTGTTGTTGTACCCGGGGAGGGCCACCACATCTGGGTCTGTGTTGCTGGTGATGTTCTCCTCATGGGCTAAAATGTGATCCACCAGACATTTAGCTGCTGCCTCGATGTTTGTGTTCTCCTTCGGTGGGCGTAAAATAGAACACAAAGAATATGGGAATCATTCAGACAATAAGATCACAAAGCCCTATATTACAGCCACATTGAAAACCGTTGAAAAGTTTGGGGTTAGTAAGATTTCTTAATGTTTTTGAACATTAAACATCAAGAATATGAACATTAAAGTCTCTTATGCTCACCAAAGCTACATTTATTTGATCAAAAATACAGTAAAAATTTTAATATTGTAAAATATTATTAATATTTAGACTGTTTTTTTATTTTAATATATTTAAAAATTTATTTTGTTCCTTTGATGGCACATATGAATCATTACTCTAGTCTTCAGTGTCACATGATCTTTCTAATATTAATATTACAAATCATTCTAGAGGCTGATTTGGTGCTCAAGAAACATTTCTTATGATTATCAATGTTGAAAACAGATGAGATGCTTAATATTTTTGTGGAAACCATGATAAAGTTTTCAAGATTCTTTGATTAATAGAAAATTCAAAAGAACATAATTTATTTTAAATATATATTTTTTAGAAAGATTATGTCTTTACTGTCACTTTTGATTAATTTCATGCATTCATGCTGAATAAAAGTATTAAATACCATATTAAATATCTTATTGACCACAAACTTTTGAACAAAAGTGTATACATACACTTCATATCATTTATAATAATTTTATCACACACATAATTCCCAATTGCATGTCAAATATTATTCTAATGCATACATACTGTACTCATACTATAACGTGCACATTTTTTTGCCCAGTCCAAATGTAAAGAAAGCACTGTCTATACAGCTCAGATCATGTGAGATTTACCCAAGGATGAATGCAACAGTTGTATGGCTTAACATTGATGCAACTCTACCCCACATTGTGGTTCAAAATTTATAGTGGCAGCTGTAAACTGCCTGGTGAAATTTTAAATTGTATTAAAAAGTTAAAAAGAAAGTATATAAAAAGCTAAAATGTTTCAGACAGTATGGTGTCATGTCATTTATTTGAGGATCCACTTTATACCCTTTCACACATAACTGTGTAATTCATTAAAGTGGGGCTGTAGATGGTAAACAATGGCCTTCCTGCTAATGAGCACAATGCATTCTTGCTGTATTTGTGTTAAATGCAACCATGCAAACAGCTACACAAACACACACACAGATCCTGATTCTGTATCTGTGAAAATAGAGCAGAACCAGTGGATGATCATGAACATCTAATAAGTAGTTCATATCAGATACTGAGGGTCATAAAATAAACCCCTCACCTTTGCAGAGGTCTCAAACCAGCCCACAAATCCATTCTCTTTGCAGAACGTATCAAGCTTTGGAATCTGGGAACGCAGACCTTCACGTGACTGGTCAGACTTGTTGGCCAGAAGCACAGCTGGGACAGGTTTGCCATTGCTGAGAGTGACCTTTAAGTCCAGGTCGTCTTTCCATTTCAGCACTGCATCAAATGTGGAGGCTCTGGTCACGTCAAATACTATGAGGGCTCCCACGGCCTCCCGATAGTAAACCCGTGTCATGTTCCCATAGCGCTCTTGTCCTATGACGAATGTGGGATGGCAAATTGGAGGTTAAACATCACTCAGACATAAATAGCATAATGTTTTTAATGTTTTTCTTAATAATAAATCCTACTATAGCACTGTGTTGATCTACACTGTCTGTCTGTCTCTCTCTCTGTGTGTGTGTGTTTATGGACTTTACCTCAAACTCTCATGTGACTTTAGCACGAGTATGAGACCAGCTGAGATTAACACAAGACACATTCCTTCACATTCACACAAGGAAACTCAGCGGGAGGAGATTTCAGAGAGGCAATAGCATACTTACAATGATTTATCACATTATATGGACCATCAACACTACACAAATGTTGTCTAATATATCTTGTTACTTTAATTGCCTTTGGACTAGCAGCATTAAATAATGTGAATTCAGCATCTCGTAAAGTAAAACAAAACAAAGCATGTTTAACATATAGCCCATAATTAAATATTAAACATTTGAATAAGAGAACGTACCTGCTATGTCCCATAACTGCAACCGGACCACCGTCTGACTGTCCCAGTGAAGGACTTTAAGAGCAAAATCCACTCCAATGGTCGCGCGATAATGCTGAGAAAATATCTGATGAACGTATCGTTTGATTATCGACGTTTTTCCCACTCCGAGGTCTCCGATGACTAGAACTTTGAATAAATGTTCTTTCTGCATGACGACTTAAAAAATAGCAAATAAACCCCCGGATCATAAACGCCCTGACCTATTTTTTGTACAGTTTGTAGCACATGAGTGCTCTTATGTTTCACAGCTTATCCATTGATCATTGTTGTAGGATTAGTTTGTGAGAGGCACGCGCTCTTAAAATGTTTATATAATGCTCAAAGTTAAGTCAAACCGCTGTCATGTTACTTTGTGCTCGTCCTCCTTACTAAATACAAACACAGATTGTGATTCAAGCTTTACCTTCCCATTAGCTCCACATGAGAAAAAAGTGGACGTATTTAAAAAAATGAAAAAAACAAGAATAAAATGTATTTAAAAGTCTTTTCTTCAAAGAACACAAATGGTAAAAGCCACGGATGAACTCTGCTTCTTCATCTAACTGTCAAGCACAGAAGTGATGAATGGTGATGGAACTCAAGGACGCCACGCCCATTAACACAAGTTGCCTCATAGCCACGCCCCATCTGATTGATTGATTTAAAAACGTTTGTTACATTTGTTGTAAGATAATGTTTGGTACATTTATAACATTTGTAAAAAGATAACTAGATAACTTTGAAGGAACAGAAGTAGCAGGCTAATAATAAAGTACTTTCATACGTTAGAAACATTTTATATTTTAAAGATTATTTGTGACCCTGGACCACAAAACCAGTATTAAGTGTCATTTTTTTCGAAATTGAGATTTATACAGCATCTGAAATCTGAATAAATAAGCTTTCCATTGATTGTTTGTTAGGATAGGACAATATTTGGCCGAGATACAACTATTTGAAAATCTTGAATCTGAGGGTGCAGAAAAATCAAAATATTGAGAAAATCGCCTTTAAAGTTGTCCAAATGAATTCAATGCATATTACTAATCAAAAACGACGTTTTGATATATTTACAGTTGTAAATTTACAAAATATCTTCATGGAATATGATCTTTACCTAATATACTAATGATTTTTGGCATAAAAGAAAAATCTATAATTTTGACCCATACAGTGTATTTTTGGCTATTGCTACAAATATACCCCAGCGACTTAAGACTGCTTTTGTGGTCCATTTTATTTCAACACTTAAAGTAGCTGAATCATTGATTAAGTTTAATTTGATTTATGTTATGATTTGCTTTATTTATTTGTTTGTTTGGTTAATTTATTGCGTTTGTGTTTAACAATTGTAATATAAATGTCTATATGTCTATATAAAATTTTAAACTATGGTTTATGCATTTGTTCTGTAGGCTATGTAGTTTCCACTCTATTTGGTGTTTAAATACAAAAATAATCATTTGAATTAAAATGCTCAAAATTAGGGCAGTGATGAGAGCTGGCATATGTGACTCTGGACCACAAAACCAGTCATAAGTAGCACGGGTATATTTGTAGCAATAGCCAACAATATATTTTTTGGGTCAAAATTATAGATTTTTTTTTATGCCAAAAATTGTTAGGATATTAAGTAAACATCATGTTCCATGAAAATATTTTGTAAATTGCCTACTGTAAATATATCAAAACTTAGTAATATGCATTGCTAAGAACTTCATTTGGACAACTTTAAAGGCGATTTTCTCAATATTTAGATTTTTTTTGCACCCTCAGATTCCAGATTCTCAAATAGTTGTATCTCGTCCAAATATTGTCCTATCATAACAAAGCATACATCAACAGCTTATTTATTCAGCTTTCATGTGATATATATAAATCTCAATTTAAAAAAAAATTGACCCTTATGACTGATTTTGTGGTCCAGGGTCACATATTCAAATATTCGTATATGAAAAAGTCCATTTGAAAGTCACTAATGATAAGCATCAGTGGTCGGGCTCAACTGTAGCTGCCAGTATAAACATACAGTATACAGTATAACGCCTGGAAGTGTTGAATGAGGGAGCAGAGATTTGCGACACCGCCAGCAGTGCGTCGCTCTATCAGTTCTTACGGTAATGGTACTGATGAGGGATGAGTCAGGCTATATGATGCTCATGATCCTGCCATTTCATCAGCACATTTTCACAAACATCTCTTTATCCCCAATCATGAGATTGACAATATGAATTTACAAAGAATTTATGGGCATTCTGAAACTAACAGGTCTTAATGCAAACGCCCCAGTCGATTATGTTCATTCGTTTGGTCAGTTAGTGCATGTTCAAAGCGGGACTAGTTGCACATTTATCCTCAAAAACATTCGGGTGTGCTCGGATGCCTTGCCTGGGAACGCCGCGGTATTATACGCTTTCTGACTGAAAGACAGCGAAGAATATGGGGCTTGCCATCCTCAGACACTGAGAAGCATAACCAAGGTAATAATTACACGAAATATACAATAATATGTGTTCAGAGAGCGATTTCTTTAAACAAGTGCGATGCTCGACTCGTAGGCCTGCAAGCATCTACTATGCATTAGCTAACTTAGCTTTAGAAACTCGTATATCGAGAGATGCACGTTGTTGTTATAAAATTCATTATCGTTTGGATACTAAAGAGGTCGTGTTAAACAGTTTATGAAATCATATAAATTATATTACATTTTACCATAAAAATTCAGGTCTGATACAAGCACTGAGATACACATGGGCCTACTCAAAAAGCATTTCATTGACACATTTTGGTCAATTTGATCACAGTTATAGCAATTTGCAACATCATTCCAATGTGTAAATGTATAATTTGGACTGCCATACAAATTAAGGGTCTCGCATCATATATGGATTAAGGTAATTATACTAACACCTATTTGAATGATAGTCGTCCATTTAAAGAACGAGGCTCAGTTGATAATCTATTCCAATTCTCCTCTACATTATCTGATGCTTAAAAATGACTTTCATTATAATAATAATAATAATAATGTATTTGAGTTGAATAATAGCCTACACAAAAATGAAAATTCAAGGGTAAGTAAATGTTTACGTAATGTTTTTTTTTTTTTTTACTATTTACTCAGAAAACATTTATTACTGTGTAATCTAACAAAACACCGTTATTCATTGACAGATCAAATAAGATATGGAAGCTATATGGCTGTACCAGTTCCGGCTGATTGTCATTGGCGACTCGACGGTGGGGAAGTCTTGTTTGATCAGACGCTTCACAGAAGGACGTTTTGCACAGGTGTCTGATCCTACTGTTGGCGTAGACTTCTTCTCCCGTCTGGTAGAGATTGAACCAGGCAAACGCATCAAGCTTCAGATCTGGGACACGGCAGGCCAAGAGAGATTCAGGTACATCTGGTGGTCAAGTCAAGTCACCTTTATTTATATAGCGCTTTTACAATACAGATTGTGTCAAAGCACTTAACAGTATCAAATCGGAGGATAGAATGTCAGTAATGTATAATGATAAGATTAAACACTCAATTTTCAATTTTCAGTTAAAGGCATTTCATTATTGAATTCAGAGATGTCATTGTCTAGCTCAGTTTAGTTTAAATAGTATCTGTGCAATCAAATCAGCGATAATCGCTAGAAATTAAGTGTCCCCAACTGAGCAAGCCAGAGGCATTTCATGCCTCCAACATGGTGGTATTTCATGTTTGTTAGCTTTGAGACTCTCTATATGCTAGCGTACACCTAAACATGGGCAAAATAATTTTTTTTGGCAGATAAATGCATTCCATATGTATAGTCTTTGTCTTCCAGGAAAACAAGCCAAAATATTGATGCCTCATCCTGCACTACACAGATTTTTTGACCAATCATATGCTCTCTAAAATGAGAATGACCCTCCCCTGCTGCTACTTAAGCTAACTAAACACTATTGGCACACATTAACACAGTTGCTTAATAACTTCATTGTGCTTATGAAGGAAGTTAATTTTATGATTTTATTATTATTTGTTTTTAAATTAAAACCCCCCCAATGTTGGAATGGCCTTACAAGTAAGTTTCATTGATTTGATTTCAACATTTCCTTATAAGAGGACAATACATGCAATCTCAGACATTAAACACAAATAAAACATTTTAATACATTGACAGAAGAAATATCACTGTGCACTTATTACACTAAAAATTGGTGTAAAAAGAGTTTTCACTCTGAAATTGCGAGTAAATTTCACAAATAAAAAGGAAATGGCAAATAACACACTGAATTAAACATAAAATCATGAAATAATCTTTATTTTTTATTTTTTCACTACAGTTTACTCAGTTAAGTATTTTGTCTTAGTACCAAATCCATATTTAAGCTTATGCTTCTTATTACACATTATTGTAACTATATACACAAAGACATTTTCCTCACAAGTAATCTTGTTCCCAATCTGGATATTTTTATACTTCAAACTTTCAAAACTTTTATTTTCTCAAACCTAATTTTTCAACAGAATTTCCTATTTGAGTTTTTAAAATTCCTATACTAGATCTGGTCTCAGTGGAAGATTATAAAGATAAATTTAATAATAAATAAATAAATAATAAATGAAAAACATGTCAATGATAGAACAAGTGTGTCATTGTACATATGAATTGCATTAAATAAATGAAAAGATAGGACAAAAAAAAATGAGCATCATAGTAGTCTCTACATCACATAGAGTTCATAAACTATTTCAAACCACTCATTAAATTCCTGGATTTCAGGCTGTAATCATCAGCTTTCTTATAGGCTATTAGCATCAGTTCCCAACAAGTATACAACAGTAACAACATGCTAGTTTAATTGCTTTCCAAAATAAAAGTTTTTGTTTACATAATATATGTGTGTGTACTGTGTATATTTATACAGTATATCGTTTGAAAATATTTACATGTCTACGTTTATAATTATATCATTTATATTATATATAAATATATTTAGTATATAAATAAACATAACACTTTTTCTGAAATATATACAAGCATGTGTGTGTATTTATATATATACATAATAAATATACACAGTACACACACATATATTATGTAAACAAAAATGTTTATTTTGGATGCGATTAATTGTTTGACAGCACTAAATTTAATACAAATGAATTCATCCTTTTGAATATAAAATACTGCTCATCCACAGCCGTTAATTTATATGATGTAACATGCGACGTGTTCCACCACCTGTCTGATATCGTCTGCTCTTCTCCTCTGTATGTGATCTAGATCTATCACAAGGGCTTATTATCGTAATTCAGTGGGTGGCCTTTTGCTTTTCGACATCACCAACCGCCGCTCCTTCCAGAATGTCCACGAGTGGCTGGAGGAAGCGCGCAGTCACGTGCAGCCGCACAGCATTGTCTTCTTACTGGTGGGCCACAAGTGTGACCTGGAGCAGCAGCGGCAGGTGAGCCAGCAGGAGGCCGAGAAACTGGCAGCCGCTTACGGCATGCGCTACGTGGAGACCTCGGCACGCGACGCCATAAACGTAGAGAAGGCCTTCACGGAGCTGACGCGCGATATCTACGATCTAGTCAAAAGTGGTGAGATCACCATCCAGGAGGGCTGGGAGGGTGTTAAGAGCGGTTTCGTGCCCAACGTGGTGCACTCATCCGAGGAGGTCACCAAGAGCGACCGCCGCTGCCTCTGTTGATCAAGTGACTTCTGTATCATGCTCCTTCACTGCAAAACCAGTGCTGTCGTTCTCCCTTAGCTTGACAACCCACAAATACTCTCGTCCCCTCGATCAATGTTTCCTGCTTTCATAGTTACTTCAAATAAAGTTCCTATTCTCTTTAAAGCCAATTCAGATAATGACCTAAATATCAGCAAATGTGAATTTCCTGGAGCTTTGGCAAGTCTGGCAGGATGGAACCTGGAGAACTGAGTTGTGGGAACCGTTTAAGTAAAAAAATGCAGAAACACTGATCCTTTGGAGCAAAGACTGATCTGAAGTTTAAACCAAAAGTTCACCTAGAAATGATGGATCATTTGAGAGCATGTACAGGAGGACCACACCAATCCAAACGTCCCATTGGACTAAATAGCCCCTAATGTGTTCACTTAATAATCATTTTCTGTAATTTCTTTTTGAACGAAATTCCAAGTTTTATTCAGCAAGGTTGCATTCAATTGATCAAAGGTGACAGTAAAAACTTTCAACTTTCTATTCATTAAAGAATCCTGAAAAATGGTTTCCTCAATGATATTAAGCAGCACAACTGTTTTTACCATCAATAATTTCAAGAAATGTTTCTTGGGTACCAACTAAACATATTAGAATGATTTCTGAAGAACGGAGTAATGACTATGCTATTACAGGAATAAATTACATTTTAAAATATATTATAATAGAAAACATTCAAACTGTGCACAATATTGCCATTTTTACTGTATTTTTGATCGAATATATGCAGCCTTGTCGAGAATAATAGACTTCATTCGAAACATTAAAAAAAATCTTACCAACTGCAATGTTTTGAATGTTGATTATTTATATGCTGGGACCTCTGATTAATATAATTCAACAGTAGGGGGAGAAATCGTAGAGGTTATACCAATAATACGGAATATAAGAAGTCAGTTTTTTCTTCAGGATGCACCCTTGTTAAATGGCCCAATACATACTAAATAAAATGCATTTTAAATCACTACATGCAAATCTCTGAGAAATAATAAACCTTACAGAAAATCCTCAGTTATTAGCCACATTTGAGTTTCCAGCTTTTTCCAAAATGGTCATGATTTCACTAAAGACACTTTTCCAGAAACGTGACTGACATACCTATTTGTAAAGCACTGTTAAATCATGTCTTGGTTCTTCTTAATAAAGTTCACTCTTTCATAACTGTTGCCTGTCACTTGAGGTTAGTAGCTGCTGAGATGTACATTTTTTGACTTACAGACTAATACAATGTCATTTAGCCGACCGAAATGACTATTAACTGTGTATTTATTGATCTTGTGTGAGAGACGAGATGAACTATCAATAAAATGTGTGACACAAAAGATTTTGTGTCTAAAAATGATTTCCTTCTCATATATTTTGCACAACAAACAGCCTCTGATGTTTTGCGAAACATTTTATTTAAAAAAAAAAGGAAGAAAAACATGAATTTTTATAATACAGCTCATTTTCTTTGTACATTGCATGAATATTTACAGTTTAAAAAAACCCAAAGACAATATATTTATATACTGATAAACACATGTAACACTACAAGTGTATCTCAAAGGCATGTGACTTGGTATGTATTGAAATCTACCAACCATCTTTGAGGTACATTTGAAACATCAGGCACTGATCTACAGGAGACATACATCTCCAGACTGAATCAAAACTTTGTAATGCCTGGGATCGGACAACAATGCGTCATCAGACACGTTTACATGCTAAGCTTTACATTTCTGGAACGTAAACAAAACCATTTTTAGCTGATTGTGAAACACAAATATAATAGAGAAAGCTATACAAAATATGTTTCTAATGAAGTCATAATGTTAATATAATAAAGACAAAATGGGTTTAAAAATAATAGTGGTTTTAAACAACTTCTACTCTATTCTGTCGCACAGACAAACTGTCGCTCTCCGATTATCTGAACCCCCCCCCCGCTGAATAGGAGCTGAATTTCAGCATCCTGAAGGGCTTAAATATTCTTACCATAAAATATCAAAAAGGTATGATGAGAACACAAGATAAGTTTGATTGAACAACAGTAAACTAGTATTCCACTACATTACAGATTCTCTACAATAAACAACGAAATAGAAAAATGTACATGAGCTCAACAGCCAAGCTGCCAAGAACAAGTTTCAATAGAAAACTAAAAAACAACAAGAACAAAAAAAAAAAACATTCTTGTCAAAAATAGTGACACTTTTTTCCTCAAGTTCAACACCTTCAGATATGAAAGAAAGGCCATTGAAAGCCTGTTTCTTTAGGTCTTCAGTCTTCAGGCAAGTTTAGGTGTTACCCTCGACCTGTGAGTTAGTTATTACAGTAAGTCAGCACAGTAACCATAGTTTCTGCTCAAAGACTACAGTTAACACTGTTAAAAATGAAAGATTATTATGGGTATTTCCTTCAAACAATAGAAGTAGCTTTCAGAATCTTTCAAGTACTATCAAATTACCAGTTGGTACAGATAACTGTAGATACTCTACTGTTCAAAAGTAAACGCTTTTGATAGAAGACTCTTATGATCATCAAGGCTACATTTATTCGTAAAAAAAATTAAAATAAAACAGTAAAATTATGAAATAATATTTTAACTCTAAATAACCATTTTCTATTTTAAAATGCAGCCTTTTAATATTTTAATACTTTTTTTCTAATTTTCTTTTCAAGATTCTTTGATGGCAATTATTTGGAATAAAAATATATTTTTAAATATTATACATGTCTTTACTGTCACTTTTAAATTTAAGGCATCCTTCCAGAATAAGATTATTAAATTTAAAAAAAAAAAAAATTTTTTTTGAACGGTAGTGCAAGTAGTTTTGGCAGAAACAATAGTTACTAAGGCAACCTTCCATAAACGTTGTCTAGAAATACTGTTATACAGTATGCCAAAGTAAAATCATCAAGTTTAAGGAGTTGGATGGGTAAACTATACATGTCCATATAAAACAGTTTTTTCCAAAAAATAATTTAGTATTTTGTAAAACGGAACAGATTCTAGCGCAACCTTATATATTCCATTCAAATCTCTCTCTCTCTCACACACACACACACACACACACACTTTAAAATACTAGCATTTTATACCACATTAGCCAATAACAATATTCAAACATACAGCAGTGCTAATATCACACTGTCATACTTCAACCATTTTTCTATCCATACACTCTTTGGACAACTCTCAAACTCATGGGATTTTATTACTGCTAAAAATGTCTAAAAGCTTTCAGTCAGTTTTTTTTTTTTTCAGTTTCACTTCTTCAATTATTCTGTCTAACAGTAACCAATGACCACAAATACTGTCCAACGGTATTGCCATTTTCAAATTCTGGACACTAGGGGTCCCTGTTGTACTTCACAACCTCATTCTGGAAAACCAGGAGGTGGAAGGAGACCATTTTGGACTCAAAGGTGCACAAACAACGCGCTTGGAGCTCAATCCCGAAAATAAAATACCCTGTATACAGTCAGTTCATTGTCTGCCAGACAATATGGCCATTACAGTACTAGCAATTACAGCAGGACATTCAAACCAGCATTTACAGTACTGGATGGCCAAAGCTGCACAACAACCTCTAACAGAAAACACTTAGGGTTCTTTAAAGAATCCTTTAGCAATTGTGATGTTTGGGGCAGTTTCTACAATAAATGATCCACGTTTTCACAATAAATCTGTAACTTCAATGAAAATGCGTAGGGCAACATGCCTGTCGTTCCATCTCTATCAAGGAGAAATGCCCTCCACCTCACTCTCCTCACCGCCTAGGTATATGGGGCTTTTGTTCTGAAGGGCCGGCTCGTATTTTCGGAGGGAGCTGTTCATGGCTTCGGTGCTGTTCCGGATGCCGTAGCCGAAGTAGATTGCGAAACCTGGGAACGGACATGAGAAAAGAAGTGGGTGGTTTGGAATGAAGGAAACAAACAGGACGCCATCGCAGGCAGAAGCCAAATGAACAGATGTACTCACCGATACCCATCCACACGGTGAAGCGGCACCAGGTGGCCACATCCAGCTGCATCATGAGATAGATGTTGACAAAGATACTGAACAGAGGCAGCCAGGGCAACAGAGGCACCTGCACACAGGAAGATTTAGATAGATTAAGGTTAGAACAATGTATGACTTTTAAAATATAAGCATATTTTAAAATACCAGGCACTTTCAGCTCGTTTTGAGAACAAACTCGTGCAGAAATGTGCATCTCATTGCACAGGACACATGACAAATGAAAACTGTTTGCTAAAATCAACTTAAAATATTAAACATGTTTGAAATCTTAAGACTGGATGGAATCATAGTTTGGAGGCATTGTCTTTTCCCCCATATTGTATTTTATTTTATTTTTTTCATTTTAGTTTTTTGGATTTTCATATCATATTTTCTGGATTCCATTTTAATGGTTAAATTAAATTTTGGTATTAAAAAACAAGTCTAATCGATTAATGAAACTTTTACAATTTAACACTAATTTATTAAAAGTTTAACAAAAATGACATTTATTTGACCCTATGAAATCTTTAATTTTTTCCCCTAAATTCTATTTTATTAAAACTGTGTGCTAAAATCAACTTAAAATATTAAACATGTTTGAAATCCTCAGACTGGATGGAATCATAGTTTGCAGGTGTTTTTTTCTCCTCCACAAATTCCATTCAATTTTTTTTTCTCAATTTTTTTCCCCATTTCAGTTTTTCTGGATTCCATTTTAATAGTTAAAATAATATAAATTTGGTATTAAAAAAGCAGGTCTAACTAATTTATGAAACTTTTACTATTTAACAACAATTTAAGTTTAACAAAAATTACATTAAGACCCCATGAAATCTTTTATTTATTTATTTTTGCAAATTGTTTTCTGTTTTGATTTTTCCATTCCATCTCCAATGTATTGATTTAATCAAATTTTTGTCAAAAAGCATGTCTATTCAATAGAATTTTTTAAAACTTTAACAATTTAATAATTTATTACAATTTTATTTTTCCAGAAATTATCCATTCCTTGATTTATGATTTAATACAAATTTAATCTTTATTTGATTATCTGTCATAATCAAATAAAGGCATAATTCATTAACAATTTAATTAATAATTTGAAATGTATTCAAATGAAAATGCAACTTTTTTGTGTGTAAAAAAGTAAAATGTAAAAAAAAAAAAAAAAAAAGTGATATTACTAATTAAATTTTTAATGACTGTATTCCATCTGCGTTTTCTGCATCACAGAAATCATAGGGCGCTTTATTTGGTGTTACACAGAAAAAAGAAATTCATACAGGTTTGGAACATCATGAGGGCGAGTAAAAGCTGACAGAACTTTCATTTTTGGGTGAACTGTCCCTTTACGTCTGTGAGTATTTGTGTTCTAATAGCGCATTTCCTTTTATATCACTTCAGTGCTTACGTTCAAGCCTGAGGCAAAGATTTATAGCATAATAAAAGGCAAAATCAATAACGAGGACATCTGGTACCTTGAAGGTGAGAGCTTCCTTGCTCTCAGGCTGCCTACAGATCACAATGACACACAGGATGCACAGCAGGACCAGAATGACACACGCCATCACCCACACGATCTCCAGATTCACGATGGCTTCCAGACGCAGAGCCAAAACCACGCACAGCACAGTGATCAGCACAGCTACACAGACAAGAGGATATTAGAATTAGTCCATATTCAACAGATTCAGGATGAGCCAAATCACTGCCAACTATATCACTGAATCACAATGAAATAAATACAAATAACTGGGTCTATGCAGAGTGTACATACACTACACATACACTACAGTACCATTCAAAAGTTGAGGCTTTTTTAGGCTTTTGTGCTCACCAAGCATTTATTTGATCAAAATAGAGTAAAACAGTAATATTGTGAAATATTATTACAATTTTAAATAACTTTAATACATTTCCTGTGATGGCAAAGCTGTAATTTTAGCAGAAATCATTTTTAAATGCTTACTACCAATGTATCAAAAAAGAAGTTGAATATTTATTGCTTAATATTATTGTGATCCACGTTTTTTCAAAATTCTTTGATAAATATAAAGATCAAAAGAGCAGCATTTATTTGAAAGTGAAATATTTTGTAGCATTATCAAAATATTATGTCACTTTTGATCCAATGAATGCATCCTTGCTGAATAAAAGTATTATTTAAAAATAAATAAAAATTGTACTGACCCCAAACTTTTGAATTTTAGTGTATATTTTTAGCACAAATTCACACCATAAGTCATTTAAAATGAATATTTAAAAACACTAATAATTTAATAAGACTTAAATGTAATATTAAGCAAATCTCAAAACCAATATCCCGTTTTATATTGTACATTGTAATATTGTGTTGCCTCAATCCACTTGAATTTAAGATTTTAGTTTTTTTTTTTTTTCCGTAACTCGCACTTTTATAGTTTTAACAGATTTTATTGATCAAGATCTTTACTCACAGATAATAGCGGTTGTGCCGTAGACAATAGTTCCTGACATTTCAGTTGGCGAGTCCTTGGAAGGAACCAGGAGGAGTTTTGGGGAGAATTTCTCTTTGCGGGGATTGTCATCCAGGTCTATGCCATATTCATCTCCACTATCTCCACATACGGCCACCTTCTCCCCACCGACCAGCTCCACCAGTTTCTCAGTCTGACTGGAAGAGCTCAGGTTGCCTGGCTGATATCTAGACACATAAAGATCGGTTGAGTCACATGACCCGGCAGCAAACCCACAACATGCAGTATTGTTAATCATTTTACATCAAGTAACAGTCAAAAGTTTCAAGAGTCAGATTTTTTATTTTTTTTTATAATATTTTACATTTTTAATATAATTTATAACTTTACATTTATAATATTTAGGGCTGCAAAACAATTAATTGCAATCAAAATAAAAGTTTATGTTTACATACTATATGTGTGTGTACTGTGTATATTATGTATATATAAATACACACACATACATGTATACAAAGACAAAATATGTTAGATTTATATAAAAATATCTATATTTACATATAATATAAATTATATACAAGTATATATATATATATATATATATATATATATATATATATATATATTAAAAATATATATATCAGGATCAGAAAGAGCTTTATTGATCTGTTTTTGTGACAGAAGCTTGACAGTGAAAGAACAAAAACACAGATAATAAAAAATAAAAATAGAACAAGTATATATGTATGAGTATTCATATATACATAATAAATATACACAATATACACATGTAGTATGTAAACAAACCTTTATTTTGAATGCGATTAATCGCGATGAATCGTTGCAAATATTATATTACAAAAAACTTCTATTTCAAATAAATGCTATTCTTTTTGACTTTCCATTCAACAAAGAACCACAGAAAAAAAATGTAAATTATTAAGCAGCACAACTGTTTTCAAAATTGATAATACGAAATGCTTCTGGAGCACCAATAAACTACATTTTAAAGTATATTTCAATACAAAACAGTTACTTTCAATTGTAATAATATTTGAACAATAATACCATTTTACTATAGTTTGATCAATTAAATGCAGTCGTAGTGACTTCTTACAGACTCCAAACTTTTGACTGGTAACATACAAAATTTTTTTAAAAATTGGCCAAATATAACAGATAATTTACACATAGGAGTCTTAAAGTTACCATAGCACAAACAGTTTTTAAATGGAAATGGTCATGTAATACTAAATTAATAAATGACTGTTTTTAGAGCAACAAACTGTAATTTTACATTATACGTTTATGGAAAACCATGTACAATAAAGCCTCTCTAAACAATTTAGGCAGTTGATGTTGGTTTTAACTTACCTGAGGATGAGAACGCACACGGCCACCAGAGAGTACGCAAGCAATGTCCCAATGGACATGAGATCAACCAAAGCAGCCAAATCAAACAGAAACGCCATGAGAGCTAAAAAAAGAAAACAAACATGTCTGGAAATCCATCCATATCAAATCTTACATAACATCACCACCTTTAAAAGGTTAAACACCACTTCTTATCCAGAAACGTAGCGATAAAAGCCATCGCAATCATGTAAACATACATTTCTATCAGTAGCAGCCACAAAAACAAACATTTGTTTCCATTTCTGCAGCACTGCACTGGGTAGCTCCGCCCACAGTGAAATCTCATTGGTCCAAAATCCACATAACTGTATATTAAACAAACAAGTATGTTTTGACTGGCTGCCTCACTTCCCATTTCAGTGTGAACAAAAATTAAGTGACGCCTGCAAAGTTAGAACATGTTGTAACACAAACAAACAAAAAACGCCTCTCACCTGCCACTATTCCAGACGCAATAGTCGCCAGCAGTGGAGTTTTGGTTTTCTTGTTCATCCTAGAGAGGGAACGGAAGAGCAGCCCGTCCTCTGCCATAGCGTAGATCACTCGAGGCATGGGGAACATGGAGCCTAACAAGCTACAATAAAAATAAAACACAGATTCAGATAAATGGAAAACGCTGAATGGAAACATTACAGGACAAAAAGTCCTCGAGTTACCTTGTCGAAAGGGCACAGAGTGAACCAACGGCCACGATATAGCGTGCCGGTGCCCAGCCCACGTAACTGAAGGCCTCGGGCAGGGGACTCTGGGTGTTGAGTTTGTAGTAGGGCATCATGAGCGTAAGAGCAGCTGACACACCAAAGTAAGCAAAGAAGCAAATGAGCAGAGAGGCCACAATGCCCACAGGGATGGAACGCATGGGGTTCTTGGCTTCCTCACCTACAGGAAAAAATAAGGTTAAAGTGAACCACATACATTTCTGACTCACCCTGCAGAAGGTTTCAGAAGAAACAAAAACAGAATGTTCAGCAATCAGTATTCATGCTCTATAATTATGACATTTAAAAGACGTACTTGTTGTAGCAATGCAATCAAAGCCCACAAAGGCGTAGAAACAGGTGGCTGCGCCAGATAAGATGCCGCTGAAGCCAAACGGCGCGAAACCTCCGCTTCCAAATGTGCTTTCAACCCATCTGTGAGAACAAATGGATTTGTCAAATCTCTTGCATGTATTTTGTACACAAAATCACATTATCCATCGCACAACTGTGAGAGATCCTCATTTGCACCACTTCAAAAGCAGCTTGTGGCTGAAACGATGAGCGGGATTCTTTCATGTCAAACTTACTCTGGTTCGGTGATATTCGTATCGTTGACAAAGTCCTCATATGTGAGGTTCCAGTTGGCGGTGTTGCCTTTGACGAAGCCGGAGATGATGACAAAGCCCAGCACTATCAGGTTGATCCCAGTGAAGATCTTGTTCACCAGAGCAGACTCGCTTACACCAAAAGCAAGCAGTCCTGAGGAGGAAATCGCAAATCCTTTATTATCTTTTTATCAGTAGCAGCCACAAAAACAAACATTTGTTTCCATTTCTGCAGCACTGCACTGGCTAGCTCCGCCCACAGTGAAATCTCATTGGTCCAAAATCCACATAACTGTATATTAAACAAACAAGTATGTTCTGACTGGCTGCCTCACTTCCCATTTCAGTGTGAACAGTTTGTTTTTTAATTATGATAATTATAACAAGTTCGGTTTGTTTTTTACTTAAATGTATAGAGTGCGCAAGTGTACTGATTACGCTATTTAAACTTTATACTTAAGGATAAACATTCATAAGGTCACAATTATCATTTTATTTTTTCATTTAAATAAAAAACAAATATTACTACATAAATGTATTACTTGATATGCACAATATATTGGTACCACACTGATTACCTGTCGATACTAGAGGTTGTTTTTTTTTAATCTGCATCGGCCAACATCAAATATTTAATTATAAATGCTCATTTCCCGTTTTTGCATCTGCGTCATCTTTTTCATCATCTAACCGTCACTTAAAGTTGCTATTTAACACTTTAATTTTTTTAATCTGTAATTGAATGAACAATGTAAATGTAGCTTTAGCCAATATCCAAATGAATTATGAATATTGTTGTGATGCCTGAATTTACTTGTAACAACTTTTAACATGGTTGATTTTTATTTATTACTTATTTACACAAAATAATATAGAACTTACGTTAAGTTTATTAAATTATAGTTATCAACTCTTAAAAAAATAAAATTAAAATAAAATCGGTTTAGCTAGAATTTTAATATCGGTGGATCCCTAATAATATTTTTTTATATTAATATATATTTAAATATTTTTACATTTTAACATTTTAGTGTTTACCAAATGGTTGTTCTGTTCATTTCTACGTTTCTTGTTATTAATTAAAGACACATCTAAAACAAACAACAAAAAAAAGCTGTAAATCTTTAGATACCATATTTAAATTATAATTTCTATTTTTAATTTTCTCACCAGTCAGTAGCAGGATGAGAATGAGGGCAAACAGGTCTGGATATTCTGCAAGAACTTTCCCAGGAACCTTCATGGCCATAGACGCCCTGAAGAAGTTAGAGATCTTCTGCTCGACCAGGTTATCGAATGTAGAGCTCCATGCTCTTGCCACACTAGCTGTACCTGAAAACAAGAACCGACTTTTTATTGCACTTATAGCTACAACAGATTTCTTTAAAATCATTTATCAACTGGTACTGGACACACTTACCTATAACGTAAGAGAGGATGAGGTTCCAACCAGTGATGAAGGCCCAGATTTCTCCCACTGTCACATAGCTGTACAAGTACGCAGACCCAGTCTTAGGGACTCGTGCGCCGAACTCTGCATAGCACAGTCCGGCCAGCATGGAGGAAAGTGCAGCCACAAGGAAACATAAGATGATAGCAGGACCTGCCTTCTCTCTCGCAACCTCCCCAGCCAGCACATACACTCCAGCGCCAAGTGTGGAGCCCACGCCGAGCGCCACCAGATCTAGAGTGGACAGACACCGAGCGAACCGCGTTTCCTCACCAGAGCAGTCCAGCGCACGACGGCGCAGCAGTGCATGTCCAAAAGAGGCCAATTTGTCCACCATGGTTAATGCGGAATGAGGTGACCGGTTCTTGGTTGTGCTTGTTCTTAGGAGCTCTCAGTTACTTAATACTCCTAGAAGAGCACAAAGAAGAGGAAGGAAGAATTAGACATATTTGGGTGTGACAGTCAGTTGCCCAAGGCAGTTCACCAAGGTTTGATCTAACTGGTTTAGTCAGGACATGTCTCAATTTTTTTTTTTTTTTTTTTTTGCTGAACTTTGTGTTCATCACATCTCACTGCCAAATTTCAGTGAATGCATCATTTTGTGATACTCAGAATTCCTAGCGCATAAGGAATTACAAGAGTACCAGAGTACAAGAGGTTCTTTGGAAGAAGGATTTGTCCCAAATCTTCAGATTTATGCCCTCTAATTAAATAGTTGGTTAGGGCCGGATATAAAAATGGAATCAATTACACACTGATCCAGTAAAGTAGTGTTCCCAGAGGAAAAGTCAGGCAACAAACTTCATGACATGAATGTGGAACTTCAGATTTGTGCTGTTCACAACCAAAACCATATCTGATTTGATTTACAAAAGTGAAAAAATAATCAAGTGACAGAGCCCAACAGGGAGTAAAGAGGAAAATTCACAATAATTTTCCCATGGATATTTCTTTTTTTAAAATAACACACAGTACTGTTGAAAAATGTAGGGTCGGTAAGATTTTAATGTTTTTAAAGTGCTCACCAAGTCTGCATTTATTTAAACAAACAAAAATAATGAAGTAACAATAATTCAGAAACATTATCAATGTTAAAAACTGTTGTGCTGCTTAACATTTTTGTGGAAACATGATAATTTTTTGTTCAGGATTCTCTCACGAATAGATAGTTAAAAAAAACTTCAACAGCATTTATTCTAAATATTTTGTAATATTATAAACTGCCTTTACCGTTACTTTAATGCAACTTGCTAAATAAGGGTATTCATTTTTTTTTTTTTTTAATTACTGACCCCAAACTTTTCAATGATAATGTATAAACTTGTCAAAACAGACTTACAATGAGATCTGAGGTTTTAATGCAATGATAATAGCTTCAATAAAAGCCACAAAGCAGGGCGAATTAAAAAAAAAAAAAAAGAACTACACTACCCACAATCCTGAAATGGCTTGGATCTACCAATTAGATAAATCTATGTTACCACAGAAACGAGAACCATGAGCAGTGAACTCCCAATCACATGAAGATCTGCGAAAAAGTACTGCTGTGATTTAGCTTAGAACTGTTTATTAAGGATATTTTTGAAATTCCTATGGGAAAAAAAATAATGCAAAAATCCTAGTAATTTCAACAGGAATCCAAACGAAGATTTCGAAAAACAAAAATAAGATTTCGCCAAAAATATGCTAATGTGACTGCAACTTAATCTGATTTCATATTCAGAATTCTTAAAGACTATGATTTCTAAATCATAGTAAAAGATACCAACACATCTGAAAGAAATCCCTCAAATATTAATTTACCCATTGCCAAACGGGTCAAAACTTTCTGTAGTGCAATTATAACTGCTGATGTAAATGTACTGACTACCGACTACATTGTTCTGTGTGAACGCTTCAGTATCTTATTGACCCGCTTGACTCCTTATCGGAGCTGTCTGATTCCAAAGCACTCCTGCTAGCTCATCAGGTTACGTGGTCATGTTTATGTCTGCGCAAGCAGTAGTACACTGATGTTGACAGACAGTTCTTTAGGTCATCATTCTTACTGGTGACGTTTACAGAGATGCCAAACAGAAATGATTTGGAAACACATGCAAATGAGGACACGTTTGAACCTTGAGTTGCAGCAACAGCTATTAAAACCACACAAACACTGACGCAACGACAGTGAAGAAAGATGGAACATGGAGCACTCTATCTTCTTACATTTCTCACAAACCGCCGTGACGATTCACCTTCCCGTCCCATGACGGAGATCAATTATTTAACACTTATAAATAAAACTTGTCATAAAAACAACAAAACTAGAACAATGAAATCGCTAAAAATGGCTTCATGAAAGTTGTGGAAATGCTAGCAAAGAACCCCATGTGCCGGATCAAAGTCAGGTTTGACAAAGAGGACAGAGTAGGGGGGAAAAACAAAAACATCCCTGTAATTCACCGTACAATGGAGGGGCTGAAATAGACTCTTTTTATCTGTAAGGTGGTTTGTTTCACTTGGCACAGCAGCTGGCAAGATCCTTAGTGGTTTGAATCGAGCTCAGTCCGGACAAGAGCTCAGAACTTTAAGCCACTGTTGTGGTCTTACACAACGCATACAATAGCTGCTTTCTTTCACTACTCGGTGCTTTTCGTTATCGTGAAATGAATACGCATAAACAACATATTAAATGTGGCACTGATATATCTAGCGGTTGAGAAAGTCCGGAATTATGTCTTCCTTTCTACCAGGTTGGAACCTCGACCTGTCATGGAGGTTATGGAGTGCACCCATATCAGTTGCCTTGAAAATGTTCCCTACCAGGAGTTTCTTTTTGGGCTGTACAGTACACACATCTATGATAGGCCACAGCGAGGGCGGCAGGACTAATCTCTTTCTTGTGGTCTCCACGAGGATGGCTGGGTGACACGTAGGCGAAATTAAATCTGTAAGGCTTTTGATCTGGCCATGAGAAATTCATGAATGCCATGACGTCTGTTATCCCGTGGAAATTGGCACACCAACGAGACCTACACTTTTTAGTGTAACTCTCCGATTTGGCTAAACTTGGGTGAATGAAATAGAAGGATCTTCTCAAAATCTAGTCTAAAACACACGTGGACTCATTCATGTTGGTTTCATACGGTTTTGCAAAACTTTTATACCATTTTCAAGAAACATTGAAACGCAATGTCACGTGGTGCAACCATCAAGTCAAATTCAGTAATAGGCCTATACTTACATTCCCACTGTTATTTTATTATTATTAATGTATCATAATAGCATTTATACATTTTTTAACTACTTTTATTTTTATATTTTCAGTTTTTATTCTTTACTATACTTTTCTTTCATTGTAGTTTTAGCAAATTTATAGTTTATATAAAATTGTATAGATTTAGTTTTTAATTTTATAGTTTAGTATCATGAGTTTTTCCATTTATAAATATTAAGTTGCACCATTTGACAATAATTAGTTTTTTCAAATTTTAATAATGCATTTCTGAAAAAACAATAAGATTACGCTAGATAAATTTTCCTTTTCAGAAATTTAATTTGAATTCAGATTTTTTAAAAGTATTTTAAAATAAATTAATAGTTGGGACAAAAAAGGAATATCATTGACCCACTTATTATTTATCAAACACTAGACATGCAGGCTAGTAGCAACAACGATGATCAATGAATGCTTAGACGTGAAGGAACGCTGAAGTACACAAACACATGCGCTACAGTAGCTATACTCTCACAGGACTCATCATGTCTATGGTTCAAGTAACCCATACCTGTGAGATGTTAGTGTTTTGAAGTGACTCACTGGGCTTTTCTCAAAATAAATACCTCAATGGATTCTAAGAGGCTTACATAAAGACCCGCCAACGAGTTAACCTTCTTAACAGGAGAGCGAGGACTCCATTGGTTTACATTAGGTGTTGTTTTTGTTTTGGTTCGCTTTTTTGCAGAATGGATTTTGTATTATTGCAACTCAGTAAATGTGTTAGTCCAACATCTAAAATTTCAAAACAAGCACCACAAACCCCATATTCAATGTTTAATAAGTACAATTTCCCTGGAACTATGAAATTGGGTGATTACATACTGTAATAAACCATTTATATGATATGAAAGATTATATATTTGAACTATTCAGAAACATTATAGGCCTATTCAGGCTTAATAAAGTTACTCCTCTTGACAGGATTTGCTTGGAACAATCATTCCCAGGCTCTGCTTCTTAAGAAAGCATTAGTATTACTCCTTGATAATTCCAATAACCCTTATAGCTGATTTAGCACACTGATATACACAAGTATGAAATGATATCTGTGGGTAAATGGACATTTAATAGTCTACATGCAGTGCATATAAACACAGCACGGGAATATATATTTCTTATACCAAACAACGAGAAATGCCGCAGAGAAGGAGATACTACAAGACTGTTTGGGGATCCACAGGTTCCACTGGCCACGGGTGCCACATTACAAGCAGAAACCAGCATGAGAGCTTCATTCCTCAAGAACTCAACTATTCATGGTTATGAAACGGACTCATTCAGGCCTCAGGGTGGCACATACTGCTGTGAATGAACCTGGCAACCTCTCAAATAGTGGCTTAATGCCATCACACAGCCCCCTTAACAGGGCTCCACAGATTGTGCAAAATACAAGCCGGAGATCCTTCAAACTGAATAAACTTGAGGGATTAACTGACAACTGCGAATTTGTTCAACCTATGCTATTGCATAAAATATAAAAGTTTATAAAGTACAATAAACAAGCAAAGAGAGCTAAATGTTTAAGTTTAAACAGCAAGCCAACAGTATTATCTAGCACTGTTTTCCCCTTAATCTGAGATTGAAAAATATGAAAAGGTTGAGACTGTAAATATATTTAACCAATATTTGCACTTATCTACTTAACTGTTTATCGGTTCTTTATTATTAGGACAACTGATGTTGGTTAGTTGGTTCTTTAAAGAATAGCACCCAAATGCCATACGTGACCCTGGACCACAAAACCAGTCTTAAGTCGCTGGGGTACATTTGTAGCAATAGCCAAAAATACACTGTATGGCTCAAAATTATCCATTTTTCTTTTATGCCAAAAATCATTAGGATATTAAGATCATGTTCCATGAAGATATTTTGTATGTTTCTTACCGTAAATATATCAAAACTTCATTTTTGATTAGTAATATGCATTGCTAAGAACTTCATTTGGACAACTTTAAAGGCGATTTTCTCAATATTTAGATTTTTTTGCACCCTCAGATTCCAGATTTTCAAATAGTTGTATCTCGCCCAAATATTGTCTGATCCTAACAAACCATACATCAATGGAAAACTTATTTATTCAGCTTTCAGACTATGCATAAATCTCAATTTCAAAAAAGTGACACTTAAGACTGGTTTTGTGGTCAAGGGTTTGGTCCAGTTCACAGGAAAAGTTTTCCATTTAATTTATTCAATAATAATGTACTGATATTTATATTATATTTAAATAATTTGTTAAATAATTTATTTGCATAATACTTTTTCAATCATTTATTCTCAAGTGGCAAACAGCCTATGTAGTAATGATAATTATTATTATAGAAATTATTGTACACATAATATGCATAATATGTTTTCTGTTATTAATCAGTTCTGCATGTTGGTTATCAAACGTATTTAAACATTGGTGGTCAAAAACAGTGCCGGTTGGTCAAAAAACAACACTGTGTTGGTGAAGACGACTGGACTGATGCGAATTAAACCAGCAAAAACCGATCATCATGTGCCAAAACACAGCAAATTATCTTAAAATGGAATTTTTAGAAGAAGTAAAATATATGGCAACTTCAAAATATAACGAACGTCACGGTACCCCTCATACATAATATTAAAACAGCATCATTTGTTACAGGGATAGGTGTGAGATCCGGCCAGTCTGAACTGGCACCAATCAGTTCTGGGCTGATGCAACTGTTACAATAGATACAACTTCCGGGGCGCAATGTCCAAATGTGTCCGATGAGCGGGAACTCGCTTCAATGAATGAAACGCGTCTAGACCTAAAACCACCACGTTTTGTGAAAATCTTAAATATAAGATAGGCTACAGCAAATGTGAGGAACAAAAACGAGGCAGATGAGAAATTTAAACAGACACTTGAATTATAGCCCATTTAATCACGTGTTCGTTCACCCTAGCTACATGACTTATTTCACTGATAAATAGTCCTCCAGAATAAGAGAAGGACGAATAGTTGTGATCGACAACACTGAAGGTGTGTTATTTTATAATTAGACAAGTAACAAATTAAGATAAATAATATGCACAGGATAGACGGATATTTGCAACATTACGTGTAAGTTAAACATAATGACATTTATTTTGTAGGATGAAATGTCAGTTTACTCCGTAATTAATTTATTCACAATTGATGCATTTGTACATTATTGTTTGTTGACAAGAGTGCACTAATCTAATGTAACGTTACGTTTTAATTTTATTTTTTATTATTGCACGGCTAATGCATGCTTCAAAATATTATTTTATATAATATAGTTAATATCGTGGATGTAAGTTAATTTGACAAGATGATTACATGCACGAGTTCGATTGCATCAGATACCCGTTTAGTGCAATAATGGATCCAGGCTACATCACAGAGTCAAGATGGACTAATATGTAATATCTTCTTAGTTATCAAAAACCCGATGTCTAATACATTTAAAATAGTGAAAAGTTACCTCTTGGTTTCTGATATGAAGGCGCCGAAGTCTTGAGTCTTTTGTATTTACCTTCTCAACCTGTGTGCGAGTATCCAGGATCTGCTCGTGCGTCTACGTTTTGACGCTGAAGCGGTATGTGACGTAGTATAAACAAACCGTGACACGCCCATTTCTCCGCCCATCCGCCAATCAGCTTCGAGGACGTTTCCATTCAATAGAAAGACGTTTCAACGTGAAAGGTGACGTTGGTATTATAGTATTTCGGTAAATGATTCATATCCATATCAACCAATGTACGCAAAAACCATCTCAACAAATCCAGATGGTAAATAAAAAACATAACCAGAGGTATAAAAAGTGCACAGATGTTGTGCATTTAAGTTTAAGCATGGGTATTAAAATGAAACATTGCCACATTGAATTGACGAAAAGTAAGTGTGAGGAACTCCATCCTAAAATTTAAAAGATAGCTATATATTTTCATGTTTAAAGGTTCAAATACTGTGAAAAATAGAACGTTAGAATGTGTAAAATATTTTTTATATTACATTACGTTTTTTTCTTCTGCTCACTAATGCTGTACTGTTAGATGTATTAGCTATTTATTCACATAAATCATTTTTATTTGTATTATTTACTTTAATAATTTTATTCAATTTATTTATTTAGTTGGTTAGTTAGTTAGTGAGTTAGTTTACTCCCTGGCAGCCTTCTGCTCTAGAACACACCCGAAAACTTGTCACCTGAAATGGCCAATTAAATTTATCTGCAGCTTTGAAACAACTATCTAAGATTAGATTACACTTGTCATTAGGTTGAACCTCAAAATTGAACCTAATCTGATTTTAACGTTGAATATGGTATTTATAGACTGTGTAAACTACCAAAAAGATACTTAAGAACATGAACATAACCTTGTTAATGTTCAAAATTTAAAGCGCATGCGTTAGAAACCAACCTTGTATGCACTATTATACATGTATAGCTGTCTATTTTCAGAATTATATATATTTATAAGTAAATCAGAAGGTATAAAGAGTCATCAGGTGATCCCATGTGAAGAGTTATTCTTATTCTTATCAGTCAGATTGTGTCAGAAGTCACAGTGGGTATTATTTATGTGGGTAAAGGAATATTGGGCAGAGATCCAGAAGGAGGGAAAATGGCTTACCGATCAGTTTCAACATTTTCGTACTGTTGATACTGTCCAAGCCCAGCAAGTTTAGTATGGTATCCGCTTCAGCTTTGGGATTCATACCCACCGGCTCTTTCTGAGGTGTAGTGTGAGGGAGGATCTGCTGGTGTTATAAAATAAATCTCCCATCGGCCTTGGTAAAGTTCAGATTGCTCTCCCAAGCAGGGGGCCCATTATCCGCAGAAACATAGACTTAATCTGAAACTTTTCCAAGAAATGAACTTGGACGAGCGTCAACAAACTAAGGAAAGATTTAAATCTACTTTGTATTCAATGTAACATAATAAACATCGACAGGTTTTAATACATACTCTCTTAAAAATAGGTTCCAAAAGGTGGTTTTTGCGGCAATGCCATAGAACACTCTTAAAAATAAAGGTTCTTTATTGGCATTAAGAAGTTTTAACATCCATGGAACGTTTCCATTCAACAAAAGGTTCTTTAGATTATTAAAATGTTTTTCTCTTCACACTAAGAAAATAATGGTTCTATTAAGAACTGTTTACTGAAAGGTTCTTTGAGGAACCAAAAACTCCTTTTTGGAACCTTTATTTTTAAGAATGAAGAACCATTTTAGGTTTTTCAAATTATGTTTAGGTAAACATCTGCTAAAAGGACCATTTTTTTCTTAGTGTAAATAACCTCAAGAACCTTCCTTCACTATAACAATCACATAACATAAAGGTTTTTCATGGAACCATCAATGGCAATAAAGAAACTTCATTTTTAGGAGTGTACAGTTAGTTTTGTTGGTTCCTGTCCAGACAAAAAGTCTGGTGCATATCCTCAATTCTTGTTTAATCTTTTTCCATCCCGTCAAGTTGACTGAAACATCATAAAACAATGGTAACCAGTGGAAACCAGGTCACAGCCTTGCATTCTGTGATCTCATCCACTGCAGTTTCAGAGTTAACAAAGCACATGTAATCTCACGTCTGTCCATTTGGCTGCTCCTTTTAGCATGTTTTCATAGGGAGGGTTGAAGTCTGTTCATCAAAGAAAGCCTTGTGGTCTTTGACATCGGTGGATATGTTGTGTCAGCTTGTGTAGGCATCAAAAATATCCCATTTAGCTTCCACTTCACGGACTAATGTTGCAATCATGCGTTATGCGCAAACTCATTTACAATCTACTGCTGCTAGTCAGATGAAATCTTTTAAAGTGAATGGCAAGTGTTACTTAATGAATATTTATCGCTATTCTTCTCTGTAATGTTTGTGAGAATGGGTGATAAGGGCAAGCTCTCTTTTTACACCTTGTGAATCTGTGGAAACGTTATCAAAATAATCAAATGTATACAGTGAAAATAAAATCACTTTTGAGCTTGTTTGTCCATGTGACTCACACACTGTCGATTAGACTCGACTTGCATATCCAAAAGTATCCGGGATCTAAATGAGGAACATATTAATCCTCTTAACAGGTCTCTTCTTGCAGTTGTAAGAAGTAATGGTGTCCGTTTATCCACATTCAAGCAGCGCTTACACAGCTTACACGACAGGCTCATTCAGGTAGACTTTACCTGGCCGCCAACGCTTTCCCTCCCCCATGTTTAATCCACAGCAATTAACACAAGGGCAAGTGGCCTGAAAACACAGTTGTATTCAATAAAATGGTCTTAAAATAAACTGGGCACACCGAGATTTGTTTTTTTTGTAGTTCATTAGGGGTGGGGGACCTTATATGCTTACAAAGGCTGTAATTAAAAAAAAAAAAAAAAAAATTGTCATATTGTGAAATGTTATTACAATTTTATTACAATCGTTTTCTATTTTTATATATTTAAAAAAGTAATTCATTCCTGTGATGACAAAGCCATTACTCCAGTCTTCAGTGTCATATGATCCTTCAGAAATCATTCCAATAAGATGATTTGCTGCTCTAGAATTTATTAGGAAAATCAATGTTGAGAACTACTTTTGCTGCTTAATATTGTTGTGGAAATAAATGCTGTTTGTGGCCTTTCTATTCATGAAAGTATCCTGGAAAAATCTAACCGTTTGCACAGAAATATTAAGCAGACATTGAAGACTGGAGTAATGATGCTGAAAATACAACTTTGTCATCACAGAATAAATTACAATTTTAAAAATATTAATACACACCATAGACAAAAATAGAAGTTATTTAAAATGGTAATACTTTTTTTTTTTTTAAGTATAAGATTACTGTTTTTACTGTATTTTTTTATCAAATATATAGACCCTTGCCGAGCATAGAAACGTCTTCCAAAAACATCCTAATCATTCCACAATTTTGAACTGTAGGCATGTAATATAATATAATATATATAAAACGGCACGTTTATTGTGTAATAACCCCCACAAGCAGTGATACTCAAATCTGGCTCGCGAGATCCACTTTCCTGCAGAGTTTAGCTCCAACCCTGCTCAAACTCACCTACCTGTGATTTTCTAATGATCCTGAAGACACTGATTGGCATGCTCAGGTGTGTTTGATTAAGTTTCGATCTAAACTCTGCAGGAAAGTGGATCTCGCGAGCCAGATTTGGGTATCACTGCCCACTAGGGTTAACTTGCAAGTTTCTTTGCATGAAATGAAGAACAGTTTCTGCAGCGCTGCCACCTCGTGGCTACATTCAAGAATTAAACAGCCTTCTTTGTCAGAGATACTCAAATCTGGCTCGCGAGATCCACTTTCCTGCAGAGTTTAGATCGAACCTAAATCAAACACACCTGAGCATGCCAATCAGTGTCTTCAGGATCATTAGAAAATCACAGGTAGGTGAGTTTGATCAGGGTTGGAGCTAAACTCTGCAGGAAAGTGGATCTCGCGAGCCAGATTTGAGTATCACTGAATTACATAGATTAATAAAATGGAAAATTGTTGACGTGTGGACACGTTATTCCAAACAATATGATTCGCTGTTTGAACTATGAATTATGTAATGTATGGTCTCATATAACAAAATGAGAAAATACATCGAAGGAGACAGAGAGGGTTTATTCATGGGTAGAAAGGATGGCTATCTGTTTAAAAATCAACGAGTGCCCTTTTCTTTACACACAGTCCTGAAAATAACCAGAATAGAAAGAGCCAGAAAAGAACATAACTCAGTTTAAGAGATGGCATATGGAAACATAACAGCAAATGTGACACATTTTGTCATAATGGAATTCAGTTTTTCACAGTGATTGAATATGTACATTCCCGAAGCTTTACTTACACACGGACACTAAACAAACGAAAATACATTTAAACATGGTTGCAAAAGCCTTGTTTTAACATGTTTAGTCAAATAGATACAAATGAAATATGGAATGTAAAGGAAGACGTTGTCGAGAGGCAATCCTAGTTTTAGCTTCTGAAGTGCTACATTTGGTGAGTCGGTGTCATCTTGATAAAAACTGTTCTCTGGTTTTGGATTGTGACTTCATTCATTTTTGAGACGATATCGCTTTTCTTGACCCAAGTAAAATGTATTTACTTCATACTAAGTATAGTTCAAATCTATGAACATATTTACTGACACGCCGTTTAAGACTTACCGATATAAAAATTGTAATTAAACTTTATTTTACTGCTAGTGCACAACACACATTTCATAATGTTAAGCCGAAAATGTGTTTTGTTGTCACTATTGATGTGGATTGTATGATCTTTGAATAATATCCTTCTTTAAATCCGAGATATAGTGTAGCCTATATTTATATAGGCTACACTATATTGTATACTTTAGCCTACCTAAAGTATACTTGCTATAGTTCTACTTGAGCACAATCAAATATAGGCCTACTTCAGTATATCTTCAGAACTACTTCCACACAGTTAAAGTGCATTAGCACAAAATTAGTTGTTCCAATTTAGCAGACTTTATTATACTAAAGGTGCAAATGCAGGGTATTTTTATTACCTTTATAAATATGTAAATGTATTTGTAGTATACTTGGCATGAAATAAATGTATTTCAAATACATTAAATTATATTTATTTTTTCACTAGGGGAAGCATGTTGCTTTAAATCTAATTAAAGACTTAAACTTTAAATCAAGAATACACTGAGGAATGTCATGTGGCCTGATCAAATTCTCTTTATAATATACATATTGGAGGAAAATCTGTGTGTCGCTTGAAAGGTTTTATGCCAGGAGTTTTAATCAGAATAAACACAAAAAGCACTGTTTTTAGAGAAATGAATATTCGCTTAAAGAAAAGAATGTGTCTTTCCACAAAAAGAGTGCATGAGGTATAAATACAGCATTAAGATGAGTTCATCCTCAGGGTGAAATAGGTGTTGTAGTTCTATTAGAGAATAGAAATATATACAGAATATCATGGACAGCAGCTGTGAAAGGCTTTGACTGATGTGCAGAAAAGAGCTGGTAGAGCAGATGGGTCCAGGACAAGGAGGGGGTTTTACCAAAACCTTTGGATCACAGGCCAGGAGACATGAAACAAAACGGTTAAAGATCTTGACAGTACTAATGCACTCAGGGCAAACTATGCTGCCACCATTATTACATTTTAGTTTAGGGGGGAAAAACTTGATTGGATATTGATAATAACAATCTGAGTATCATGTGAAATTAACTATTCCATTAATCGAGTTCACCCAAAAAAAAAAAAACAAGTGCTGAAATGTACTCACCCACAGGCCACCCAAGATGTAGATGAGTTTATTTCTTAATTGTAACAGATTTGAAGAAATTTAGCATCACTTGCTCACCAATGGATCCTCTGCAGTGAATGGGTGCCGTCAGAATGAGAGTCCGAACAGCTGATAAAAACATCACAATGATCCACAAGTAATCCGCATGACTCCAGTCCATCAATGAACATCTTGCGAAGTGAAAAGCAGTGTGTGTGAATAATCCATCATTAAGGTGGTTTAGCTTAAAATCATTGCTTCTGGCCAATACAAGTCCATAATCGCACTTAAAAGGTTACTCCACCTCAAAATGAAAATGTTGTCATTAATCATGTCGTTCCAAACTTGTAAAAGCTTTGTTCGTCTTCGGAACAAAATTTAAGATATTTTGGATGAAAACCGGGAGGCTTGCGACGGTCCCATTGACTGCATAGTAAATAACACTGTCAAGGTACAGAAAAGTATTAAAGACATCGTCAAAATATTCCGTCTGCCATCAGTGGTTCAATCTGAATTTTATGAAGCGACGAGAATACGTTTTGTATGCAAAGAAAAAAAATGTAACGACTTTATTCTACAATTCATCTCCTCAGCGTCACCGTAGCACCATTTTGGAGAATATCCTCTGGACACAAACGGTGTACGCATGTGGTTTTCATCCAAAATATCTTAATTTGTGTTCCAAAGACAAATGAAACGACATGGGGGTAAGTGATTAATGACAAAAGTGTCACTTTTGGGGTGGAGTAACCCTTTAATCCAGTGAAAAAGTCCATCCTCTGTTGTCCTCGCACATCAAAACCCACCGACGTATTTGTTTAGGGCTATTTTGCCTTGTGAACAGTGCTTGATATGTGCATTTCTCTCTAATGGTTCAGACAAGATGACTTTTTCACTGGAGCAAGCAATATTATGCATAAAGAACTTCAGCCGGAAGCAATGGTTTGAAGTTAAAAACGTCTTCATGCTAGATTTGTTTCTTACAAACATGCAACTTTTTGCTTCTCAAGACATTAACCGATGGACTGGAGTCATGTTGATTACTTGTGGAGTATTATGATGTTTTTAAACAGCTGTTTGGACTCTGATTCTGACGGCACCCATTCACTGCAGAGGATCCGTTGGTGAGCTAGTGATGTAATGCTAAGTTTCTCCAAATCTTTTCAGATGAAGAAACAAACTCATCTACATTTTAGATGGCCGGAGGGAGAGTGCATTTTCAGCAAAATTTTCATTTTTGGGTGAACTATTCCTTTAAAAAAAATAGAAGATACAACATGAAGCATGCAAATCAAGACATGCAGCCGGCAGTAATCTTACAAGTACACGTTGACTGTAAGGGACATGACAAGCAGATGCAAAATAAAAATTAGCAAAGCAACAGGATGTAAGACATTATTAAAATGAGTTTTGTAAGTATGACCATGAGACGGCATTTCCCCCCATATAATTGATTTGAATTATTAGCATTCATGCAGACATTGTTTCCCCACATCAGTTACAACATACTGAGAGTAAAAAACAAAACTTACTTCATTCACACCTAAAATGGAAGAGAGAATAAACAGAATAAGAAAAAAAGTTCTGATATTATAAAATCTCCAGCCGGTGCTCTATTTTGTTTTACTTTATTTACAGACAAACGTCACAGGCACAAATCGATGAACACAGGAGATAACATAAATATAGAGTCATTCTGAGGAAAATGACTGAACTTTGGCAGGACAACCTTTACACAGTTGGCACATATTTTGTCCTCCTAGGGAGCGGTTTTTTTTTTTTTTTCATCTTTCGCACGGTCGACTCGAGTTTAACTTGGACTCACATACAACACAGGTCTTGCGCACTTATTTCATATCAAAAATAGGTATATTTGTTTATTAATTACTTTGGAAAACTCCATAGCGGTTGACAAAAGGGCATTACAGCACTTCAACCCTAATATCAGTTTTTAGAACATACCTTCCAACTACTCAATGCCTATTATTGGGTTATACATACTAAACAGGCCTGATATATACTTTATTTTTGAAAGCTGTTTGTTTGCTAACACAGATTAGCATGAATCTTCAAACATAATCTCAGAACCATATCTCTTCGCATAAAATTGGAACTAAAAGGCTCTAATCTCTTCATAATCCAATATATGCGTTTATCAGATTGAAATGCAATATTCATATTTTTGTAAGATGATACTTTTAAATTTTATTCAAACGATGTTTTGGACAGTTGAGTATGGGAAGCTTGTTTCTACCAGGAAAAAATAAAATAAAAAAAAATACAGGTAACAAAATCTTGCAATTTCAACTTTGAGAGTTTACAAAAAAAAGAAAGAAAAAAAAAAAAAGGTAATTGGGACCCCCCAATATTTTGAAGGAAACAAGCTTCAGTAGTTAACGGCGCAAAAGGCAACATTACATACAAGTTGAGTTTGTGATTATGAATACTGGCTAGAATTTTACGGTCTTGCCGATGGTCACATGAAAACCGAGTACATTTTCCAAATATATATGCCTGAAACACAGCCCAGAACATTCTTCAGCTTGCTTCTTTGTTAAACAGTGTAATGCTTAACATTTAGGAGCATTTTTATAATCTGCTGAAAATCCAGCTCTTCATTGCTCACCAAGTGTTTTGTTAAGCATTTGCACTGTTTGGAATGACATGCAATACACCTCAACTCTTGAACTCGTAAAGCACATGTTCTTTCAACAGACGCCAGAGAGGACAAAGATATGAGCCAACCCTCTTTGCTTTACAGTGCTACAGCTTAATGTATAGTTATAATACACACACACGCACACTAACAAGTACATTGTATCGATAATAAAGAAATACAATGTGTGTGTAAAGAGTAACTCTCAGACACATGTACAAAACATGATCTGTTAAATAAAACCAAGTCCTGCGCGGTTCATCAAGTATCTAGATTTTGCTCGGTGTAAAAATAAATGTTACTCTGCACTTTGTGTGCAGATGAATGGGAATAGAAGCTGACAACCGAAGAAAGAAGACCCTCCCTTGTCCCAGTTTGGAAAACCCTACTGCCGTACTTTTCCGGGAATGTAGTTCCGGTCAATACTTTCATCCTGCAGGAACATGTGAAGACAGCGTTCATTCTGGGCCAAAGGATGACCTGCAATTCTGTAAAGGAATATGAAAAACATATGTATGAAATCTGGACAAACTCAGGTATTTTTGATAGTAAATGTTGAAAGTTCACAATATATTTGTGTAATCATCAGGTATCAATTCGATGGCTAACCTGTTGATGAACTGTTCAAGCCCAGCTCGTCTCTCCTCAATGAAGGACTCCTCAAAAATGCCCTCATCTCCACGGAAGGGAAGCTGTCTCTTCAATGCCTTTCCAGGCAATGGAGGCACAACAATCTAGGAAATATTTTCACACATTTTAAAAACTTTTTTAACCCTATAAAGCATACTGCATCATATTTGATAGATGCATTTCTAAGGCTTCTAAATGATCAACATGATAACTAGAAAAACCTGTTGAGCACAATCTACTACATGCCTGCTGTCATCTGACTGATAGATTATACTTTCTCAGTACGTTTATTAGTACATTTCTAAAGATGAAAATAATAAAAAAAATAAAGCATCAGGCTTTTGAGAAGTTTATTTGTCAATCTCTCAATCATCTTTCCATTGCATTTGATTATAATCCCCCCACCCCACGATAAAAACTACAAAACTTATCTCTTAAAACTAAGCATTTAAAGTCACATTACTGGGATATATAGACTGACAACTGATATTTATATGCATTTCATGTACATCTGCTATAATATTGCTATAAAAATCTCAATGATTTACATAAAAATACATTACTATAGAATCTTAAACTTATTTTGTTCCATATAAATACTAATAGCTGCACTAAATTACATATTTTTCTGGTGTTTTTTCTTCTCTTTTAGTCTGAGCACCATATTCTCACTATATCAGACCATATAGACCAAAAAAAAAGCCTGATGCATCAAATATGATACAAAAGATAAAACATGCATTTTAATATTTTTAAAAATATATTTTAGATAAAGGTTCAACAAGCGGTCCCGTTGCTAAAAAAACAACAACTATTAGTTCATATGTCAGGCTTCGCTGAGTTTCGTACAACCGTTTTAAACAAGTAAACATTTTTCTGCAAGGACATGTAAAGACAACCATATATATGTTCAATACAAGTGTTTTATGACACAAGATGTTTCCTGCAAGGTCTCCAGGATGTGATACCTTGCTGTCTCTTTCCAGCTCATTCTTCAGCCACTCGAAGTCGCTGTATCTTCGTCTAACACACGACTCCTTCAGTTTAAAAATGGGAAGATTTGTCTAGATTTCAACGGAGAAAGCAGAATAAGTCACGTGATTATTAAATAATGTCTACATATCTTAGCTATGTGCAGGATGCAGAATGTTCTCGAATTCATCAAACACAAATTGACAAATATTATTAAACCTACAAAATGATACATTTGGAACAGTAACGCATCCAAATGTTTATCTTAATAGTTTAGGTGCAACTCGCTAGAGGTTGTTGATGGTTGACAGAGTAACAACAACAGCTGAATTAGCTCAATCTCTCTCCGCCAAAACTGCTTAAATCCAACTTGCTCACATAGAAAACCGATTTTAGACTAAAACCTAGCAGTTCGTGCTATAAAGTCTCGTTTTTAGAAGTCTTACGAAGGATGAGATTCTTTCTCGTCGAGTGAGGTGTTAGTTAGCATTAGCGCGCAGGCTAACGTTAGCTAGGCCGAACCGAGCCGCAGCCTCTCTGACACAAACACACAATCACATTCATTCACTGGGCCAGCCTACCCTCATCCGGACTTCGTAAGTGGTGAAGCGATTGCGGCCGACTCCTATAGTCTGCGGGTCGTACACATCGATTTCCAGAAAGTTGCTGGAGGGCCGTAGGCGTCCGTCAGGTCCTGCGGTTTAGAGTTTAACCGGCGAGTATCGGCCACTGTGGCTTCGGACATCTTTGATGACTTACTTCAGACTAACTACGGCGAGGTGTAGTCTAGGGCACGTACAGATGAGAAGGTTTTGATTAAGACATTAAATCGACGGAGGTTAAAATGAGCTAGGTACTTCTGCGAATCTAAAACTCGGATGTGTCCAGTTCAGCAACACCACAGGAAATCCTGCGCTTCCCGCACCCCCGATGCAATGATATGTGTGCAGCAGTTTGGAGACGTATTTTATGAACCACCTATTTTTTTTTCTTTTTTACCTAGGTAGCCAATAGGCGTTCTGTTTTATGATGACTGACAGGTAATTTGACCTATAAGATTTTAGAAGACCGCGAAGGGGGTGGGCTCTTCAGGGTTCCATTAAATTTCTTAACTGGAGGAGAGATTGGAAGGACCAGAAATGTCTTTTTTTATTTTTTATTTTAAATATATTTTCTCAGATTGTCATTTTATAAAAAATGTTTAGTAATTATATGGCTATTAAACCAAAGTCCCTTTGATTAAACGACCTGCTTTAAAACATGCAAACTTACCAAAATAATGCACAGAAGGACATAAACCAGTGTTATTTTATAGTTTACTATAGCTTGTATTAGCCTACTCTTTTGAATTAGTTTTATTTTTACTTTTTGTTTCTGTATTGTTTTTATTTTAGTTAACGTTTTAGTCATTGTGTTGTATGTTTTGACATTTTAATAGCTCATTTATTTGTATTACTTTTATTTATTTTTATTAGTTGTATTTGTTGTCTATATAGTTTTAGTTTTAGCTTTGCTTTAGTTATAAATGTTATAAATATAAATGTTTCCTTGAAAACTAGCTGAAATAAAATATGTTTAAGGTTTGGTTTATTTTATTTGATTATTTTATGTAAGTAACAAACATGTTTTGTGGTTGTAATTTTAGTTTTAATTGACTATTAAAACCATGCCATAAACTTGTTATGTGGCACATTTTGGGTTATGATCAATCACACAAAAAAAGAATTAAAGCCAAAAGCATTTTTTTTTTTTTTACAAAACTTTCCATTATAAATGAGATAGGCCTAATATTAGATAGATAGATAGATTGATAGATTGATAGATAGATAGATAGATAGATAGATAGATAGATAGATAGATAGATAGATAGATAGATCTGTGCTGCATTTTTCTTTTTATGAAAAGATAATTCAAATATTTTTTTTCTCGTGTATATTTAGTGGCAATTACATGACTTGATATTTCATAACTGTATAAAGACCTTGCCATTCCTCTGCCTCTGGAGGGTGCCAAACTTTAGCATCAAACCATCTTGAATGATTACCTTTGACCCCGACCCATAAGTGTGACTGCCTCACTGATTTGTGGACTATATATATTCTTTATGCCTGTGTTTTTTTTGGGTTTTTTTAATGACCCAGGATAAATTCAAATGCAAATGCTAATACGCCATGTAGGCCTATTTACTGCAGCCTTGCAGTGGACAGATGAGTAACTCTACCCAAATACACTGTTTTGGAATAAATGATAATTCACGCATCAGAAGGTTAAACAGACGAGATATTGGAACAGCTCTAGGAACTTCTACTACCTGACGAGCACTAGGACCCGGATGAGCAGAGAAGTGGAGTGGTCTGCACGCGCCCCTGTCAAAAGTGTAGTGTTGGCCACACGCGCGCTGCACAAGATGCTGGTGTACATTACAGTGAGGGACTGCTGAAGTCTGTTACGGAGTACTCAAGAAAACTACTCTCTTCGACATGGAGATCACCGATTCCACTTGTAAGTATGATTTGTGTTTTATACGAAACCTTACAGTTATCGTCTTCGAAATAAGTCAAATGCGTTATTTTAGCTTTTTATCATTACTATAGTAAGCCAGTCGCACCTTTACTGTGTACCTGTGCTAAAAGGTGAATCTGCTGTTATTACACAATAATGTTTCTGGGATAAAAAGGAAACCTTATCAATACACAGTTGCACAGTTCTGTTAGTGATGCAATAGATGGTTAATATCTTAATGGATGAATGAAAACATGTCATCTGTGTCGTCAGACTAGGGTAATTTCACGAAAAGGATGTCTTTTTGTTTCCCTTATGAACATAAGTGTAAATAATTATTTCATTAATTACTATGCCTTATAAGCATTTACAATTATAACCATTTTTATATAGTTTAGTATATATATATATATATGTGTGTGTGTATGTATGTATGTATGTGTGTGTATGTATATATATATATATATATATGCCAATTTTGTTAGCATCATAACACTCCTTATGGAAAAGATGTACAATAAAAAATGTACTTAAAAAAACATAATGACATCATAATGACATCATCACCCTTTCAGCACCCTTCAAGTAGGGGACAGTCTTGAATAGTCAACCCTGTTGTCACGATTTTCTACAGTAAATAAAATCTAATATTTATGAATTCTAAAATGTATTTGATCTAAAATGCATACTTTAAATCTATCATGTATAAAAGCTTTAATAAATAGACTTAAAATTCACCTTTTTTAAAATCAAAAGGCTGAATATTGATTACATATTGTTCTTCTCATTTCTTTTGTTTACCTCAAAATTTGTTAAAGGCCCAAATGAATATGTCTAATGTAAGGATAGCAGGGAAACTGTTTATCAAAAATAATAACAGTAAACTCCTGTTATATTAATACACCTCCTCATTATATTGAAAAAAGCAAGACCTTTCTCAACCATGCTGGCAAATTGTGCGTTACTGCTATAAAATATACTAAAATATATCTCATCCTCTCATCCTGTATTCTCCATGTCCCTCACTTTCCACTGAGCCAGCTATCAGCTCCTTCATCCTGCTATTCTGAGCTGGTTGAAGGCCAGTTCAGCATTATGGCTATTCATGATCTGAAAGAAGACTTCCTTGCCCCTCATGCAGGAAATCCGCTTAAGAATGTGTTCAACTCTGAGTTTGTTTGCATGGATGCCAGGAAAAAACAGCCCATCAGCTACTTGTTGCTGTTTTTAGTTATGGGGGGATTTTGGAAATGCCTGTTTAAGTTAGTTTTAGCATTAGTGGTGAACCTTACACCTTTAAACTTTATGAAAACTGTAGGGTCTGTGTGCTCTAACCCTATGAATTATTATAGGTCATTTGTTATATGCCACTGTTCAAAAGTTTGGGCTTGGTAATTTTTACGTTTTAAATAACATTTTTTTATTTGTTTAAATTTTATTAATATTATTATTATTTTTTATTGAAGTGTCGTGTACTACAAGGCTGCATTTAATTGATCAGAAATACAGTAAAAACTGTAGTATTGTGAATTATTATTATTACAATTTACAAAAGCTTTTGTATTTTAATATAATTCAATGTGTAATTTATTCCTGTGATGCAAAGCTGAAATTTCAGAATCGTCTTCAGGGTCACATGATCCTTCAGAAATCATTCTAATAGGCTCATTTGCTTCTCAAGAAACATTTGTTGAAAGTGGTTGTGTTGATTGATGTTTTTATGGAAACATTACTTTTGAATGGTCTTGTGAGATCATGCCATTTTCATTAAATTAATGCCCCCCCCCCAATTGATATTTAATTCACTGATTAATTGATTAACAGCAACTCTAGACATGACAATATGCTTAATCCCTTTGATGCAAGACTTCATGCAGCCATGATTTCATGAAAGGTGGGAGTGGGGGGGTCTGAATTGCACTGATTCCTCCAGCTCCTTATGCACATGGCTTACATCTATAAATACCCATGGCCAAAGAGACAAAGACTTCTCTCTTCTGCAGCTTGTGAGCCTGATGGGTCCGCACAGGCCTGACACTGTCTCTCACTCCAGCATTCCTGGGCCCAAGCGCAGCCGTCAGGGTTTTGCTCTTGTCTGTAGAGAAATCACAGAGATTTATTACGATACACAGGGGCCGGAAAGGTCCTTGTGTGCGACCCTGTAGGCCCTTCCACACTCATGTCCTCAAAGAGTGGAAATCAAAGGCAGTCATCACAGGGGCTTGCTGTGGATGACCAAAGTATTAACCCCTTAATGAAAGAAGGTCAGATGGAAGATGGAAGAACTTTTCCTAATCAACCTTCCTCAATCCCATTAGTCATGCAAAGTAGCAGCCAAGATATGGGCAGGAGCAGCAATTATAACTGAATGATTCGAATTTCAAGAAAGATTTGCATATATGTTTTAGCTTTTAACAACTGTTTTTGTTTATACATTGAAAGTCCAAAACAACATCAGACTCCACTGACTTTGATTGTGTGGACATAAAAACACTTTTTCAGAATGACTTCTTGTGTGTTCCACAGCATAAAGAAAGTCATACAGATTTGGAGCAACATAATGGACAGAAATGATGACAGTATATACATATTTGGGTGAACTGTCCCTTTAAGAAAAAAAGTCATCATCAGTGATTGAAGGATACTTTCAAACTGTCCAATCTTCCACCTGCTAGATCACTAAAACTATTCAAATTTGAAATAAAGCTGAAAAATAAAAATTAGATGGAAAAACCTTAACTGAGAAAATTACATTATTACATTAAATTATTTTGCACAGGCAATATTTAAATAAATAAGTTTATATGTAATAAATAAATATGTTAAATAACTATTATATTTAACATAAAATATATGTTAAATAAATAAATATTTATTTATATGTAATTAGTAAATAAGTTACTAGACCTAAAACTGAATTAAAAATAACTTAAAGCTAAATAGAAAAATGCCAAAAGCACATAACAAAATTACTAACACTGAAATGAAAATAAAAGATTTTACAATGTTATTGTGTATAATGTACAAATGCAACTCTCATGACTGCGTGCCTGAAGTCTTATGACTGCAAACAGATGGGAAAAGATATAGTAAAAAGCTCTGCTCCTTCACTATAAATCCCACTTGATGATTAGCTGACACTTCTCTGGTTTTGGCATTGTCGTATTAGTTTTGATGTACTTTGTGCTGATGAGCAGGTTAGTGTTAGGTGTCTCTTAACTGCCGTTTATTTTCTGATTGGTTACAAACTATCATAGTGCAACTGCATAATACTTGGTTGCAAATCTCGAAGAGACTCTCAATGTTTTATGTGAGAAAAAGTGTGAGTGTGAATGTCAATGAATAAAACTGTCATCCCTGTGGTTTACAGAATCTGAAATGTTAGCATTATCCTCCAACCAGAAAACATCTCTTGGGGTGGAAAGACATTTAGGACTTTAAATGAAACATATCAAATTTCAGTGGTTGCACAGTGCATGAAGTAAACAATCATAAAACTTATCTATCTATCTATCTATCTATCTATCTATCTATCTATCTATCTATCTATCTATCTATCTATCTATCTATCTATCTATCTATCTATCTATCTATCTATCTATCTATCTATCTATCTATCTATCTATCTATCTATCTATCTCTCTCTGTCTGTCTGTCTATCTATCTGTCTGTCTACCTACCTACCTACCTACCTACCTGTCTGTCTGTCTGTCTGTTGGTCGGTCGGTCTGTCTGTCTTTTTCTATCTATCTCTCTGTCTGTCTGTCTGTCTATCTGTCTATCTATCTCTGTCTGTCTGTCTGTCTGTCTGTTTGTCCGTCTGTCTATCTGTCTCTCTGTCTGTCTGTCTGTCTGTCTGTCTATCTATCTATCTATCTATCTATCTATCTATCTATCTATCTATCTATCTATCTATCTATCTATCTATCTATCTATCTATCTATCTATCTATCTATATTTGTCTGTCTGTCTGTCTGTCTGTCTGTCTATCTGTCTATCTGTCTATCTATCTATCTCTGTCTGTCTGTCTGTCTGTCTGTCTGTCTGTCTGTCTGTCTGTCTGTCTGTCTATCTATCTACCTATCTATCTATCTATATTTGTCTGTCTGTCTGTCTGTCTGTTGGTCGGTCGGTCTGTCTGTCTTTTCTGACTGTCTGTCTGTCTGTCTGTCTGTCTGTCTGTCTGTCTGTCTGTCTATCTATCTATCTATCTATCTATCTATCTATCTATCTATCTATCTATCTATCTATCTATCTATCTATCTATCTATCTATCTATATCGGTCTGTCTGTCTGTCTTATCTTTCTGTCTCTCTGTCTGTCTGTCTATCTAAATTCAAATTCAAATGAGCTTTATTGGCATGACTTGCACAGTATTGCCTAAGCACTGTCCATTACATGAATAAGGAACAAACAATTATATAATACATAGAACAAGAATAGATCTGTAAAATAATTAAGTAAATATGTACATGTATACTTTTTTTTCCCCCACAAACAAGAAAAATATTTAAGACATTATTATTATTATTATTTTTTTTTTTTTAACAAAGTATTATTTAAAATATTCTACTTGATCTGTCAATTCAGCATACTGATGTTTGTCTTGTTTTTGAAATAACGAAGGTGATTAATGGGCTCATATTCCTTAAAAATCTCATGTTGGAATATTCAAGGACTTAGGTCCTCCATTTTTGGTGTTAAGAGCCAACATTCAGATTTCAAAGAAACTGTATCTATCTATCTATCTATCTATCTATCTATCTATCTATCTATCTATCTATCTATCTATCTATCTATCTATCTATCTATCTATCTATCTATCTATCTATCTATCTATCTATCTATCTATCTATCTATCTATCTATCTATCTATCTATCTATCATCTAGATGTATGTCTGTCTCTCTGTCTGTTTGTCTCTCTCTCTCTGTCTTTTTAACATTACGTGATTCTCTCTCTTCATAACATAACAACACTTCTCAACAAACATTGTTTTCTGGTTAAAAACTGCAGTTGATAAATTTCTTTGAATTGGAATTTAATTCTAAATGGTACACGACCTCATTCAGCATGTGTTCAGACAACCGCAATGTACTGCAACTTGTTGCAGAAGGATTTTTTCCCAAGCTCATTAAGCCATCAATAACCATGTTGTCATCCTCAAAGCCTTCATCCCTTTCCTTTCAATTATGTGGCCTGTTGTTCCTCTGTAATTGACCCCACCCAGCGAGCTGTCATCCACTAAAATACTGAGCATTAAATTATAGCCATCTCGCACTTATGTGGCCTCCATGTGACCTTGACTGGTGCTCATCAAAGCTGCTTTTATGTATCAGCTCTGATGGTGTGTCCTGTATAGCGATGGCACGTGACATCCACCCACCCTGAATCAGACAGCTGATAAGCTTTTTTAAGGATCGTGTGGTCGCGGTATTCTGCATATGAAGCTTGTAGGATCTGAACCCTCATTCCTCACTGATACAGGAGAAACCCAGCATGGTCTGTGGATATGACCACTAAACAGGCACAGATGGTGTGTGTTGTAGATATGATGTGTTCTATGATTTTTGTAGTGTTTTGTTGGAAGCGGTCCAGATGGGAGGGTCTGGAGCTGAGAGAGAGCGTGCTAGTTAACGGAGGACTGATGGTATGTCATTTTTGGGGGTGTGTGGAGGAGAGGAATAGGAAGCAGAAGGTTAGGGATGATAGAAACTGCTGTCGTCAGCCCAGACAGGAAGCTACAGCTGCAGGACATATCCCCTTACCCACAATGCCCTTGCCTCAAGACCGCACAGCTGCTTTCCCTAGAATTTGTTTTGTAAGTGTTAGTGTATTTGCGATTGTGTTCAGTGATGTATTTCGGTGAATGAATGTTTGCACTGCATTTCTGAATGCTATGTGCTGCATTGTCCTCTTTTCCTCAAAGGTGATGTCATCGTGTAATTTTGGACCTCACAATGCCACATTGTCTAGCTACTTTGCCGAGCCACTCAATGAAAGTTCAGTTGGAATGTGCCCAGTCTATACAAAGCAAGTTTTTTTTCAAATTTTTGTTTGAATGTAAATTGCTGTATTGTGGATTCCCAAGATAAAAAAGCCACTTGGTTGTTTGATCTGTAGGTTGACAGATACTGTTTTTTTTGAGGATTCTGATTATAATATTACAATTATAATTGAATTGAAACCGTAACACAAATTATTAAAACATTTAAATTTACTACCATAAATGAAATAAGAGTATATTTAAATAATCATATGTGTATGCATTTGTTTCATCTATTTTAATCATTTTACATTTTTCAATTAAAATTTTTTCATATTAATAGTAATTATATAACATGAATTACAAAAGATGATAAATAAAAATGTAATAATAATAATTAGTAATATTATTAATATATATATATATATGGGTCATATTTATGTATGTATATATGCACACACACACACGTTTATATATAGCCTAACTGTTTATGTATAATTAATAGTTATATAGTTAATAGTTCGTTCTAGTTCATTCTAAATAATCTAATAATTAATAATAAGCTTAACGTTTCTTACCTGATAAAGTAAAAAGTTATTTATACATAATTATTATGAATTTATGTGAAAGACATTTGTATATGAATCTGAATGCGTAGTTGTGTAATGGCAGTGTTGGGTTTTATAACAAATTACTGATTAGAAAAGTTTTTATCTGTAGAAACTGCTCAAGCTAATTATCTCTAGTTGGATCACTTAATCTTCTTCATTACATGCGTATATGACTTATAAAAGTGTTGATGAGAGAAATCTTTATTTTCAGCTCGTCTGTCTTTTGTCACTTTTAACTTAAAATACAATGTGTCTTTGGTTTGTGAGAGCCTGCAGACAGCACAGACGCATTAAAAGAGCCACTGAAGCAGTTAGATGGGGTTCAACAAGCTCACATTCCCACACATTACACACGAGATGCACGGCAGCAAAAACAGGCGAGCCTTCAGAATAGCTGTAACCGAGCTGACTGTGCTTAGTTCCACAAACTTGACCCAGTTTCCAGAGAGAAATGTGGCCAGCAGAAGACACAGAGGCACAGAGGGTGTTGTGTGGGAACTTGAGTTGCTCGGAAAAGGGACGGGTCGCTCCCTCGCCCATGTCAGCGAGTGCACACCCAGACAATGGCCCTCTGGAGAGCTGCGGCCCTGGAGTTGTGATTGCGCCGCTCTCAGTAATAACAGAGTCATCCTACTCTCTGCTCTCTGAGTTTCCGCCTCCTACTCTTCTTCCGCCCCTCTCTTTTTCTTGTTTCCCCTACCGGACACACACATTCACGTTTCCTGCTCTCTGAGAGAGAGGAAAACTCTTAAGAGGAGTTTACTGGCCATTAAGCAAACTCAGTGAAAGACAACTGAAAGATAGCTTATCATTGGCTGTGTGAGTGATGCCTTTTGGAGATCTTGCACTCTTTAAAAGTGATTTGAAAGTGAACTTTAGTTTGTTTTGGATTTGAGGAAGAAGGATCACAAATTTACAACTGTTTAATAGGGGTGGGCGATATGACCAAAATCTTAAATCATGATACTGCTGTCACTTAAAGAGCTGCCTGGATCCAATATACTGTTAAAAGTTTTCTTTCTCAGCTGTTTGCTTTCACTTAAGACCTAAATTACTGTGTTTACAAGGATACTTGCAAAGACAGGCATTTTGACACATATGAGTGTGTGTGTATTTAACCGTTTAAGGCCTAATGAGTGGCAAATATATCTTGCTCTTCACATGCGTGCACCTCTTTGACAACACCCGAAACAGTCTCTCAGACAACGTGTGCATATAGTGAAATAAGCTTTCTTTTGCTCCTGATTGTGCTTCAATGACTTAAAATCACTTGTTTTTAAACAGCAATGCTTACAAAAGTGTGCAATACGTTTTCGTGACCACGTAGCACAGCAACATCATGTGAGCATGTAACCGCAATAGAGACAATAGTCCTAAATCTCTATCATTTGACAAATTTCTACCAGTTAATCATGTCTACCGGTATATAGCCCACCCCTACGTTTAATATGGAAGTTAATTACTCCGAAAAAGTTCCCATTGTAGCTTAAACTGTAAAAAAAACAAAAATAATTTGTGAATTGTAAAAAGTATTTAAATTATTTCTATTTTTAAAATGTACATTTTTAATACATTTTTCTTAGCTATAGAGAGAGTAATGTGGTGGACGGAGAAGAGAGAAAATGAGAGTGAGTAGGAGAGGGTTGATCCAGTGCAGACGTCCCCACAGGAATCACACCAATCAGGATGAACTGAGAGAGTAAAGAGCTCACAAAAATCCTCCTCAGCACATCTCAGCTCAGTTTGGTTTTGTCTGAAAATGGTGGGGTTCTCATCTCGTTCAGCCGTTGAGACCGGTGAGCACTTAATTGGTTTGCTTTCTTTACCTCTGTCAGCTCTGTGTTTGTGTTATGCTGACAGAACTGCAAAGGCTTTGGAAATCTGCATTGTGAATTATATGGTTTCTCCTTTGTTAACAAACAACCAGGAAGGTTCCAGTCCTAGAGTAATATTATATTTCACTGATTGAGCCACTTAATCTTTTGGAAGGCATGTTTTAAATAATATACACTTAGATGTTTATTTGGCAATATATATTTTAATTTATTCTAGAATTATCAGATTTGTGGACTTTCCTTGTTGTTGTTGTTTTAAAAGTGATTAGACTTACTATGATTAGAATATGTATAGACGCACTATACACTATGCACTTATTCTATGTACTTATTATATAAGATTATTTTATCATCAGAGTCTTCCACACTTTTTTCAGGTACTTAGTTGATCTGGGCATTTGAAATGCACTTTTTCTTGCTGAAATTTTCAGTGCAAATACATTATTCACACTAAAAACGGCATAGAATTGTGCATAAGTATGCAAATTGGGATGCAACTTTTGTTTCTTCATCAGAACAGATTTGGAGAATTTTAGCATTACATCACTTGCTCACCAGTGGATCCTCTGCAGTGAATGGGTGCCGTCAGAATGAGAGTCCAAACAGCTGATAAAAACATCACAATAATCCACAATCAATTAAATAAATTAAAGTAAAAAATAAATCCATCATTTAATTCAGAGGATCCATTGGTGTACTCCAGATGAAGAAACAAACTCATCTACATCTTGGATGAGTGAGAGTCAGTTTTCAGCAAATTGTCATTTTTGGGTGAAATATAGTATTCCTTAAAAATGGCACAACACAATGTCACCTAGTAATAGAAATCAGTGGTGTTGTTTTCAGTTTTATTTCAGCTACTGAAGTGTTTACATTTGTGGCCTCATTCCACTGTTTATCTTGCATCATCTTACACAGGATAGTTTTTTTTGTTAAAGAGCACATTTTTACAGCCCTCTAAGTAAATAAGCTGACACAAGTTCTCTTACATTCTTCACTGTTTCATTGATCCTCACTGTACAATTTATAAGTAACGAGTAATGCTAAATTGTAATATTTAATGTAGACCATATAGTTTAATATTTAGCCTAATTATAACTAAGCAGCTTTTATTTTCAGTTACTATTTATATTATCATTAATATGTTTGACATGGTTACATGTACTGTAGGTCGCACATTGGCATACCAAGAAATATTAAATGAACAGGATGATCCTCAAAATAGAAGCGCAAGCTCAGAAAAGATCCTTTATTTTGAATTCCCCCTGTTTGCTTAGCGGTTTGCGACCTCTGCTTCAAAACAGTGTTTGTTTTCGGAGCGGTGTGGGTCCAGAAAAGAAACATCATGAGCTATGCAACAGGTTTTTGATCTGGTCCAGACAGACAGAAAAAAACGCTGTCAGGGCAAATGCAAAAGGAAGGTCACATATTGCAGTAATTACTTGTGGCCAAGAATAATAATTCCTAGATCAGTGAAGCTAAATGTGTGGCAGGTAGCCTTGAAAAGGGGCTTTTCCTTTCCCATCCCTCTCTCTTGAGCAGAGTCCGGGTGTGGTGTGAAGTGCTTACATGTGTTTCTGTATGAAAGAAACGAGTTGTCAGGTACTTACCCCTGCTTTTTATTCCCTAGCATGAAAGATGTGTGACTCTGATCTCTTTAATCTGTTTCCCAGCTTACAGGGAACGTTCTTAGAACTTTGGCTAATGTTCTGACAAAGTTTTCTTAAAGTTATGAACAAATTTCTTCCAGTTATGTTAATAGAACCTTTGTTCAAAGTTATCTGGTCTTTAATAACGTTCTCAGAACGTTAACTCAAAAAAAAAAACTTTTTTTGAACATTCTAGTTGGATGATAATCTAATGTTTTTTTTTAAATATTACTACTTATTCGTTTCAGAAGGTTCAGTGAACATTCAAAAAGTAACATTAGGACGATTAAAAAGATGCATTCATCATTCTCAAAGTGCAATTAAATAGAATCAGTGTCATATGATTATAATAGAGTGAGTCTCGTGTATATCACAGTTTACTGAAATTGCTTCAGGTGACTTCGATTGAACTGGGTTTCCCAGAATGCAACTGGCAAGAGAAGACTGAGAATGAGCAGATGTATCATGAGTATAAAAACTGAAATTGACTGCCAACAAGCAGTGAACGATTATTTACTCACTTTGAAAATAAAAATGTATTGTAAATTTAGTAAAGTCATAAATAAATAAAGTCATTTTAAAATGAGCACAGAAATAGCAAATCTTAGAAAAATACAGGTTATATCTGGCTAAGATAACTGCCAAGAGTAAACTTATAATGTAACTATTTAAAATAGTTTAATTATTTCAATATTTTATTTTTTAAAACAGTATATAAGTTTACTCTTGGCAATAAGTTTACACTAAAATCAACCTTAGTGCTTTGAGTGTTTTTTTTTTTTTTTTTTGGAATTGTTATTGCATATTATCAAGCTGAAATTTTATTTATAATCAGTTCTCATAACATTATAAGCCCTGAATGTCAGCGGAGACCAGGACAGCTAGATGAGCCCCAGTGACAGATCCCCAGTGAAGACCTCATCACCTAGACGGCCATCGGGACAAGACCACGGGAACCAGATGAGTCCTCTGCACAATCTGACTTTGCTGCAGCATGGAACACACTGCTGGTTTCATCTGGCCAGAGGAGAACTGGCCCCCTGACTGAGCCTGGTTTCTCCCAAGGTTTTTTTCTCCATTCTGTCACTGATGGAGTTTTGGTTCCTTGCCGCTGTCGCCTCTGGCTTGCATAGTTGGGGACACCTAATTTCCAGCGATATTGTCAACTTGATTGCACAGATACTATTTAAACTGAACTGAGCTGGATGTCGACATCACTGAATTCAATGATGAACTGCCTTTATATGAAAATTGAGTGTTTACTATTGTCCTTTTGAATAATTGACACACTATTTTCCTGTTTGATACTGTAAAGCTGCTTTGACACAATCTGTATTGTTAAAAGTGCAATATAAATAAAGGTGACTTGACTTGACTATAAAAATTATGTTTTTCAGAGTTTCTTAGACCCCAAAGAGAACATAAGTATTAAATCACCAGTAAATGTCAATCAGCATTTTAAAACCAGCATCTAACTATGTTTTTCAGGGTCAGAAACTCAAGCTACTTTTCCTCGGGTTTCCTTCCTAAAATGAATAATGAGATATGTCCGCACCTACAGACAGCCATTATAAATGTTGGTGCATTGTTGACTAGCTCTATATACGTGAATGCTTATTCCAGGACTTTCTAAAAATGTTGTTTCTCTTTTGGGGGTTTCTTGTTTCCTGTGTTTGTTAGGCCATTCATAACAGTGCAGCTATTGTTCACCATGCACAGATTTGGAAGAGCACTACCATAAGAAATCAATTCAGGTCATACCCCTATCTTTGCTTGTTTATTGCATTAAACCTTCGGGATATCATGTTTGGCATTTTGGCAAGGTTTCCTCAACAAACAGCCAAATAAATCAGATGTCCAACAGCTGAGGCTTGCCTCATGACGGATTTTAAAAAGGTCAAATGCGCTGAATGGAAATGCCCAGTCACTAGTTACACGATTAAAAAATAAATAAAAGTTAATATAAAAGTTGCTTAAGTATTTAGATCATCTGATGTGTATAAATGCAATAGTCTAGTGATTTTCTCATGCAATCTTCTGCAAACATGTTTCTGATCACTGATCCTATCCTTGTCTTGAATCTCTGTGCAGGTATGGAGCATCTGGTGAAGGAGCTGAGTTTGCTTCTCAAGCTGCTGGAGAACGAGAGTGTGAGTTCAGCCACGGCAGAGAAGATGAGCGTGGTCAGAAACTTGGTCAAACAGCTGCAGCCATCCGGTGAGATTGAGCAGCAAATACATAACAGCTGAGCAGAAACGCTTGGCCAAGGCCCCGCTAAAGAGATGCACACATTAATAATTATAGCAACGTCAAAGTATTTCAGACAGCACAGTTACTCTGAGCAAAAGGACTAATAAAAAAAATGAGTGCCTAAAAATGTTACTCCAAAAAAATTATAGGAATAAAGTGTATGTTACGATTGACATTCTGTGTTGTATTTCATGTAAAAATGTATGTATGAAGGGTGAATCACACTTTTAATATTGCAAATTAATTAAATTATGTTTATTTATTTCGTAGTGAATGGATCTGACTTTATATACATGAACACATCTCTCTATGGAAATGGTACCAGCTTTGTTGAATCATTGTTTGAAGAATTTGGTGAGTTTATTGCTGTGTTTACTCAAAGTTCGTTAGTGCAAATAATTCTCTTTTTTCTGAATTTAGTTTTGCAAAACAGTGCCTACAACTTTGTAATACATAAATACTTGCAGTAGGTGCTGCTAAAAATAGGAGAAAGAATGGTAGCTTTGTTTGTTATAATCATATTTCCAGGATGTCATATGAATTGCATGTGTTGTAATTGTTCAGGTTTGATGTTTGTTCTCAGACTGTGACCTGCAGGATCTCAGGGACTCGCCTGAAGAGATGAAAGATGTGGAGCAAGAGGAGGCATCCAAGCACCAACCCACAAATTCGGTACAAGAATATATATGAAATACATTACATAAAAACAAGAAATAGTAATTTTATTCAGCGAGGATGCATTCAATTGATCAAAAGTGACAGTAAAGACATTTGTAATTTTACAAAAGATTTCTATTTCAAATAAATGCTGTTTTTTTAATTGTTCTGATCATCAAAGAATCCTGAAAAAATATATCACTGTTGCCACAAAGATATTAAGCAGTGATCAGAAATGTTTCTTGAGCATCAAATGATGATTTCTGAAGGCTCATGTGACACTGAAGACTATAGTCATGGCTTGCTGGGATAAATGACATTTTAAAATATATATTTAAAAAAAAGTATATATTTCACAACTCTTGTTACTGTATTTTTGATCAAACAAATGCAATCTTTAAAATGCAAATGTTAAAAAATCTTACTGACCAAAACTTTTGAGCAGTAGTCTACATTGCTTCTTTTACGGCAGCTAAAATAAATATAAAAATAAATTCACTTTTCACAGTCAGTGTATGCAAATGGGAATAATTAAAATTATAATAGTCTTTTAGACAGAAAAATCATTTTATTTTATTTTAAAGCATGCAAATTTGAATTTAATAATAATTGTTTTTGTTTAGAGTCCCACAGACACCTCCTCCCTTCCTACCACACCTCCTCCTGATGATTACTATGAAGAAGCCGTCCCGCTCGGACCGGGCACAGCGCCCCAGTATATAACTACTCGCAGTAAGTGCAAACACATTCAAGCCTAAGAAGGCACAATAACAGCCATTTATGAAACCTAACACAGTGTGCTTATTTATCAGGTAACTCCAGCCCTCCAAACTCAATAGAGGATGCTTATTATGAAGATGCTGACAACAATTACCCAATAACTCGTCTGAACGGGCCAGCAAAACTCGTGTAAGGAACCTGTGCTGTTTGTTATAATCATATTTCCAGGATGTCATATGAATTGCATGTGTTGTAATTGTTCAGGTTTGATGTTTGTTCTCAGACTGTGACCTGCAGGATCTCAGGGACTCGCCTGAAGAGATGAAAGATGTGGAGCAAGAGGAGGCATCCAAGCACCAACCCACAAATTCGGTACAAGAATATATATGAAATACATTACATAAAAACAAGAAATAGTAATTTTATTCAGCGAGGATGCATTCAATTGATCAAAAGTGACAGTAAAGACATTTGTAATTTTACAAAAGATTTCTATTTCAAATAAATGCTGTTTTTTTAATTGTTCTGATCATCAAAGAATCCTGAAAAAATATATCACTGTTGCCACAAAGATATTAAGCAGTGATCAGAAATGTTTCTTGAGCATCAAATGATGATTTCTGAAGGCTCATGTGACACTGAAGACTATAGTCATGGCTTGCTGGGATAAATTACATTTTAAAATATATATTTAAAAAAAAGTATATATTTCACAACTCTTGTTACTGTATTTTTGATCAAACAAATGCAATCTTTAAAATGCAAATGTTAAAAAATCTTACTGACCAAAACTTTTGAGCAGTAGTCTACATTGCTTCTTTTACGGCAGCTAAAATAAATATAAAAATAAATTCACTTTTCACAGTCAGTGTATGCAAATGAGAATAATTAAAATTATAATAGTCTTTTAGACAGAAAAATCATTTTATTTTATTTTAAAGCATGCAAATTTGAATTTAATAATAATTGTTTTTGTTTAGAGTCCCACAGACACACCTCCTCCCCTTCCTACCACACCTCCTCCTGATGATTACTATGAAGAAGCCGTCCCGCTCGGACCGGGCACAGCGCCCCAGTATATAACTACTCGCAGTAAGTGCAAACACATTCAAGCCTAAGAAGGCACAATAACAGCCATTTATGAAACCTAACACAGTGTGCTTATTTATCAGGTAACTCCAGCCCTCCAAACTCAATAGAGGATGCTTATTATGAAGATGCTGACAACAATTACCCAATAACTCGTCTGAACGGGGCCAGCAAAAACTCGTGTAAGGAACCTGTGCTGTTTGTTATGCTTGTGCCTATCAAAATGTACTACATTAGTTTTAATATCAGTTGATGTCAACAGACAATGATTCAGATGCACTCAGCAGTTCTTATGAGTCCTACGATGAAGAGGATGAGGAAGCTAAAGGCAGAGAGAGGACGCACCAGTGGCCTTCAGAGGAGAGTCCAGATGGTCAAATGAAAGACTGCCGCAAATGCGCTTTCCTGCTTCGCAAGAAACGCTTCGGTCAATGGGCTAAGCAGCTAACAATCATTCGCGAGAACAGACTTCAGGTGAAATGCACTGGAACTGTTAAAAAAGGGAGACAATCTAACATCTGATCCATTCGGCAAGCTCTAAACATAGAATTTGTTCTCCACAGTGCTTCAAGAATCCCAAAGATCGTTCTCCACACGTTGATCTCCCCCTGAATCTCTGCAATGTCATCTATGTGCCTAAAGATGGACGCCGCAAGAAGCACGAGCTTCGTTTCTCCATGCCGGGAGGAGAGGCGCTAGTGCTGGCTGTACAGAGCAAAGAACAGGCCGAGAGCTGGCTCAAGGTGCTTCATCGCAATACATGACATAATATAATTCCTATTTGCAAACTAAATTAATGAGTTTAAATTGTTTTATGTGAGAAGAAAGAGTTGAAAGTCATGTACAGTTATGTATGAAATCAAGGGTTCCCATGGTTGTGGAAAACTTGGAAATATCAGAAATTTAAAAATAGTGATTTCCAATGCCTAAAAAAGTCATTGAAATTAATACAATCTTAAAAGCCATGGAAATTTTATAGTGAATTTTATAGCTCAACAGTGTTATTTTAGTATTGTTTATATACTGTTATAGTATTTATTAATATTTTATTTTAGCTTTAATTATATATTTTCAACTTTCATTTTAAGTTTAGTTTACATTTTAGTAATTTTGTTGATTTGTCATTTTTATTTGTTTATATATATACTATATATATATATATATATATATATATATATATATATATATAAATTTACCTTTAATTTATTTATATTTTAGCTTTAATTTTTAGTTATTTTAATACTTAAATTTCAGTTAGTTGTCAACTTCTAGCCACCCATTTTTCAGTTAGTTGGCCACATTT